>NC_089867.1:24733822-25062988 GCF_036373705.1 Amia ocellicauda | reverse complement strand
AAGTTTATAGAAAGTCTATCATAGTAAAAGTGGCAGCACAACTAACCTATTCCAGCACCTGCGATAGAAACACTGAACATTATCCGCTTCATTTTCCAATGCCATCCCAAATGACAAGGAGGGTCTCGGTGGAAGGAAATTACAGACGCGGTGGCATTTCATATCGTGAAAGATATGGCCCCCCATCTACACAGTCGAAAAGCATGGGTTCATAAAGATGCTGAAAATAATTGATCTCAAATGTGAACTGCTGAGTCGCAAATAATCTGCGCACATAGCTCTGCCCTGTTTGTACAACGCTACACGAGAAAGAGTCGCAAAGCAGCTGGAGAAAGCATTGTTTTATTCCATTTCAGCCAATACATACATCTCCATTCCTGCAACAAGTGCCCCTTCAGAGAGGGTCTTCAGTACAGGTGGAAACATTGCAATTATTCCACATGAAGGTCTAGTTGATACAGAACAAAAGAGTCTAGAAATAAAGTAATTATTCCCCATCGTGAATGCGGGGGTCCTGGCTGATTGATTAGCAAGAGCTCTCACACTGGGGTCTGTGGATTCAGCTCCTCAGATAAAGATAATCCACAACATGTCGCACACCCGTGTGGTTTATTAGAGAACTGTCTCGGATACAGTGTGTTTTTTTGTTTCGTAATTACACAAGAAAGCCACTAGATGTCACTACAGGCCAAACAATACCATAGGAGGCAGCTGCGGGTTAGTCAAAAGCCTTGCAAACCAGACTGGGCAGGGGCACAGAGACTTCTCACTTCTCAGACATGCATCCAGAGGAATGCGAACCTCACAAAATCAAGCACACTAACTGATTTTCACAACACAACGCAAACTGGCAAAGTAACAACCTGATCGAGACATCTCCAGAGGTGACAATTAAGCAATTGGTTTTAATATGAAGCAGGGGTTCAGCCAGTTAACCGTTAAGGCTCTGTTATAAGGCAGTCTTGGATGGACTTGGCGATTAGATGCCTGGTTGTCCAGGGTTCAATCACAATGAACATGGGTTTGAAAATAAAATCGAACCCAAAAACTATCTGTAGTGGGGTGAGAGATCACACAGTGCTTAGAAAAGCTAGGCAGAAACACAGACAAGTCAGTGGATACGCTCGACAGTTTAGGAGCTCAATTATTCAGTGTGGCAGGGAGCTCCATGTGCCGTTTTCTGGGCTGTAATGCAGCTATTTTTAGGGAAACAAGAATAAAAGCAGGCCAATTAGCCTAGTTGCGGCACAGAACTGCGGGCTGGGACAGGGAGAGCAATCGTGCCTCTCATAGGAACAGTGGGTCACCTTGAGCACAGGACGCACAGCATCCCAGGCAAGAGCCAATCTGCTGCCCCACGGACGGCTCACGCCAAGAGCACAGAGGTCATCCTTCGATCCTTGTTCATGCAAGATCTGATCAGGACCGAAGGATGTGCAGTGAATTCTTAAACACAGGTGATCTCTGCTGTTATAAGAACGTAAGACAGTGTCCAATCGTGAGGAGGCCATTCGCCCCATCGTGCTCGTTTGGTGTCCATTAATAACTAAGTGATCAAGGATCCTATCCAGTCTGTTTGTGAATGTTCCCAAATTGTCTCTTCAGCCACATCGCTGGGGAGTTTGTTCAGATTGTGACGCCTCTCTGTGTGAAGAAGTGTCTCCTGTTTTCTGTCTTGAATGCCTTGAAGCCCAATTTCCATTTGTGTCCCGGGTGCGAGTGTCCCTGCTGATCTGGAAAAGCTCCTCTGGTTTGATGTGGTCGATGCCTTTCATGATTTTGAAGACTTGAATCAAGTCCCCACGTAGTCTCCTCTGTTCCAGGGTGAGAAGGTTCAGGTCCTCAGTCTCTCAGTAGGACTTTCCCTTCAGACCTGGAATAAGTCTGGTTGCTCTCCTCTGAACTGCCTCTAGAGCAGCGATATCTTTCTTGAAGTGTGGAGCCCAGAACTAATTAAGAGCAAAGTTCAGGAAACAGAAGGAAGGACATTTATAACTATTATTGTGGTCAATCCGTTCAGCCAATTCATCAGTTAAAAAAATATTTATAAGAATTTAATTGTCCTCCTACGGTTGCCAAGGAACGTGTGCATCAGCAGAATTCACGGTGCTTGAGCTGCGCCGCAGGGACTGGCTGCAAGAAGCTGATACAGCAAAAACTGTACACATGTTCTCCTGGCACATAAATGCTGCTTACATTAACTTAATTTTGATATTTTTATATAACGTCATAAAATAAAATATCATGCAGAAATATATGACGGGCCAAACCAAACATTTCAGTAAAGGCCAAGCCACCAGACCCAGCAGGGTTTGGCTCCCTTTCGTGCTAGGTGTTGTGCTGCGCGGAGATCATGTCTACAGGTGCTGCACAGAAAAGCGTCCCCCAGAACTTGTACACAAATTAGCACTGGGCCCACAGGTGGCCGAGTCGGAGGCCCGTTCTCTTTGTGAGCCACTCTTGGCACAGATTGTGTATGTAGTAAAACAATCAGTGTCCATTTAACAACTTTTTTAACAAGTCTATTCTAGTCTAAAAGAACACAAGTACACATGTTGCCCATTGTGAATGTGTATACAGGATCTTGCATTGAACATACATACCATGCTTCTACCATACCATGCTTGTAGGCTGCCGCACAAAGCCTGCGTTCGGACCCCTGCAGCATCGTGGGCTGCGTCCCGCTGGGATTTATAGCGGCTGTGGAAGGAGAGCCGAGTTTGCAAGATGGAAAAAGCCTGGTTATCTGGGAGAATTGGCAGGGCCTTCGATCACTCGCCTCCAGTCCCCAAGCCAGCTGGAAAAAGTGCTGATGCACATTAGGACAGAAGGCTTTTCATCTTTGCAACACCTTGTTAACTCAGCACACTGCGCAGCCCCCCAGCCGGGCCAGTAATCACACTCGCACACACAATTCAAAGTTCTAATACAGAGCAGCACTAGCAGTCAGTCACACTTACACACAGACACAACAAGTTATTCTGCAGCCTGTGTCCTGGCTGGGCAGCGGAGAGTCAGTCCCACACTATGGGTGAAAACACGAGGGTGCTGAGACAGTTCTGTCTGGAGGAGAGTTCACATGCTTGCAGGGGAAAGATTCGACAGCGTGGACCGTGGAGGTGAGACGGAGGGAATCACATGTCTATTACACCATCCTCCAGTCTGAGACGAGACATATAGATAGAGCTGTGTATACATTGTGGGTAATTGGTCTGCGAGCTCAAGAGTCTGCCAGCCAACAGAGACAGGTTCCTGTGTTGTGCGGCTCGCAGATCAGGCCAAGTCACAGAGGTGGCAGATCATCCGCAATGTAAGACACTGAAATAGCACGGCCTCGGCTGGCCTGCCTGTAAACCTAAGTCCATCACTAGATTTCAAACCTCGTTAGAAGAAAACGGGCCAAATCACACAGATGACAACAAAACGGCAGTGCTTCGTAACAGCGTCAGCCAAACAATTACTCGACACCCGCCGTCAGCCGGGTCCGATCCACGCGGGAATGGGCCCCTCTGTGACGTGGAGAGCCGGCGTTTTCATGCCGTCAGTCACAGGCATTCGCACAAGACACTTTAATTACAGGCTGCCTGCACAGGGTGGAAAAGTGAGATAATTACTGCAGTAAACGATACAATCTGCACCAGAGGAAGCTTGGCCTGAGTTGGCTCTAATGTTCCCCAAAACACTGCCTTCCTTCCTCCCTCCCCACGCAGGTTTATACTGGGTTCAGCAATGCAGACCTCAGTTAAGAGTCCCCCCACCCAACCAAAGAGAAGACAGATGAGTAGATGTAGAGCGAGCCTACTTTCAATAAAATATTAAAGCTGTACCTGCCATTTTGAGACGTATGTGTCACAGATACACGGGGCTGATTAAAGAAGTGTAACAGGGGAAGTAAATGCTAAACTTGTTTTTCACATATCCGACAACTGCGGAGGATGGGATGTCGGAATGATGCAAACGTCATGATAGTCTTTTTTTTTTTACATTATCTAGCTTGGGGGGGTGGGGACCGTGCTGGGCTGTGCCAGCCTTAGAAAAACAAACAGAGCAGAGTGTGACACATAGCGAAAGAGAGAGAGAGAGAGAATGGGCAAAGGAGTCCAGGGCTCTCAGAGGGAAAGTGAAAGTGTGGGGGGAGGGAGAGCGATTGGCAGAGGGTGGAGGACAAGAAAAGAAAGAAGGCAGGTTCACAGCAGGTAAATAAAAAGGGTGGGAGAGGGGAGGTGCCAGGGAGATGTAAAAGTCAGGAAGTGAGAGGCAAGGAGAGAGGGGGCAAGAGGGCTGACAGTGCAGAGCTAGGAGAGAGGGACAGGACCCCCGATACACAGCCCCCCCCGTGTGTGTGTGTAGTCCTCAATGGGGAAGTAAAATGGAAAATGGGCATTTGGAGGGAAAATCGCAAATATGGCACATTTCACTGTAACTCCACTCCCACACTGATTATAATTCACAGGCCATTTCTTTACAGTGTGCAGATCTTTCCATACACCAAGAATTCACCTCCGAGGAAAAATAAATACAAAATAGCAGAAGAAAAGAGGTGAGGAGGCAGGGAGGCTGAAGGGGAAAACAAGAGTCAGGAAGTGAGAGGAGCCCAAAAACTGACATCACAGGAAGTGAGTCACCATGGACCAACTCTCCTGCCTTTTCAGAAGCTGTGAGCGCTGCGGTTGAATTTTAATTAAAGCCCAGGGAAGATGATGCAAGCTCAGCCGCCTCGTTAGCAGACATTGTTCAAACACGACCGATCATCTCTTCACTGCCAGCGAGTTCGGAGGAGGCAACGACTGCCAGCTTCACAAACAAAGGCTGTTTGTGTTTGAAAAAATCCTCTTAACAGCAAAAAACCTTCCCAGTCCAGTCGATGATGCACAAACTGGGGTAGAATGGTGTAAGACGGGCGTCGTATGGAATGAAAATGAACTTTCCGAGTCGTCGAGAGTCACGTGCCGCTGTAGGAGGTGCAGGACGGGGGTGCGAACACAGCCGGCGAGTCGAAACAATCGCCCGCGTCTGGCAGCGAGCGGGCTTGTGTTGAATTGATTAAAAAAGGTGTGGGGTTGGGGGGGAGGCAGATTTGGCAGAAAAACTGAGCAGGAGCTGAAGAAACAGCCCAAAGTCACAATCCCCGTCTTCCCAAGTGTAATCCGCTCCCGAGTCTAAGGTTACGTCTGTGGTCTGAAAGTGAGAGCACTCCCCCCCCCCCCCACCAACCACCACACATCAGGGTGTCTGTGACCCCCCCCCCAACTACGGCGCTGATGCAGACTCCGTATTGACACAGGCCGACCGGCAAACAGGAGCTGCCCACACTAAACCAACACTGGAGTCCTGTACACCCCCCAGCCCTCAACACCCTGGAAACCAAATCCAAACTCCCCTCCCCGTCTCCAACACATGCTCTGAAACAAAGATCCCTTTTTCTCCCCCCTCTCTCTCTCTCAATTAAAAAAATTAAATGTTTTTCGTGCCGGGTGTGTGTCACAGCTTAACCCAGCCTCTGTGTTCAGCCCAGCGCAGCAGAGCAGTTTATTAGAGAGGCTTCCAAGGCTGGCACGGTGGGCCTCTGATTAACGCTCCTTTTCTTTTTCCTTTTTCTTATCTGTCTCGTCTGGCCAAGCGTGGCTTTATGGGCAAACTGCAGCGGACGTATTAATGTAGTGGATATGAAAGACTCTCTCTCTCTCGGCACACAGCGCTGTAGTTCTGAGCCAGCGTGCTGCGGTTTTGTCACCCACACACACGTTACCATTTAAACCCCACTGCTCTCAGAGACGCAGGAGCGAGACTGATGAATACAACACACACCAACGACCGCGGGGATCTATCTTCATCGGTCTGTAAATCCGTGCGGCTGCCGGGCTGGAAACGGAGATCTTAGTTTGTGAGCTGTTTATAGGCTGGGCCGATCCACAGAGGTGCCCCTGGCCATCAACACTTGCAGCCATAAACACAAAGCATTCACAAAGCGTTTTGTGTGTAAAGCTTCTACTGCTGCTGCTCCTCTATAGACTGAAGGGGTTGTCACTGTTTCTGTAGAATAGGGACCCGTCTGTCACAGTGCGGGGGATTCTCACTGGACAGGACTCGAAGGGATGTTTGGCAGCAGGTATGAATCAGGGTACTGAACTCAGACACACAGAGCTATCAGGGATGCAGAAGGAGACTTTATGGTCCCTCAGTTAGTCACACTTGCCTTTGTATCATGTTTGAATTATGGTATGGTGACTTATGGTATATATAAACATACTCTATCATACTGCATATCACTGGAATGCTCTGTGTTTCAATTATATTGCCAATCGTTAAAGGTACAGCGCCCCAAAAGTAATGCTAAATGATCGTTACCACAACAAAGCCCCCACTCAGCCCTTTTCCTACCTCGTCCTCTTCCTCCCTCCGGAGAGCCTCCTCCGCACGCCTCTGAAGCTCTTCCTGGATCGCCCGGGCGTACTCCGAGTCCTGCTCCTCGCTGCAACGAGACGCAAGGACACGATGGTTCCTCAGTAAAGCACCTGGACATCCAAACTCTTGGAGAACACCCGAGACAACACAAAGACGGGGGGGACTCACATGTGGCGCGTGTCCTGCTGCCGCCGGGACCGCTCCTCCTCCTCGTCCTGCAGCCGGCGGGCAATACGGGTGTCCCTCTGCACCAGCTGGCTCTTCTGCACGTTGGAGGAGTAGTACTGCTCAACTGGGGGGACGGGGACAGAGAGAGACCGAGCACAATGTTACCACTAGCAACGCTGAAGTATTCTGATTTACGGTCTGTTCAACAGCGCCACAGGATCCGTCTTCGGTAAGCCCGGGTCTGGAGACACCGTTCTGCAGAAGCTCACAGGAAGGAGACAGAGAGCGGTTTCTACCAAGCGAGTCGAGAGTCATTTACACGTAACGGGGGTTGCCTTCAAGTGCTGCATTATTCAATCTGTGGGCAATCGGCTCGTCTGGCTACTGTTACCGACTGGTAAGGCCTGGTATAACTGCGTGTGTCAGCTGGTTGATAAATAATCCACACAGTCATGCAGGACACCCGTGGAATCACTGTTCTTGTCAAGTATGTACTTCTTAGCCATGTAAGCCATGTCCCAAAACAGACAAGTCAGTTCGAATCCTGCCCGAGGCTCTGAAGAACTTCGTTTTGTTGACCACATGTATGGAAAAAGGAACCAATGGAAAACACATGCATCATACATCTAAAACTACTTCAGATATTTATTCATTTTCTAGCTATATTGAGTACAGGATTATAGGAAAGGAATAGCATGCAACAGCGTGCAGTGTGATGGTGAATTGTACCCCACAAAGTGCCCGAGAGTCGGGTCACTGCACTGGTGACTCAGGTGCTCTGGTCCCCTTTTTTTCCCCGTCACCCAGGCAGGTGTCGTTACCGGAGAGGCTGTCAGAGCCGTGTGTAAGGGGCAGGCGTGCTCCAGGGAGCAGGTCAGTTCAGACGGTGGGGGTGCAGGAGGAGACAGGAGGGTGGGGGGGAGGGTTGCTAAGGAGGAGGCAGTACTCACTCTCCTGTTCCTGCAGGTTGTGCGCCAAGGCCCCGTCCTCCAGCACGGCGAAGCACTGGCACACTGTGAACGCACACAACAGCTCAGTGTTACTACAAGCAGCCCAGTGCAGATCCCTTCACGAGAGCAGGAACCCGAGGACGGTGAGGGCAGGAGGGCAGTGCAGACGCCGGGTTCGAGATCTCGGCCGACACACCGAGCCCAATCCCTGCTTTCAAACCATGACAATCACTGTCTCTTACTCTTACATTGCAGGTGATCTACAGATCTAAAAGTCTGTAATATACGTCAATATAGTACACTGCACACATCCAATCAGCCGGTCGGTGATAAAATGCAAAAGTCCATTAGAAAGCTCCATAAATGTAGGGTTGCACCAGTGCGATGCGAGATTACAGTAAACATAACAGATACGGCTTATACGACTAAACATTTCAGGTTTTACAAGCTCTTGCCTGTTGTACAGAGTCTGGAGTAAACAGGATATCAAATAGGCACATAAATTACAAGAGCTGCTCATAAAAGCAGAAGTGCATCAAGCTGTCGAACAATTGAGCTCCCCTTTCCACCCCTCTGTGGCAGGAGCAGTGCATCCTGCCCGGCCAGGACCCCCCCACGCCACGGTCCAGAGACAGAGCTGTGCCCAGCCCAACTCCAGCCCCTATTTTTAGAAACACAGCCTGCTCTGCCGAGTCCTCATTTATGTTGGCGTTCCTGATTTTCCAGACGCAGACTGTCAAAACAAAGTCACGTGGGTGCCGACAGAAAGGAGAGTCCACGGGGGTGAATAAAGCGCTCTCCCCGACCCAGAGACTGAGGGCCATATTCATAAAACCCTTGCCACCTGTTCTCCCCTAATGAGAAAACAACACAACGCAGGGGTACGGCGGCTCATAAATCCATCAGGATGCAGGTTTCTGAGTCTATGGGGGCAGTAGAAACATCTCTGTCTGACTGTACATTAAATTATTTTTAAAAGAGTGCATGAAAAAGAGTGGAAACTGCTTGACAAATACAGGGATTTTGTCTGGTGTGGAGACCGTGTCTATCACACGGAAGACAAGGCAAGTAACTCAGCAATGTAAACCCTCCGACCCTTTCACTCCTCCAGGGCACGATTCCTAGATCAAGGCTCCTCGGTTCCAATTCATGCAGGGATTGTGTTTGTTATTTTAAAAGCTTTTCTCGCCTATTGAAAGATTTGTAATCCCTGTGGCTCGTTAATCGACCTGCAGGGTAAGCTTCTCATTCGAAGATATTAATCTGTAGCTTTTACCGAGTCAGCTGCGGTTTTGATGAGACACGATGCCTGTTCCAACAACGCCGCGATTCCCGGACTTGAGCACGGCCTCCTGTTTTCAGTCACTTCTCGGGAATGCCCAGACGAGCGGGCGCTCCAAAGAGATTGGCACGCGTTGTTTGAGCTCTGCAGCAGAAAGAGGCTCTTCAAATCCTTTCATTATCAGCACACAGGCAGCACTGTGTGCGATAGGGAATGTGCTGCATCTCTCGATGACTGTCGATCGCAGCTTAACAACCAGAGAAGCCGACACGGCAAACGAAGGAAGATCAATCTATCACGAACTGCCACAAACGGGAAGCACAAACTGGTGCAGACACTAACACATCCAGATCTTTTTCTTCTATCTTGCCCTTGTATGACAGACAGGCAAACTGCAGAAGGTTTCTTTAAATACCGCAGGCACAGAAGCACGGTCTGAAATTGAACAATGAACCTGTTTAGGAGGTGGTTAAGGGAAAACTCATGTATGTACTATGTATTCATGCATTTAGAATACAATATAATTACATAAATGTACATTATAAATATAGGCGTTTTCCATACTGTTCTTATATACTGTACCGCTGGTATATAAAGCTGGTTCAACCTGGCACCTAAGTTTAATTACGATGGCATTTTTTAACTACAGGGAGTGCGGATTAGAGCCCATTACAAGACACACACAGACAATAACTGCATTCCTTTCAGCGCTGCCAAAGAATGTAAAGTAGGCTAAAGTGTTTTTTTTAATATGGCAGCCTAACCACGACACAAACCTTGTGTATCAATGCAGTACTTTGTTGCCTTGTTTACATTCTCGATCCAGGCCTCAGTATTACATCCACAATCTATGCCAGGGGCCTGGACTGTGGAGTCATGGTCAATGCCTGTCATTGACCATAGAGGCGACCCTCTCTCAGGTGTTAAAAGTAGCTGGAAATGTGCAAAACGAGTTCCTGTATAGTAAATCTTTAGGAGGGGGCAGGGTGGCATGAAATTTTATTCATTACGCTGCCTGTCCTTCGGTGGAGCTGCATTCCCGAGCCCCTGAGGAACACTGGAACCATAAATCTCATCTGAAAAGGGTTCACCGAGACCTGCACTGGGATCTGAGTGTCTCAAGATGACGTGCACAGGGACACACTGGTGCGCAGGAGTGGTGGGTCAGTGCATCCAGAGTGGCTGCTTACGGAGCTGCGCACATCGGCTGACACGGGACAGGGCGTCGGGGTGTCAACGCTGCGATTCCCGTGCCGCTGATATCACAGCCACTGTCTGGAGCGCGGCCAGGCAGCGCAGTGTTATTGTTGCGCCCGGACATTGTCTGGGGGGTCTGCTGAATAAATCAGCAGAGATGGGGGCCCAGCTTGGCCCCGCAGCGCCGTCGGGTGTGTCGACCATTTTCCGCTCGCGTATATCAGCTTACTTTGCCTTTTAAAGCGTCTAAAACCTGAGCACCCGCTCTCTTTGTCCGGCTCCGGGGAGAGCGAAGCCCCATTGTTCCCAGGCCGTAATCAGAGACTTCGCCAGGTCCGTCGGTGACCCTGACGCTGAGAGGAGGTCGCTTATCGATCACAGCGGCTCACTGTCCCGATCAATTTGGCGGCTGTGCTGCTCCACAGTGTGGAAGTAAAGTAAAAAATTCCCCTCACAAATGTTTTAATTCATGTATACTTAAGAAAGATAAGATCAAGTCAACAGCCAGGCCAGAAGGTAGTTTGACCCCCGTTTGTTATTTTCGATGAGCATCTTGGAGACAATGACAAACAGTATGATTTGAGTGTCTGCTCCTTAATCCTTGTATTGACCCATGGACTCGGTCCTCTAATAATATATTCTGCTTAGCAAGCTTTTAAGATAACATATTAATGACTTATTAATAGTAACCAGATTATGTTTTCTGTGTATAAAAAGCTCTGACTTTTAACATGGAATCAGAGCATCTTTGGGATCTTCTTGATTCACTGCTGTTCTCCACGTCGCATGTAATAAAGGCATTGCAACGAACGCTCCAACCTGACTGAAGACTGATTGTTCTACCACAACAGTAAACGGTTTACAGCTTCAGACAGGAAGGAACTTAAGCTTGCTTTGCTGGGGAGACGTCATGGTAATTTAATTAGAAACAGATGGGATGAAGATTTCATTTCAGCCTTAAAGGCAGGCAGAAATTGTTTTAACAAATTAATTAATATATCTTTAAACAGACACCGATAGGGAGGCATAGCAGTTTTAGGGTTTATTCCAAGCAAAGCGAGCTGCATGATGCATTATAAGTGTGTAGGAGAACAGCAATATGTAAATTGACTTAAAATAGGGTACCACTCTGGAAACAGGGAGTATCCAGGGTTGTCTTACAAAAGACTGTAGCTTGTAAAGCCTGAATCTGGTTATTCTGGGTGTTAATTGCCAGCTGTAAAGAGAGAATGGGCAAACCCTTCCCCGATAGGAGCAGCAGAGTGTCAGAAATGAAACCCATATGCTCCCGGAGGCTGTGGGTTGAGGGGTGAGTGTCTCAAAAAGCAAAATGAGAAAGAAAAAAACGTTCGTCTGACCGGAAGACTCACTGGCCAGAAACAAAGAAAACAACAAACCAAGGTGGTGGACAGACGCCAGCGTCCAGTCATCTGTGCCCACAATGAGTCGCACTGCCGCCCTGCCCCACTGTGCCCAGCGCCAACGCCCGGGCAGAGGGATAGACTCACTGTCTGTCCACGGCTGTATTTCAAACACACAGGCCTGGGCTGGTGTTGCCCAACATCCTCAATCCAGGCCCTGGAACAGGAAGCAGGCGGGATTGCGGGCAGCCAAGTCGGTCACCAGAGGGGCAGAGGGGGGACCCTGGAAGAGGCTGAGACTTCCCAGAACACCCCATGCTGTCTTCATGTATGTGTGTGTGTGTGTGTGTGTGTTTACGGTGTGTATGCAATGGATGTGGTGCTACACTACAGCGCGTCTTTCCAACAGTATACAATGACCATGTTAGGTAAAAGTAAGAAAATAACAAAATCAATCACAATCACAACTTCAAAGCTCTTTGCTGCAGTGTACAAATTTGACCCCCTTTCTCCGACCCCAGACCGGCTCCACTTCATTCTCCTAAAAGTATGTTGAGATACACACAACAACAACAAAAGCAACAAAACAACTTTTCATTTCCGTTTTCAGAAAAGTGGGAAGAAGTTTGGAACAGGTCCCTGCCTCGGCCCCAATGGGCCTTATAATTTACTTTCTTCCCCCTAATAGCTAACATGTGGAGGCAGTCAATTAGGTTGCTCTGTAATAACAAAAACCATCAAGGAGGCAGGACATCTCTCACTACTGTGGTGTCAGCCTTGCTGGGTCTTTGCAGCCCTGACTGATGGGTACTATAGCCTCAGAAATAGACATAGAGGGGTCTTATTGATATGAGCCCCTTTAAACTCCATTAACAGGATCTCACACAGGATAGTTTGCACCCAGTCTAACACACATCGGCCTCAACACAACACCAGGGTACCATATGGAGCTGTGTTAGTGTCTGCTCTGTTTTGTGCTTGGTTTTGTATAATAAACATTTTGCAGAGGGATCTCTCATTTAGGAATGGCAGGGGATTTAGACGCAAAAGGAATTTCCATGCAAACTGCCAAGATTCATCTGCAAGAGAAACATCTGCTGTAGGTGTGAAAGGGTTAAGTTTCGCCAAGAGGGAACTGGAAATTAACACAGAGTGGGCGCCTGCTTTACTTTAAGAGCCAGAACAGGGCTGATTTGGCATCGCTCTGCTCTGCCGTTTAAACTGGAGGCCGATCTCACACTGGGGACTGAAACACTGTAGCCCTGCCAGGCTGAGAAACGCTTTTTGTTCCAGCAGAGACGCTCTGATTGACGGCCCTGCAGAGCGCCAGAGAGAGAGCCCTGCCTGCCACTGCTCCCGGGCCCTCCACTCCCACAGCAAGGTCACTGCACCCCCACTGAGGAGGGACACGGCAAGGCAGTCCCCAGGGCCCCCGACACACACGGCCACACAGCTGGTGTCAGTGCGTCGGGGTGCAGAGGATAAATTCTCATCGATGTTCAAGGAGCCTTCGTTAAACCAGTGCGACCTTCCCCTCTCGCAAAAAACCTTCTATCCTACTCAGCCGTGCCAACCTGGCCCCTTCAGCTATCGCCCCACAGTGCAGGGCGTTCTCCCCCGAACTCTGTGCCCACACTGCGGAGGTCCAGTGGCATGTGAACCCCCCAGAGACTGAGCCCTCCCACACGGAGACGAGCCTGGCTGTGTGCCGAGCAGGGTGCTGTGCCAGCAAAGGGGGGAGAGGAGACTAAGAGTAAACACTGAGTCAGGGTGGGCCGCTGCCAGGGAATCAGGCCCAGTCAGCCAACCATCCCCCCCATCACACAACCACAGCACACACACTGACCACACACAGAGAGCACCCCTTGGATCCACCCTTTTCACACTGACTGAACCACAATATTATCACAGCAGTAAGACCGTAGGAAACCACAAGGAAGGCAGGGGTAGGATTTTCAAATGTAGAGGGTCAGGACACCTTGTCATATCCATTCCAATCTCTTCAGGTCTTGTTTTAGGTACAGCTCCTTCATTATCGCGGCCGCAGGGTCAGTTACTGTGCAATCACTGAGATAAGTGAATATAGGGACAACTAGGCTGCAATGCAATGGAGAGCCAAGGCTTCATCCATATGTAGAGGAAGAACAAGGTAAAGGCACAAAATGACCAGGTCCTTGCCTTGGACTACTGCCCTGCCTGCTCTGTGGAACGACCCCGTGTTGAAGAGCCTCTTAGAACTTCACCAGCAGCTCGCCCGGCTCTGTAGCTCACAGGTCCTGTCCCGAGTCACACTGGCACACCGTGTCCTGGAATTGTGAGCAGGCAGTGTGGCAGACAGCTGCCGTGGCTTGGGCCCGGGCCCAGGAAGAGGCAGTGCGCTGTGGGTTAGACCCCCAGAGGCTCTAATTAGCGGGTGTTGTAAATCCAACCGCCCCCGTCGCCACAGCCTGTAAACACTGCGCTGAGGCCGGCCGTGCCAGCGGACCAGCCTCGTCACACAGACACTGCACTCCAGCGCTACGGCAAGCTCCTCTTTTGCCCAATTGTCAGCATGAAGCCCTGCATGCGGCCTGTGGCCTGGGATGGGTTCTAGTCTGCTCTGTTTTGTGCTCTGTACTTTGCTGCCTCGGCACAACCTCCCAGTCATTGCTGCCGATTCTCCAACAGCCGTTGTGTAGCACAGATGAAGCACAGAAAGCTCGTTGGGTCTTCACTCTCCAGCCCTCTCTAAATTTAATTAGCGAAGGCTGGTTAGGGCCGCAGTGGGGAATTCCCCAGACGAGTGCCTTCCTTCTCCACGCCGTGCCCTCAGATAACCCCCGACACAACCCAGTGACACCCTCCCCACAGGTCACCTGCCCCGCTCAGTAAAAACCCGGCTCACATTACACATTACAGAACATGTTCACGCCAATTTCCCCCAAACCAGATCCAGCAGCACCCAAGAGGGAGGTGGGGGTCGATATCTGGGGATTTAAATGGTACCAGATGTGTGCAGATGTTGGCCCAAGAAAGGCTCTGATGTGAGATGAAAGGACGGAGGGGCTCCTACACCATCTCCCTTTGGTTTCAGCTCTTTTTAAGTGTGATTCAGAAAGGTCATGTGGCAATTAAATTACAGACAGCTGCGGCTCTCTCCCCCTCTCTCTTTTCTTTCAGGGACACAGTGACCGACGTCTGGCCCAAAAAATTTTGAGATCATTAATTTAGCTGCATCTATTTCAAGAGGATGGAAATTCAAGGCCACGGGCCCCCGTTCCAGCGTCTTTCCCGACGGCGTTCCTGTGTTGCCGATGCTTGTTAACAGCTGAATTGCAGGCCTCCCTTGTTTCCACATTTCTAATCAGTTCTAACGGCAGCCGGTGACAACTAACACCCCCCCACACCTCAGACTCCAGTTCTTCCCATCGCACAGCGGAGGCTGAGTAGAAAGTAGAAAGAGACGTTATCTTTACAGGTAACACGTGCACCGAGAAACCCACTCAGAGAAAACCTGTAGTAGTTTTAACGAAGAGAGAAATTGTAAGAGTTAGACACCTCCTAGAATGAAAAAACGGATATTGGAGAAAATAAATGTTTGATTTCATTTCTTGAGGGTAATATTGACCGCACAGCTCACCGGAGAGCCAAGAGGCTCCTCACGATGGGAAGTACATTAGTCCACGTCAGGCGAGTGAGGAATCAGGGGACCGGTACTGCGCGCTGAGCCTCTCGGTCCGTGACGTTTTTGTGCTTTCTAAACCAGCGCTAATGTTTGGGGTTTTAATTAAAGCATTAAACTAATGAGGAACAGCAGCTGCTCGTAACACAATTTTGTTGATGATGTTTCCAGCGGTGTCTTGCTGATAGTGTTGCTTAAACCCCCCCGGTCTCACCCTGTGCCGAGTGCTGACTGCGCGTCTGTAAACAGAGGTTAGGCGAGGCAGTGCTCTCTCTCTCTCTCAGCTCCTCTAAGCTTCAGATGCATGCAATGATCACAGATTTGTGATGGACGCACAATTAAATCAGCACAGAAGTGCTCATCCTGCATTTCAAACCAGAGTGAAGCCTTTTCTGTACGGCCAGGTCAATAAAGTGCCTTTGAGCCATACTATAACCATAAGGCGCTACATATACATATTATTTTACTTGAGTTTAAGCAATTCCAGCTCTGTTATGAACTGTAGCATGTATTAATAAAGACAAGTAACTATAGACACCCCCCCACACACACACACACATGTGAACAAGATCATCTACTTTCCATTGACCCAAAGCAAGGTCTCCTTTCTACTGTAGATAGGATTACGTCTAATCCCGCTGCGAGGAAGCACTTCATTTTCTTCACCGCTCTCCCAGGGTTTCGGCATAGTTTAAAGTTGCAGACTGCCGGAGGATAGCAGGGTGACATGTTTTGGAAAGTGCGACAGAGTCCGACCGCAGGCTGGAGACTGGACGGTGCACATAAAACCAGAGCATCGTGGTCAGAGATGAACCAGGGGAGCCGACGAGGGTCTGAAGGGCACCGGATTAGCCGTCACAAGGTCCGCGTTGGCGTCACCAGCCCCAGATTCACCCTGAAGGATGCTGAAGCAGGGGATCATGGGAACACGACTGAATCTTGTGCTGGGATCAGAACTGATGTGTAGTTTCTCTCTCATCATAGACAATACACACCCCTCAACGCAGGGAGCAGTTTAACCCAGATACTGATCAGTTCACACCATACCCTTGACATTAAATAAAAACGGATTGATGTTTCAATCAATAGGACACGCCTCAGGGTGCTAAAGCCTCCTACTATTCAGGGTACAGTGTCGTCTGTCTGGAATTGGACCAGGAGAGCTGGACAGGACACACAGAAGCATTTGAGAGGTGCAGACTCAGTGATAGCGATCTCAACAACAAAGCAGGTAGACTCAACAAATCCAGACCGGGACATGAACACGGGCCTATGCCCCGGCAATCGAGTGGCTGAGGGGAGTGGCAGCGACGAGAGAGAGAGAGAGAGAGAGAGAGAGAGAGAGAGAGGGAGGGAGGGAGGGAGGGAAGGCCTGTAGCTTCTGTTTAACTTTTCCAGAGCCCCTGCAGACAGAGACAAACTACTCTCAGATCCGTACAATTCAGCCAGTTAAAGAAAAATAAAAAAATCCTAATCCTATAAGCGAAGGAGCAGAAGACCTGGCTCCACTTTGGATATGTTGCCTTTCTGACAGACAAAGCGAGGCGCCCAAATCCCTACCACGATAACGATTTGTTATCTGTTCACTAAGTGGGATGGGGGGAGGCAGGCAGGCGGCGATTATGGATCTAGTGGTTTCGTGTTCCTGGACTATCGCAGAAACCCAGACGTTTTGGCGGGGGCTTGGAAAGCACTGTTGTACTCGGGGCACGATGGGGATTTGTGACTTGACAGGATTCAACAGGGAGAAGAAAGGGAGAGGGAGAGAGAGAGAGAGGACTTATTTTCAAAAGGTTTAAGAGACAGCAGTAGATACAGCACCCAGCTTCGATGCTAACTCAGTCCGTTCTCCGCAGTACTTTTTTACTTTTCTTGTTCTGACTGAATGATTGCCATTGTGCAAGTCATATAAATATAATTTCCAGTGGAGGTCAGCTCTGGTGATGGAAACTGAAAAGAGGTCAGCGGAGTGTGTGGAGGCAGGAGTGAGGGATGGGGGACGGGGGACGGGGGAGGCCACGGCTCCCTAGGCGATGGAGCAGAGGGGGCGGGGGGGTCATGTATTCTCAGAGCCACGCCAGCTGTTTCTAGGGATCGAGCCGAGGAATGCAACAGCACAGCAACAGATAAGGGGGCGGAGGGTGGGAGGGCAAAAGAAGTCCGCACGACAACAGAACTGGAGCGAGAGGAGTTGAGTGGAGAGTCTGCAGAGGAGAGGAAAGATAGATAAGGAGAGAGACACACACACAATAAGGGGCCAATAGGTTTGTAAATCACAAAGAAATGCTTCCCGCCAACTAGTGTGTTTAACCTAGCGAAAGATTTGCTCTGAATTAAGGATTAGACATAAGGATTAGCGGAAAGAGTGGCACGGTCCAAATGAGCAAATGACGCACTGAGACAGGCAGCGGAGGAGATGGGAGTCACCTGGGGCATCTCCATGCCGCCAAGATCGAGAGACCCTTCCAAAAACACGGTACGATGACTTCTCCTCGCAACGCTGCCCTTTAACACGCAGATCTGCAGTGACACACCGGTGGCACCTGCAGGAGAGATCAGAGCGCAAAGGGAAATGAACTCCCTGTGAGGTAAACCACCAGTGAAGGGCTATTAGGCAGCAGTTTGTAAACAGATGGCAGAGATAAGATTGCAAGTTTAGAGATCATGCCCAGAAATATTATCTAGTAAGAACAAAACAACGGTTGCTCAACCCAGGCGTAGTGCTCTTCTCATGAGACGCATGACTGTGAATCTGTCCGAAGTGACTCCTAAGTTCACCGCCTCTCTCACTGGTTTGCTCCAGGGATGAACTGAATGATCGGGATTGAATGGAAGGAAGGACATTCACAATGAACGAGTGGGCTGAGTGTATAGGACTCCAGAACAGTTACTGAATCAACACAAAAATAATCCACCGGCCACAGTGCCACAATGCCAGTCCCACAAACAGACTCTCAGACCCTGTGGCACACTCCTGCAGTTGTCTGGTGTGAGACAGTATTTGTACCTATGTGGTAAATCTACCTGGGTGTACTTATGCAATAATAAAGTGGTAAAAGCACTTTTCATATGGTCTCATTGGATGACTTAAAACAAATAAGCCACTACTTTACACTTTAAATATTTGACATCACTATACAAAAAACAAACATCTACACAAATTATTCAAGTTAATGACTATAAACATATGATATCACTATGAAGTACACAATACATATTTATACAACTTTTCCACTAAGAAATCTACAAATACCACTGGATTGCTATAATAAGATCTGTATCCCCGGGTAGATCTACCAAAGAGCACAATTCTTACACCACACTGGGCCGCTGCTGAGAAAAGTGCCGTGTTGTTCTGAGTGGAGATGTTGCCCATCACAGCCTGACCGTGTGTGGAGAGATCGGTTGCTGTCGCTGGGCAGGACAACAAGTGCCGTCCCAATCGCAACCATCAACCTCCCTCTTCCCCTCCCCCTCCCCCTCTCCATCCGACACACAAACACTGACACCAGCTCCCTCCCTCCCCTCCTGCTTCAGAAGGAATGCAACCGAATTCCCAGGGCGTCGACAGCCAGGCCCCGGCAATGCACGGCTATCCGCGGAGGATCTCTGGAGCCGGGTCAACTCGGGCCGGAAACGCACTTCTGCCTCCAAGTGCTCCGGCTGCCCCTCCCACGATCCCAGACTCTCACAGAGCTCTGACCCCGGCCACCGAACACTGAGGACACAATATCTCTTGTGCAAGTTTCCCCAGGCAAATTCACCACAGGATGTTGACACTTTTATCGTGCTTTTACTGTGGTTGTACCATACATTTACAGTGGCTAACCATGGGTTCAACATGGGCTGAGCAAAAACAAGTTCAAGATTTCAAACAAATGCTATGGTAAACATACCAGGGTAAATGTGCACAAGGGCTTGAATTCGCAATATAATTCCCTCTATTGGACTGACAGTTAAGTTAAGTTCACTTCAGGTACACAACTACATGTAAATATTGTACGTGGTTTAATATCACATGATAGGATTTTGTGTGCATTTAATTATTTATTGCAGTGGCTTGAACCTTCAGCTCATCAGCTTTCAAGAAAACAAAAGCATTCAAATCTACAGAGCTCCACCGTATTAAAATGAACACACAACCACAATATACCGTGCATGAAACGCAAGACAAGGGTGCGTGTGGGTCTCAGAGATGCTCGGGGTGAACCCTGGTGCAGTGCAGTCTAGTGCGGATAAAAACGCACTTCCCGCCACAATCACAACGCTCCCATTCCCACCGATAGAGTGACGCATCGTGCCTGTATTCAACTGTGCCAACACACGTTACTGGAAGTGAGAATGAAGGTCTGGGTGTGGGAGAGCGCACACAACAATGTGAAAACCAAACCAAACACTACAAAAAATAATTCAAATACCCATCTGGTTAGCAGGGAATTTTATATCACAAAACAACATTTTTTAAAAGTCCCAATTTCTAGAACTAGGGACCAGGGAACAGGGAAACCACGCAACTGGGAAAGTAAACCTCACAGGGCGAGAGATGAGAGAAGGATGCCGGCTTCCAGGATCATGGCTGAGCGCAAAATGTAACATGGACATGCAGCTCGCTGTGCATTTCATCAGCGGACCAAATGAGAAAACCCTGAGCCTGCAGACATGTTTACAACATGGCGAGAGCATCGGCATCACTGTCTCAAAGCAGGCTATAGTTTATTACTGTTCATTATTTAGTGCCTTAACCAGGGAAAATTACAGCTGTCATACTCTGCTCTGTCTTGTGATCTTATTCGGGGATGGCGAAGGGACTCATTGCGGAGTACGGCGGGTGAAATGGCCGCCTCTCGCTCGTACACGTGTTCTCGTTGTGCTGCTCAGCGTGTCTGGCCGTGAAGGGATCGTTCCAGGAGCTGCGTTTTATTTTTGGCTGGATCTCTAAGTGGAACAGCAATTACTGATGTAATTAGAAACAGGCCCAGAGTGTCGGCAGGAGCACACTCAGCAGAGCACAATGGAGGCGGGAGAGAGACGGCATTAACATGGGCAGCTCCGCTGGGCGCTCACTGGACGAGCGCATACCTCAGTGTCATAGTTTCTGATCAGCATTCACACAGACGGGGGGGCAGGGACTGAGCGGTTCACCAAATTCATCCCAGTTACAATAAAGGTCCAACCGCCACCCCCCTGTGTGAGACACATATGAAGCAAAACAACAGCGAATTGTGCTTTAGGAAAGACGCTCTGACTGGAAATGAATCCTAGTTTTCTGACCCATTCAAG
This sequence comes from Amia ocellicauda, assembly GCF_036373705.1. NCBI lineage: Eukaryota > Metazoa > Chordata > Actinopteri > Amiiformes > Amiidae > Amia > Amia ocellicauda. Next base: position 25,042,684 of record NC_089867.1, on the reverse strand, counting down.
TGACCTCTGTGCGCTGGTGTAAACCTGTACTTGGGACCATGCATGGACATACCTCTAATCAATCTTTAAGGTTTAAGCTTGTATTGTAGGTGCTTCACATGACAACAATCCACAGCACTTATTTTCAGTGACATGGAGATAATTACACTAAAAAGTCAACAACTGATTCAAGCAAATCATTAAGGGGATTTTTTTATTGTATGTAAACAGTTCTACACCAATTCTGAGTTCAAACATGTCCGAAATACAATGTAGTCTTAATTTTCAGGTTTATTGCACAAGGCAACTTAAAGAGGTTGTACAGATGATACACACCACATTTCCATACCGCTCACAACAATGTGTGTCGTCGGGCTGAATTTGCATCGAGAACGCAGTACGGGGTGTGCCATTGTGTCGGCATGACCGAACACGACTGTAACATTAAACACAGGGCTGCCCGACAGCTCGGCACAGCCAGGAACGCAGATCTGAGGATATGAAAGCTGATTGGGAGCCTTGTGCTGCGCAGAAGAGTAATCACAACAGAAGACAGCTGCAGGATTCCACCGCCGCCACTGACATCCCACCCCGAAGCGTTCAGCACGGTTCTCAGAAAACACTGCCATTATCAAGCTCACATCTTTTATCACTACATATTCTGCTTTGTTGTTGTCTGAACTGACAGCTTGAGACGCAAGGAGAAGCCATGTAGATGACTACATCAACCGCTCCGCACCAAAGAAGGCAAAAACCAAATACAGCCGACTGTGAAAGAGAGAGCCCCCCTTCGCAGTCGACACAGGCCTTACCTTCCTGCACCCGCGGCAGGTGAGACTGGTCAATCTCTAGCTCGGTCATGGTTGTGGTACCTCCTGCTGCCTCCTCACCGGCAATCACAGCCTCATGGCATCCAGGGGACGGGTGTTATCCAGCAACCAGCTCCTATGGGCACTGGAAGAAAACGAAGTGATGAGGATTAATAAATAAATCCTATTCCATCGTGCTTTTAATTAAAGTCCATCTGAAACACTGGCAAACAGGGCAGTCATCTGCAGCACTGAAAATACTTCACTACACAGCAGAAGCATCGATAGATACTGTTCTCTTGGTGGTTCTGTCCCACCAAGATGGTGAGGCCTTACCAGTCTGCTTGGAAAGGAGGTGAATGCATTTATGCTTGGGAAAAGCCTGAAAATAAATGGTACTGAATACCATAGGATGCCGCAATACAGGGTCACACCTTCTCTGGGACGTGCTCACGCCTGCACACCCAGTGAGGAAAAGGGCAACACAACACCAAGCACGAAACAGAGGGGACAGAAACACAACAGCATCTTGTAAATTTACCTCATGGGTAAAGCTATGCTAGTCATGCAGAAGGCTGGAATTAAGTTTAGAGGGAGCGGTAATGTCAGAAAACAGACCGATTCCTCTGCTGTTGGCGGGGGCTGCTGTTAATGCTGTGTTTTGGGGAAGAAACCCGAAGCATGCCCAGCAGTATACGAGAGTAGTCTGATACTCCACTGAGATCACCGAGAAATCTGACTCCGAGACGACTGCTCTGCGGTTTGGGAAAGGACATAAATGAATGGCTTTGGAATAAAACTGAACCGTCCCTCCAGGCTGCAGACTTGCAGGGATTCCTGCACCTATTCAGGTGTCAAGGTGTGATCAAAGTGCCTCTCTGTAGCTCCTACATCACCTCTCCACTATAAGCCGACACTGCTGTGTAATTGGATCACAAAGCAGCTACTTAGTTGTAGGAAAACGCATCTGCAGTCAAATCATCTGGGCTCTTTAGTTGTCCGGGGATCTGATGCAGCCCCCGTCCCAAAGAGACACGCCTGGACAGTAGTCACAACTGTTGCTGAATCCAACGTTTGACTTGATTTTTAAAGAATAAAACCCCGATCTTCAGTAGTCTCTTGGCATTTTTTATATTGGAGAAAACAAGACACTTTTGAAAACACTGCACATGCATATCTTATACACACACATGGACCCGTGGTACTTTAATGAGGCTGAACTTTATCAGCAGCTGCGTCACATGCATTCTCCTAAAGTGCAGATAAACGTGTATAAAACATACATGTTCGTGACCTTGTCTTTAGCAGCTGTCAGACACGTTTCCCGGGGTCCTGTGCCGTCCAGTCCTAGAGAGGCGACTCTGTATCCAGTTCAGTCCCGACTCTTCCGCGTCATTGTTTCAGCTTCAGTGTCATCGCGCTGTTACAGTCGCACCGGCGACAATGTCCCGGCCTCATCCCACACACACACACTGTACACACACACTACACACACACTACACACACACTGTACACACACACTGTACACACACACTGTACACACACACTACACACACACTAACCCTAACGCTTATTTCTGTAAATGCGACTTTTCTTTTGCCAACACACAATACACTGGAGCAGACGAGCCGCTTCTGTTTGTTCCACCAAAGCTGTGGCACAAGACATCGATAACTTTCAAATAATGAGGTTTACCTGAAGGAGATACTGTCGTGCTGTGGAGAAATCTCCAGAAAAGGCGTCGTGCTGTGTGCGGTGCTCCTCTCCCGGCTCTCCCGGCTCTCCCGGCTCGGACTGTCCGCTCTGCGCGCTGCTCGTCCCGGTCCGTCAATGGACACAGAAAGCGAAGCAGCTGGAGCCCGGATGGCAGCCCCGCCGGGACAAACTTCCTCTGCACACTTTTTTTTTCCGCACCCAACAGCTGTAACTGCACTGACTGGCTCCCCCCGGCGAGCCGAGGACCGACTTTCCCTGCGTACGCAGGCTGAGCAGACTGCCCCCCCGCAATAAAGCGCATCCAGACCCAGAGCCCAGCGGGGCGGCAGCGCACACAGCCCGGCTGCTCTGCACACATGCGCCCGTAACCCGACTGCATTCGCTGCGCAACAAAAGCGCTGAACCACGTCCATGTGCGCTGCTGTATAAAGAGCAAAGTCACCTTAAAACGGCGAAGCAGCGCCTGTCTGCACCGTGTTGGAAAATGAGGTAATATATATATAGAGAGAATTGCTATTTAACATTGAATGTAGGTATTTTTAAAAAGGTGTCTGTTTTGCCTAGTGTTAACGTTAATGACAATGTATCGCTTCTTAGTATTATCATTATTCAAATGATTTCTGAGAACAAGAAGCATAAATGATTTAAAGAGTAATGTTAATGAACATTTAATTAATTGAGTTAATTTTACTTTTGACTGCAACGCATTAGAAACTTCAGATGCAGGATTTATTCAGTGGTCTGGGAGTGAGCGCCGGCCTGTGGCGCCCCCTGTTGGTGGACAGCGCTCCTCACAGTTGCAGGGAATACAACTGTGAAAGTTCATACAAGTTTTTAAATCTGTGCAGAACTGACACCGTCGCTGCCGGCTGGCGTTAGACAGCAAGAGCCCAGCCTGCTCTGGTCCAATCAATCCAACCATTCAAACACACAATATGTATGATTTTTTGTATCCTTCTAATACGTTATACGTATTTACCATCACCACGTCTATAATTAAACATAACATTTTTGTTTCTATGAATTATTAGGCCTATGCATAGAATGCAAATTAAGTAAATTAGCCTACATGATTAGTGACACAAATGTCACTTTTCACTTGTAAAAGCTACATTTTCAATGTGAATCAACTGGCAAGACATCATATATATTAAGAATAATGTCACATTTTAGCCCTTTTGCTACGTGGATTCACCATCACAAAACAACACTTTATAGGAGAGACGATAGTTAAAGCTACAGTTTATTTCACTTACTTACGCCCCTGGGTCCCATTCTTGTCCGTTTGGAGAGGACCCCTGTCCAATTTTTCAGGCTGAGGCTGACAATCCCAGCTCCACTCACAGCCCCACTGCTGATGAAGCTCACCGGGCTGGTAGACCGCCTCAGTATTTGTCAAAGTCTCTGCAGCCCCCTATCGGCTTCCCAGCGAAACTTGACCGGTCAGTTCTCTCCCTGCAGGCTGGTTTGAAATCACACTCTGCTTTGCAGCCTCTGTCCTCCCTTTGCTCGAGATCGTCGAGGCCTGCTCATGTGCCCCCTGTTGGACACCGCTGCCACTGAACTGCGTCCCATCCACGGACGCCTCTCATCTTGTGCTGGGGTGGCCCCTCGAACGGGCTGCGCCGGGGTGGTTCTTTCAGGAGTTCATCATTGCATCCTGCAGCTGCTGGGGCTCACTCACCGGCTCAGTATCGTTTTTGTCCCTGGCACCCTCCTCGAACCGTCCGTGGACGAGTCTTAGTGTCTGTTCACTTCTCTCTGTGGGAAAGGCCAATCGGACCGCTTCCCAGAGCGCCCAGCACAACTCTGCATCGGTGTGCCCAGGCTCTTGGCACAGCCAGCAGAATTTGAGCCTTCAAAATGCTGTTTCATACTCTGGCATCCCACGGCCCTACTCTTCCTGATGAGAGTGGCAAATACATTTATTACATTATTTTTTTCAATAGCACAGCGTTGTGAATTCGATCCCACTTCTGACACCAATGGAGCATTTTAGCCCTTTTGCTACATGGATTCAACAGCACGAAACAAATAAATAATAGAGGAGGGGACAGGCACACACACACAGAGCTCAGTCTCTCACTAACTTGAACGGCTCCCCCAATCACTCTGCCCCCCATGTTCCTGCGTAGGGCTAACCCTTGACCCCAGAACGTCCTAACTAACATCAGATCCCCAAGCAATATACCCCAGCCCCCCACACACAGAACTGACAGACAGACACACACAGTCCCAGATCACTACAGTAATGACAACAATACTCTACTTATAATAAGAATGATTTTGTTAGATCTCCAAATTTCCATCCATTCATTTATTTATTCAAAGTAATCACTTTGATTGTTGAACATATGTACGTACCCACTCTCCATACCATCTCTCTCCGTCACAAGGCAGTGACTCCAGTATATCACTGCCTTCCTCTCAGCCACAGCTGTCACCGGCTCCTTCATAAATTAGCCCAAAAGCCTCCGCTGTTCATTGTGTCGTGGCGGTCAGCGCGAGGGCCGACTCTTTCATTCTAATGAGCTACCGGCAGCCTGCCTTTAAAGTAAGCCTGTTTATCATACCTCCATTACCGAGTCCGCTCCTGACACCGCACACATAAATTATAAGCGTTTATGGTGACGGTTAAGAAAGTAACGTCGAGCCAGAACAGCGACGGTGAGTCACTGAGGACGGCAGGCCAACTTCCATTAAGTGGATTTTATAGAAGTCGCTGACAGGTATAAGAGCCTCTTTCAACTCAGTGAAATGTCAGGCCGCTTCCAGTCAGCGAGTTTATATTTTAAAATTAAATAAACAACCTTTTACTTTTAATATGTTGCATACATTTAAAGTGCCCAACCGTACTGGTTACAAAGAGGGGATTCAAGTTAATAGAAGCAGGAGGAGGAATATGTTGAGGGAAATGAGAATATCATGCAACTGCCTTTTCGGCCTGCAACGATGCGCAGCGGTCGCACAGCTCCAGAATCATCTCATCTCAAAATAATCAATCAATCAATCGGCAGTGTCTCTCAGCAACACGTCTGATGCATCGCCAACACTCACTGGTTACCGTACTCCCACTCTCGTTCGAGTTAATTTTCAAGTGTTTTAATAAAAAATGGATCAGAAGTTCTAATATTCTCACGTACATTCAAATATGACATGATCACACTTCGTTTTGGTTTGGTTGTTTTTAAACTGTCAGCATGGACATCACACGCATTTCTGCCCAGCCACAAGCTCTGTATCTCCAAACTACTATTTCTGTGTTCACCTCCAGACCTGGGTGAGTGAATCTGAAGAGGGAATGAGAAACGCGGCAGAATCCACCGTTGATGTAAGGGTGTGCAATCTGCCAGTGGCCAATAGAGGGCGCACAAGCCGGACAGCTCAGTGTATCAGGCCTCTCGCTACAGACCCTGTCCTTGCCGTCCGGCTCTGGTCCACGTGGCTTTAAAAAAACAGCACTTACACCCCTTCACCTGCGCCGGGCTGAAATTTATGGACTCTGTAAAAATAAAAAAAAGAACTGCAATGTATTACAGCCGCAGCAATAAAACAACAGCGGGGCCAAGTCTGACAAGCCAACGTCACAATTGTCCTTTTTTTTTTCTCAGTCATTCATTCATTCACTTTTTATTTATGAGCAACGCAACAAATAGAATATGGATGTGGGAGGGGAGGGGACGGGGAGAAGACGTATATAAGCCCTGGAGGGAGCCGGAGGGGGAGCGAACGCAGCAGACCTCTGGACACTGCGGAGGAGCCACTCGACGAGCCCGACGAACCGATCCCACTGCAGCCATCGTCCGAACAGCCACCATGGTGGGCAAACTCCTGCTGTCCTGGGCCCTGCTGCTGACCGCCTCCTGGCCCCTCTTGGCTCACCCCATCACAGACTCCTCAGAAATGTCCTATCCCGGACCCGGTGAGTCACATCACTTCATACAACAGGTCTGTGATTGAAATCCTGAGGCAGTTTAGCACCGAGTCGCAGGCTGAGCAGCCCCCACAGTTACTAAAGTGGACGCAGGTCTGCCGTGGTGGGTTGTGGAAAACAGGCAAAAGACCGGCAGCGCTGAGAAGGGTGCCAGGAGAACCAGGCCAGGGACATAGTGCTCAAATGTGCCTTCAGATCTGCTCTCCATATTCTTAAAACAACTGTCCAGAGAAGAGCAGCTGGGCTCACTGCAGATGTGAGGACAGAATTAAAGAAACTGAGTAGTAATCTTAGTGAACGACAGGTAAAATAAATACTCTTAGCCCTTAATACTCTTAACCTAGGCTGCAAGACTTTCAGAGAGCACATTCCTTGCTATCTTCAGGATCTCTTTTCCACAGCAGTCGTGGGTTTGCTTCCACCCTTCCACCACTCTTGGTGTAGAGTAGAGCTCCGTCTTCGCTGTGCCCTGAGGGTTCTGAAGTGGTTGTTGCTGTTGTTGTCTCCGCAGTGTCGGGGGAGGAGGGACGTGCCGCGGGCCCAGAGGACTTTGGCCTGTCGGACCAGACCTACCTCTCCCAGGGCGGCCCTGGCGGACTGGGCTACCCCGCGCTGCTGGCCCGTGAGGGTAAGGCCGCCGGCACGACAGAGGGGGGGCTCTCACTGTAGCTGCTGAGATATGAAACATCCGCACCCAGCTGAGAGAAACACAGCAGTCGGATATATTCAGCGTTTTACCGGGTGCAGATAACAGTATATGATATATAACAAGCAAGGGAGTCTGCTAAGAAATAAAGAATACATAAATAAGGCAGGTAATGTAATGAAATCCAACCCAAGTGCTGGCACAGACAGACCCACGCAGTGAAAACTAAATCACATTGATTGACTTCTTGGCTTTTTCTTCCTTGGCACAGCTGAAAACCCCTAAACTGCGACACAACAGCCGCCTGGGTCCCCTCCCTGTAGGAGCGGATTGCTAGGCTAGTACGTTTGCAATTAAGCTGGCTCTCGACGGCAGCACTGAGATGTGCATATCGAGAGGTCTCTTCTCTGGGTTGGGAATACATTAAAGCCCTGTCGTGTATTATTCACCAGTATGTCTCTCTCTTTCTCCGTCTGTCTCTCTCTCAGGACTCAGAGGTACAGGATACATCCCGAGGGAAGCTGTCAAAGAGGTAGGCGCTGGTTACCCTGCGACTTTAAGGGATCGTAGAATATAACTTCATTCAAATTAAACGAATCTACTTTAAGTGTTAAAATGTAAGCCCAGACAAATGCCCGGGCGTATTACCGAGATGGAACCCGGGCAGAAACAGAATATGTCTGTGACATGATGCCAAGCACAAAAGGGAGTGGACACTAACACGGCAGTGTCCGGAAACTTGGCTCGTGTGCTTTATAGCAAGTTTGAATGGTACTGATGCCACGGCAGTGAGAGTGTTATAGGAGTGGGGGGCGGCTCCACATCGCATGAGGCAGAGCTCTGATCAGGGATTGTCGGATGTGTACGATGGGGCTGTTCTCTTTCAGGTCCTCATGGAGAAACAGGGTCGGATGTCCCCCCTGAGCCGCTTCCTTGGCAACAGGAAACAGTACAGGAAGAGAGGGAACACGTCCGAGTGCTTCTGGAAGTACTGCGTCTGAGCGCGGCGCGGATGGGCGCGGAGCTGGACACACAGGCACACACGCGACACGCAGACAACACACTCACACACCGACACACCTGCACTGCCATCAGGCCGACACGCCGAACGCAGAGAGCGAGGATCAACACAAATCAGGGCAAACGGATGATAAACACCTCATGATGGACTGCAGACTCTCTCTCTCTCTCTCTCACACACACACACACACACACAGCCATTACTTTTTTATAGGCCACCCCTGCGTGTTCAAAGTGCACATACAGACAGATTTCCAGTCCCCTCTCAGTCTGCTGTTGACCAAGGCACCCGAATGCCAAACTGTATGTTGGAAAATAAATAAAGCTTTATGTTTCGAAAAGGGTCTGAGGTCATGCTTCTTTCTTCTGGCTGCAGACAGGAGCAGGTGAGGCTCGAGGAAGAGCACGGTTTAGTTACCTGGACAGTGTATGGAGAACAAAACACTCAAACGTTGTCATATTTCAGTTCATAAAGATATTAATAATGCCAGACGAGTTGGGAGGTAGGGGTTAAATCTAGGGAGTCGAAGTGGTAGAGAGAGGTCTGCGAGTGTGTGTCTGTGTCTGTGTGTGTTTTGGAGATACAGTGCCAAGTAGAAAGTAAAGTACTTCCCAACTGGAGTGTCTCAGCAAAAGTGCAAGCGATGGGTGATTCAGGAAGAGGAATACGACAGCAGACAGACAGCTCGATGCAATCATACCAGACCTGGCTTCTGTTTATTACCCTGCTGATGCTCAGAGCAGGCTGCTACATAACATGCACTGGGGCAACAGGGCCCCCTGGGTCTGACGGGCTCGGAGGCTGACAGGCAGCAGAGGAGAGGTGGCACAGGGGGAGCAGTCTCGGCGGCGGCAGCAGGGCAGCAGCAGGGCAGGGGGTAACTCCGGTCGCCAGTTCACCCCTCAGTCCCTATCCACGGAGATTGGTCAGTGGGAAGGAAAACCGGTACCTAGATGAGTCCATAATCTTCCTGCTGGAGAGAGGGAGAGGAAGAGTTTGTAGACAGTCAATGTATAGATGTGTGGCAGAGACAGTTAGCAAGTCCACTATGACATCCGTGCTTCAAGTCAAATTTCAGACACTTGATGGTCTTAAATCCTCACAATGACTCACCTGTCGCCGCCCTTTAGGGGGAGTGGCCTGTCCACCAACACACCGAGGCGTGGGAGGTCCCTCTTGTCCGGGATGTCCTCGATAAGCCCCGCCTCCTCTGGCAGGCGCTCCAATCCTCGCTCTTCAGCAAGCTGTCCATCAGGAGAGTCCAGGGCTCTGAGCAGACCAATGAACTGCGGAGGACGGGGCCACAGTATTAGTTTCACTGTGTTTATTTATCTGGATTTGTATCACACTACTCTATGTAACCTTGAAACTATTATTTTGCAATTCCTCATAAAATGTGGGTCTCCTTGGACAAAGGCTGTAGCTCAATCAATCAATGGGAAAATGTAAGTATATTATATATTGTGGCACAATGCCCTGCTGCCCTGCCAGGCACTATATCCCCCAGATGCCCCGGGAGATGACTCAAGCAGAAGCACCTGACCTGGTCACCCCTGATTGGCCGGCACCCTTTGTCATTGGGGAAGCAGGAGCGAAAGAATAGAACAGCAAGAACCTACTGCTAACGAACTCTAGAATTGGACTGTGATTGGATCGTGGACTTTGGCTGCTGGTTTGTCTTGTGTGTGTCTTTCATTAGAGCCCCAGATGCCATGACCAACCCCACAGAGCGTTACAGTATATTCTTAAGTGGAGAAACTTGTGATTTCCTGCAATACGTCAGTGTGTTCAGCTGTGTTATATTGCGGGTGTTTGTATGGTGTTGTACTGTGACCGGTCCCGTCCCCTTTACCTCGTTCAGAGTGTCTGTCTGCAGCGGTCTGGCATGGCTGGGCCACAGTGCCAGGACCACCAGGGCCAGGGAGAGGGGGAACATGCCCATCATTCCTGGAACACAGCAGAAATACACTACAGCAGAAGAGCTCTCTGTCACTCTCTCTCTCACACAGAGAAGATAGACACATGGCACATTGAGCAGCTCTCCACGCCTTGTTTGGCAGTTTCATATACCCTACATCAGGAAAATCATCAGACTGGATGTCACCTTTCATGCCATCCTATTTACTCAACGCACAGTGATTTTATTGACGCTGCTACTCTTCACACGTATGGGAGACTTTCAGAAGTGTAACTGCTGCGTGGACTCCAATACGCTTCGGAATCAATATTGATAATCTGATAAAGTCCCCCTTACCACAGTGCCACTCAGAGACGTGGCAGACAATGACAGCTCCTTCATATTCAAGTGAGAGTGGGCAGCCGTCCGTCAAAGAGGGGGATGTCCACCCTTAAGGGCACCGCTGATTAACACCTAGACAGTCCAGAGCATAACCCAGCTAACAATCCAGTTAATGGATATCACCCTTGTAATGATGTCCTCCTGTCTAGCACCAACCGTGTCGCCCTGCGTTGTGATCATCTCCTCGGCCACACCGGCGCACCAGGAGACATGCTCTCTCTCCTACAATGACACTGTGGCTTAATCGTGCTCAACTAGGCTCTCACTTGGCCCTGCCGCTGTTCCCTGCAGTCCGTGCCACACCTTACTATCCCTCTCTAGGTCCAATACCACAGCATGAACTCAAGGTTTGTGGTAAAATGCTGTTCGCCCCCCAAGTGAGCCGTGGCTGACCCCCTCCTAGCTCAAGAAACCTCTCCGGACTGCCTGGTGTGGAAAAGCCATGCTGATGCTGTGCAGGCGAGACAGACCAGTTGCGTCTAAATGAGGATACGGCCCTGCTTTTGTGCCCCTGTACGATTCTCAGCAGTCCTAACCAAACAGCCCTCATGCACGAGAATAAACCGGATTACCAGGGAAAATAATTGCGGCTTCCTTACCTTTGCAGTGCCGTGAGAGGTGAGAGCCAGGAGTGCCGAGGACAGCGCTGGCCAGATCAAGACTGGCACGGCACACGCTCTCCCCGCTTTATAAACCCCCGCCCGCTCCTCCTCCCGGCCAATCGGGATCCCCGCGGTCCTCAGAGAGCGCCCTTCCGTCCCGACCCATAAACCTGCTGGCAGCTAATTACTCGGGCTGCGAGTGTCCTCCGATTTTACGGCCACTCCCCCACAATGCACCGCTACGCAGGGACGGCAATAACAGTAAAGCCCAGCCGGTGATCTCGGCCCACTCCATGGTAGGGGCGTAGCAGGGCGAGACTCCGTCATGCAGAGGGGGGGTAGTTGTCGGGAAGTCTGCAAGTGCTGACAAGGTTGTAATATCTGTACTCCGGCACACGTCCAGCCCTGACATCACTGCAGACTCTTGATTGCGGGTGCACTTTTGAAACCGCAGAACATCTGGCCTAGGGGTGCTGTTCCATCCAGATGTGTGCCCATAACTTGACGCCTTTTTCCTTCTCCCCGTGTCCCAGAACGGCAGTTTGCAAGCATGAATTAAACCCATCGCCCGACTCTGAGCACAGATCTACAGTCCCTGGTTCTTCTTCCATCATTTTGGTGCATTTGTTTCAGTGACCAGGAGTCTGGAATTGGAACTGTTTAGCCCTTGAAACTCTAGAGATGTTTTTGACGGATGAATTGTCTTTGTATTCACTCTAAATCCAGCTCTCGCTGGTCAGAGACACTATAAAGTAAATTAATACAACCTATTGACAAAGACATTGCAAAAAAAGGAAACGCTGTTTGAAGATGAGTCGGCAGGAACCAGAGACGCCCTTGTCTTCCTGTTCGGTGCGTTAAAGCGAGGGATCGTGGCACAGAGATGAACATTACCCTTTACACTAGCACCGCTTTAACGGCGGCCTTCAATCATTTTAACCCCCCCCAACCGCTCGCATGTCCTGTAAAAACCAATCAATAGACAATATTTCGTTTTTATGATGTTTGTTTTATTTCTTTACTATTTATTAGATTTTTTTCTCCTATGAAGCGATACTTTAATTTCAAGGCTCATGAAATGCTGGTGGGGGGGCAGGGTAGAGCGAGCGGAGGAGCAGGAGCTCGTCAATATTGCCCCCCCCAGTAACTTTGGCTTTCCTGCCATTTAGCCTATCAGTTGGGACGGTCAGAGCACGTCTGGTCTCGCCAAGACTGGTTTTGTTTCTTTGTTATTCACAGGAGCTTAAATTATGCGCTGCAAAGCTGGGCGTTCAAATCCTTACAGAGCCACTGTAGTAAAAAGGTAAGTTAATTAGTCTGCCCTTAAATGAGATTGGTCTGCCATTACAAAGGATTGGCTACCATCCCTTTAACTCCATCCACTAACCAAAGACTCTCAACTGCCCATTAAGACAATAGTTGAACTGTTTTTGGATTATAAATCTATTCCTTTTATTCGTTTTTAGTTTTTATTCCTTTCCCTTGTTGGTCAAACGGGCACCTAAACAACACTTTCCCCGGGGCAGCATAACCATGAAAAAGAAATGCGGCTGATTCTTCTAGTTATTCAAAAAGAGAGAAATGGCGGATCTCACCCGAGCTGCGTGTCCACAGGGGGGCTCTGTCTGATCTAATGGGCCAGGGCTGGGCAGTGTGCTCTGATGGGTCCTGGCTCATTCCCTGCCCGCTGCACCACAACTCAAAGGTACAAGTGTTGGAACGGACTAAAACAGCTGGGTGACTTTAGAGTGAGAGAGAGAGAGAGACAGACAGAGAGAGAGTGTGAGTGAGTGAGCGAGAGAGAGAGTGAGAGTGAAAGACTACTGGGAAGTAAACGTCAAAAAGTGAGAAGAGGGGAAAAAAATAATAATCGTGAAATAAACAGAACTGGAAATTAAATCAACAGGAGTTTAGTGTTTTTTAAACATTATTCATCTTTATTGACGTTACTTTACAATCTAACAAAAACTAGTATTCCCTGAAAAGATGACCAACTGGCATTTTTGTACTTTTAAATTACATATATTTTTTTTTGTTTGGTTTTTGGTCTTTATATAAAAAAAAGGTCTATTTCTAAAAAATACTGTACAAAACATCCGAGTCCAGATGAAACCACTGTGCTGGGACCGCTGAGCCACGTTCGGGCCCCACGGCGACACTGAGAGGCAGCCCAAGATCGCGGGCCATGATTGTGGACTAAAACCAAAATGGACGCTTCTCCTCTGGAAAAAAAGAAGGAAACGCTTCACAAGTGAATAGATTCTGTAACCAAAGACTAAAACAGGAAAAGAAAGAAAATACGACTTTGTTTTGGCAATAAACAGGCTAGGTATAAATACAATACACTTTCAAAATGAAGTACAATCATAACAGAGACCTCCATCTTGACAGATCCCCACAACGAGGCTGGCACGGAAGTGGGTCGAGCTTCATGTCGAGCAAAGACAATCGTAACAGCAACGGAGACTCATTTAAAGCTGCCGCGCTGCACGGCCAACCCACCTTAAACTGAGGACTCTGTAATCATACATTTTGAGATGTCCTAACAATCTTCAATTAAACTCTCCAGCTGTTGGCCTCAACGGACCTTCACCGCACTAGTGTCTTCCACCAGCGCAGGGCAGGATTTGGTGGGAGATGAAACGCCCCCACCACTAGGTAGCTGAGCAGCTGTGGCCGAGGAGAAAACGGTCTTCTTTGATCGGTGCTCCGCCCACAATGCACTGCTCCCGTGGTGCTCTTTGCAAAGGAGCGAGAGGGCTCATCACGTCTTACACCGCCCAATAACATCTCACTGCCCTCCTTCCCTCTCTACAGTCATAAAGTCTGGTCCAATCTCATCCTGTTGACGAGTGTTTGACTCTGCTGCCCTGAACGGCCATCCCAGAGGAGACCGCTATTCTAACAGATTGGTCTGGATCCAGCAGTAAGTTGCTTTCCGGTCTTTAACTGGGATTAAAGCCTAAATATGACGGATATAACTCAAATAAGCCTCACGAACACGCAGAAAGATGTCTCCTGGATGGCTGTGAGTCGGTGTCTCCCCACCCGAGTGTTCATGCACAGAAGGGGCATAGCTCCTTATGACACCTGCCCCTATAAGGGTTGCCTGGGGAAGGAGACGGAGGCTCACATCTTTATTGAGTGCCCCTCCGCCCACAGGGTCTGGCTCCTGTTTTCTCCGTTCCTCCACAGGTTCGCCGTTCCTGCGCGGGCGACAGCCCAGCAGATCCTATACGGTCCAGCCAAGGGAATCTCTACATCTACCTTGAGGTGCTGGTGGCGTGTCGTCTGCGCAGTGAAGCAGGCACTGTGGGAGGGACGGAACATCTGTTTGTTCAATAAGCAGGAGCTGGACCCGATCGTCATCGCGCGGAGGGGCATGGTGTTTGTAAGAGACTATGTCAATCTGGAGGTCCATCAGAGGGGCAAGGAGGAAGCCTACAAGAACTGGCGCATACAAGATCTGGGGGAGCTCAGGATCCCATGATGGGACCCACCTCCGGGGACGGTCAGTTCCCCCTGCTGGAGCCCGAGTCCAAGATCTTTTAAAGATTTTAAGGATGATTGTTTTTAAAAAAGATTTTAAATAACGAATCTTAATTGTTTTTAAAGATTTAGTTGTTTTTAAATCACATTGTTCAGGTTTTTTTTGGTATAGTTTTGTTATATTTTGTTGTCAAATACATTGACCGTTTTGGGATTAATTTAAAATGCATTAGACCTTTTTTGTTTGTTTTTTATTTTTACTTTTTAATTGTTTCTTTAATTTGTTTAATGCATTTTCAGTTATTTTCAATGTATTTGACTTTTTTGTTGGTGTGCAGTTTTTGCTTTTATCACGTTTGTTTTGTTGATTTGAGCACATTTATTTTAAAAGTTAATTGTTTTAGTTTTGTTAAAATCACAAAGATTTTAAATTTTTTTAAGTGATTTTAAGAATTGATATTTTAAATGATTTTAATCATAAGTATTAAATATTGAATTGTTTTTATTTACGAAATGTAAAATACTTTAACCAAATAAACAGTATAACTCAAATAATTCAATAAGCAGGAGCTGGACCCGATCGTCATCACGCGGAGGGGCATGGTACTCGTGAGGGACTACGTCAATCTGGAGGTCCATCAGAGGGGCAAGGAGGAAGCCTACAAGAACTGGCGCATACAAGATCTGGGGGAGCTCAGGATCCCATGATGGGACCCACCTCCGGGGACGGTCAGTTCCCCCTGCTGGAGCCCGAGTCCAAGACCTTTTAAAGATTTTATGGATGATTGTTTTTAAAAACAAGATTTTAAAAATGAATCCTAATTGTTTTTAAAGATTTAGTTGCTTTTAAACCACATTGTTTAGGGTTTTTGGTATAGTTTTGTTATATTCTTTTGTCAAATACATTGACCGTTTTGGATTAATTTTAAATGCATTGGACCTTTTTTGTTTGTTTTTTATTTTTACTTTTTAATTGTTTCTTTATTTTGTTCAATGCATTTTCAGTTATTTTCAATGTATTTGACTCTTTTGTTGGTGAGCAGCTTTTGCTTTTATCACGTTTGTTTTGTTGTTTTGGGCACGTTTATTTTAAAGTTAATTGTTTTAGTTCTTGTTAAAATCACAAAGATTTTAAAATTTTTTAAGTGATTTTAAGGACTGACACAGATCTTTTAACTACTTTTAATGAAAAGATTGTTTTTAAAAATGATTTGAAAAATGAATTTTAATTGTTTTTAAAGAATTAGTTGATTTTAAATGCACTTGTTTTGTTTGGGGTTTTTTTGGTTGTTTTGTTTTCTTATTTTGTCAAATACATTGGCCGTTTGGTTTTTAATTTTAAAGGCATCACATTGTTTTGGTTTTGTTTTTTATTTTATGCTTTTATTCATTTTTTGATTTATCTGATGCATTTTCAGTTACTTTCAATGTATTTGACTTTTTTTGTTGGTTTGGCAGTTTGCCTTGTATCACAAGTTTATTGTTTTACTGATTTAAGCACGTTTATTTGAGTTTATGTATTTTGTTTAAGTTAATCACCTTAAGATTTTAAAATTTTTAAGTGATTTTAGGAATTGATTTAAATTGTTTTAATCATAAGTATTAAAATTTTGAATGTTTTTATTATTTTGTAATGTAAAATACTAAATCCAATAAAACAGTATTTTACATTTTTACATTCAAATGACTTTTCTTCTCCCCTGAAGAGTTTTCAGTGACTGCCTTTCATCCGTCCCACAGAATCCAGCCCCGATTGACGTCGACAACATCAACATCCACAGCCAGGACATCCATATTAGAGTCTGACGCCACCAGGCCCCCACCACAGCCTTCCTGGGACCGGGACGTCTCTCTGCCCGGGTCGACCGCTAATGCTCAGACTTTGGAAAACAAACCATGACCCAACACCTCACAGAGCAAACAAGGGCCAACTACGAGACCAAACTGAAATAATAATAACTATCCCAATTAAAAGAGGGGGTAAAATATGACACTAACGAACAGCAAATAACGGTGGTAGTTTCATTGAAACGAATAAAGCACTTTGGTCCAACGCTGGACGGCACTGAAGACAGACTCCTGACAACTGAAGTCCTTGAAGATGCTGACGGACGTACCGTGGTCCTACAGTCCTGCCTGTACGTGAAACACTGTCTCCTGCAGTTGAGGTTAAGAAACACACACGGAAAACCATCTCACACAGTAAGACAACACAGGAGTCCAAATACTGAACAGAAGAGAGCGAGACAGTCGAGACGACAGTCTGAGGTGGACACGGGGGAGAGGGGGCTCCTCTCAGCACCACCGGGCTGTGGCACCTGTGAGCGAGAGCCACATGAAACCTGACACGCCTCGCCTGGAGGAAACCGGTCGCGGGGTGAGGACAGTTACGTGTGCGTGTGCTGCTGGGGGGCTTGACATTCACAGTTGTGGAGGTCCATCGCTGGGAGGAGAAGTACTACAGAGTCACACGTGTGTAGAAACTGAGGTATCACATGTCAGAGTCGCTGATCCGTTGAGCGCCGGAGCTCAGGGCAGCCGGACCACGCATGTCCCGAGCGTGTCTGTGTTGGTGGTGTGTGCGTATATATATATGCACATATGTACATTCACATATATTTACACACATATCCATACGATGCCCCGCCTCCCCGCCTCGGCCTCTGCCTCCGGAAGTCTGCTGGTCAGAGTCCATCAGCCCTGCTGGCCTTGTCACTCCCGGGACGGGGTGAGAGTGGTGCCGGGGGGCCTCAGGTGTTGGGTGCCGGGCTGGGGTCCCGGGGGGCGCCGGCTGGCTGGTGGGGTGGCGTGTTGTAGGTCTGCGGCTGCGGGGCGTAGGGCGGCGTGTCGCGGGCCGTCGTCTTACAGGTGAGGCAGCCCTGAGGGAAGTCGAACACATAGCACTTAGGGGAGACACCAGGAGAAGCAAACGGAGAGGGATAAGTGTGAATGAGTGTGTGTGTGTCTGTGTGTGTGTTTGGGGCCATGCTGTGTTAGTGAGCATGTGTGTGTCTGTGTGTGGTACCTGGGTGTCTATTTCGGGGGGTAGGCTCTCCCGCTGTATCCAGGGGTGCACCTCCGCCAGCTCCTCCTTCTGCTTGTCCGTGAACCAGGGCTGGTGCTGCTGCAGGAGCTTCAGCTTCTCCCGGTCCTCCTTCAGAACCTGGGCCTGGTCCCTGAGCACAGACAGCGCCGTCAGAGAGCGCACAACACGCACCCTCTCACACACTCACTCACTCCACACTCACACACACCCCAGACACACCCCCCCCACACTCACACACACACACACACCCCCCAGACACACACACCCCCCAGACACACACACCCCACAGACACACACACACACCCCACAGACACACACACACACACACACCCCCTCCCCGACACTGCGCACACACCGCACATACACCCACACCCAAACTACCCACCCCCCCCCCAACACACACCTCCCCCCCCACACACACACATACACACACAACTGAACAAGGATTCAACCAGCCCACTCAGTCTACACTGTCAGCAAGTCAATCTATGTCACTCTTCAATGACGAGGATAATAATTAGCAGGGAACGGCCGTTAAGCTCTAATCGCAGCCCTGAGAGGACGTGCCAGAGGAGTTCGGTGACCCGGGTCTGAAGTCACCTACCTCTCGCCCCGTGAGCTCAGACCCAACAGAACAACTACAGCCGCGAATCGGACTGGGAGCAAAATACTTTAGTTCCCCTGCAAAGAGAAAGATCCCAGAAGAGTGATTGAGGAGACTGCGGGGCGGCGGGGTGGAGGGGGCGGGCGGTGCCTTGGCGGCGCCGGTGGGGGGCGCAGTACCGTGGCACGATCTGGTAGTTCATCATGACGGGCTCGGGCGTGTGCTGGATCATGCTCCACAGGGAATCCTCCGCCTGCCTGTCGAAGGGCCCCGGCGCCTCCTGACCCGGGCGCGAGTGGCGGGGCGAGTCCGAGGAGTCGTTGCTGGCGAAGTACTTGCTGCTGTGGCTCGACGGCAGGCTGCCTGTGAAGGGGAGGAGAGAGAGGGCGGCCCCCGTCAGCGACCGGGCCGCCGAAGGGACGGAGAGGTTTGGGGTGCGGCGGCCCGGGTCAGCGTACTCACCCGTGTGGCTGGCAGAGGTGCCTGTGGTGCCGTGGGAGTCCGAGCCCGAGCCCAGCGACCCGCCCGACTCCCCCGAGCCGCTGCCCGAGGCGTGGGAGCCGGTGCTGGAGGGCGAGCCCTCGTGCAGCAGCAGGTCCAGCAGCTCACTGGAGGTCGACCGGCTGTCCTGGTCACCAGATACACTGTGGGCACGGTCCTGGACACGGGGGACACGGGGGACACGGGGTTGAAATCCCTACGGCTGCACCGCAGTCTCGCGCCAACATCGTTTCAATAGCAGTCCCGAGGAGCCAGAGAGGCCGGAGACTCACCCTCTTGCCGAGCGGTTCGAGCAGCGTCTCCGGCAGCGCCGCGCCCCCCACCGCTGCCTCCGCTGGCTTGGGCAGCTCCTCCTGCAGCAGGTTGAGCTGGAGGGGGGAGCTGGACCGGGAGCTGGAGAACAGGGCGGGCGGCTGGGCCGGGTCCAGGTCCTCTCCGACGGTGGAGGGTGGCTGTGGACTGGGGGGTGGACTGGGGGGTGGCCTGGGGGGTGGCAGGGGCGGCTCCAGCAGGGTCTGGGAGGCCACGGGGGTCCCCTGAAGCGGCGGGGCCACGGAGAAGGACGCCGGGTGGAAAGGGGTGAAGGGGAAGGGCTGGGGGGGAGAGCAGGGGGCTGGGGCACACAGTCCCTGCGGGAACATGGGGTAGCTGGGGTAGTTGGGGAGGAAAACAGCCATGACGGGCGCCATGTACGGGGTCAGGGCTGGCACTGGGGGCATGGGGGGCAAGGGCTGCACGGAAGGCAAGGGCGGTACTGGCTGCGCTGACTGCATGGGCACCATGTTCTGCACTGAGGGCATGAGCTGCGCTGGCTGCATGGGCTGCATGCTGGGCTGTGGCTGTGCAGTGAAAGGGACCCCCCCCGGCTGGACGCCGCCGTTGAGGAGAGTCACCCCACATGCCGCCTCTGCGCCCACATGGCCCGGCACGGGGAAGTAGGCCGGTTGGAAGGGCATCACCACGGGTGGGAGGAAGCCCACGCCGGGCGTCTGGCCCTGAGATGCCTCTGAGGGGGCCCATGCCTGGCGCAGGGTGGCGGCCGGGGCGGTGGGGGGGCGGCGGGGGCGGCTGCTGCCCGGGGGGGAGGCGTAGCTGTCTGAGGAGCCCTGCGGTTTGGGACGCTTGTGCTTGTTGGTCTTGGACTTCCTCCAGCCCGCCGCGCTGCCGGACCGCATGGCGCAGTCGCCTACAGACACGGAGAGAGAGGGAGGAGTGGAAGAGAGAGGGTGAAGGAGAGGGAGAGGGGGAGAGGGAGAGAAGGTGAGAGGGTGGGAGAGATGGTGAATGAGAAGGATAGGGGGACAAGAGGGTGAGAGAGTGTGAAAGAGGGAGAGAGAGAGGGAGAGAGATGGATTAATCCTGGGTGATTTGTCACCTCCTTCATGCCTATCAAGTCCCTGCTACGAACTCGCTACTGATTGGGTGGCAATAAGCCAATCAGGACAAGACAATCCCAGTCCCGGTGGGCGGGGCTCTGGGGGGCTCACCGTGGGGGTGCGAGGGTGCCTTGCTGCTGCCGTCCTGCTGCAGGTAGGAGCTGTATGGACTCTGCAGGATGCGGTGGCGGAAGCGGTCCACGTAGTCCTGCTCCTCCTTCTGCGTGTGCGCCGACAGCACCTGTTTGGTCAGACCCACCCGGCGGAACTCCTCCGGCGCCGCAGCCGAGCCGGGTGGGGCGGGGCGGGGCGGGTCGGCCGGCTCGCTGCCCATCGGGGCGTCCTCCAGCGCCGTCACCTCTGGGGGGCAAGGAAGAGGAAGAGGTGAGGACATTGAAGAACAGCAGAGGATTTGACATGTGTGAAGTGTATGGTGTCTGTGTGCATGATCTGTGTGTGTGTGTGTGTGTGTGTAGTTGGCGTGCGTTTAAGCATGTGCGTGTGTGTAGCTGGCGTGTGTATGTGCGTATGCATGTGTTTAAGCGTGTGTGTGTAGTGTGCGCTCACCGGATTCGGGCTGGGGCACATGCACAATGGTGCTGCTGTAGCTGCACTGGCTGGTCACCGACACCACGCTCATGGCTTTGGTGGACAGGGTGAGGTCGGTCAGAGGGGCCCCCACCACGGCCGCTGTGGTCAACACTGCCGAGCCGGCCGACACCTGGCTGTCTGGGGCCCCGGCAGCCAGCAGGGTCACGTCTGCCAGGGTGAGAGAGGACAGGGCAGTCAGAGACACCGCACACACCACACCACGCACACACTGCACATACACACACACACACTGCTCAACAGAGTCTGCTGCCGCGGCGCTGTAATCACCCTTGCCATGCTGCGTCTCTTCCAGCAGGGTGGCCGCAGCCTTATCCTCCTCGGAGGACGAGGACGTGGTGTTGGACAGGGACTCGCACTTGCGCTTCAGGGCCGGGACGCTGCAGCTCTCCAGGTACCTGAGCAAAGAGACGACACGACCGGTTCTTCATCTGGGCCGAGACAACATCGACAAGCAGAACCCTGCCCTCTCTCACAATGCCATCTTGTTGGACTAACGGCAGGAGAACACATCTGAAGCCAGGCATGCGACCTGGCTGTCACACCTCTCGGCGGGTTGTCCCACCTGATGATGCTGTCCACACAGTTGATCTGCTGGTAGGACGGAATGTGCGTCTGCTTCCTGGAGTCGCCATGGGCAGCGGGGAGGTGACCTCTGACCTCCGGCGCCCCCGAGGGATGTGGCAGCGAAACGCTTGGTCTATCTGCTCAACCAGACACAACGCAGAGTGAGACGAGCCTCCGGCAAAGAGCGGCCGCCTGGCAAAGCATCTGTTTCAGACTTAATTCAAAGCAAAACACGTTTGATTGTGCGTCTCTACGGGACAGAGACATGGATCCGTGATGGAGGGCCTTTCACAACGACGGTACAGAGTAACAGCAGCAGTATCACAGGGGGCCCAGTGGGTTACCTGGGGCGGTGCTGCCCAGGGGCACAGGTTTGCTGCGGGAGTCCAGGTAGGCCTGCTGCCCCCAGCTCTTCAGCTTGTTCACGTCAGCGCAGATCTGCTGCAGGGTCATCTGATACACCAACACAAAAGCACGTATTGAGTCTGTGAGCAAAAGCATGTACCCCGGCACATTAAACACAATCTGGGTAATTCTCATGCCCTAGCTTAGGGAGGGGCAGTCCACGTGTTTTCATTCCACCCCTGATCTTAATTACTTAATTGAGCCGATTAGAGTCAGAAGGCCGGTGCTGTGTTGTGAATGTGCTGTGAGCGGCCCGGGGGGGGGGGGGCGCTGTCTCACCGGCTCGCGGTGGCTGTCCTCCCAGATGTTGCCGTTGCTGTCGCTGGACGAGGCCACGCTGATGTAGTGCTCATGGGAGCCGTTGCTGCCTAGACTGCCATAGCCACTGGAGCCGTTGTTATGTACCGGCTGCGGGGCAGAGGTCAGAGGTCGGATGTCGGAGGTCAGAGGGGGCGGGGCAGAGAGGGAGAAAAAGAGAGAGATTTTAGATTCTCCATATTTTTTTTCTTCTGTTTTCCGCTCAGAATTTATTGGGAACAACACATTTTTTTGGTTTGCCTGGATAAATATGCCCTCTGCCTGGACGGGCGACCCCGACACTGACCTGCAGGAAGAGCTTATAGATCTGCGCCTGGAGCTCTTTGATCTCCTCGTCCACGACCGTCGGCTCGGCTTTGCTCCGGGGTGCGAACACGTCCTCGTTTAGCGGCCCCCTGCAGGGACACGGGGCCACAATGTGTCAGAT
Organism: Amia ocellicauda; assembly: GCF_036373705.1. Taxonomy (NCBI): domain Eukaryota; kingdom Metazoa; phylum Chordata; class Actinopteri; order Amiiformes; family Amiidae; genus Amia; species Amia ocellicauda. The sequence goes on along the minus strand of NC_089867.1, from coordinate 25,020,336 downwards.
TAACCATCCCTTCATTCTTATAAACACAACTGGATTATTTTCAAAGGGGGTCAGACTCATTCAGAAGAGGAGTACGAGGAATCTGCACAGTTTTCACTGCAGGGGAATCCGAGGTGTTGAATATCTGCTTTGACTCACGCGCGGACTTTGTGTCTGCCGATGATGAAGGCCACTTTGCGGCTCCAGGGGTTGATGAAGCTGCACCAGCTGGTGTCCAGGGTCACGTAGTCCCCGTTCTGACAGCGGAACCGGACCGGAGAGTGGTCGAAGGGGGGCTGGCCCGCGTACTTCAGGACTAGACCGAGGGAGGGAGCAAGAGATTGAGTGAGAGAGAAAGAGACTAAGAGGGTTGAAGGAGAGAGAGACGGACAGAGAAAGAGAAAGAGAGAGGGTAGAGCCCTGCATTTCAGCCCGAGCCCGACGGGCACCGACTTATTTACACCCCTCAGGCCGGGCTTCGGGCCAATTTTCACATCCTAGTTCACATGCGGGCCGGGCATCGGGCCTGTTTTAGGCTCCTCCTCCTTTTTATATTTTAGACATTAATTAATTAAAAGAAACTATGAGAAGTTTATGATGGTAAAACAAACATAGAAAAGTGTTATATAATCTATCACACTGACACGCATGACACAGTCTGCTCACACATACACACGCACACAGGTTTCCCACGGACAACACGAGAACTACCGCGCCTGCTGGAAGAGGACAGAAGAAAGCAGGCCTGGACTGAAACCGTCCGCTGTGGATGCTGTACTTTTTATCCACGATGCTCTGTAAGAGACTGTTCTTCTGGCTGTAGCCATGTTAAGACTAGGAGGCTGTTTTCTTTTTCGTTTGATTGGCCGCTTGGTCGTCACTTTGAAAAACAAAAACTTTAACAAACAAAAAATGCTCCAAACATTTTTCTAAATTAACTTAATAAAGAAACGAAAAGAAACATAACTACTTTACAAACAAAACTGAACTATTTTAATGGCTGCAACAGTAGTATAGACTGTGTAATGGTAAAAAAAAAAAAAAAAAAAAAAACACGGGCTCCAGTCGGACTCGGGCCGAGATTGTGATAAACTGTCGGACAAGGGCCGGGCTGGGGCCTAGATTTGAGGCCCGTGCAGGGCTTTAAGAGAGGGGATATGAGAGACGAGAGGACAGAAGGAGAGACAGACAGACTCACTCTTGCGGTGCATGGCGAGCATCAGAGGGCGGTCCTCGGGGTGCAGGCACGTCAGCGCCGAGGTGCCAATTAGGTCCTGTGGGAGGTATCCCAGCAAGGGCACCGCACTGCCAACACAAGAGGGCAGACAGGCTCACACCCCGCACGCACACACACACACACACACACACACAAGTACAGCACAACCCTGACACAAGCCTGGAGAGGGGTTACACGTGCCTGAGGGGTAAAGATTACGTAAAACCCCTTTAACATCCACAGCTGGACATAGAGAGCCGTCCAGGCTGGTGTGGCTCTTGATCCTGAGTTAAAGGACTGTATTAATATCACTCCAAGACTCCAAGAGCCTCAGAACCAAGGTCCGAACGCTGCCCAAAGCCCAAGCGCTCAAAGACCCCTGCGTCTCTGGTCCTCTGGGCTGTGGGCAGCTTGTCTATAAACAGTGGGCTCCTGCACAGGCATGCATCTCTCTTTTCCTGCCCCCCCACTTCATGAGAAATAGAAATGCACATACTTGTATGTTGTATATATAGACACCTATACAATCCGCAGCCCTCAGCGCCCATGGGAAGTATCCCGCACAAGCACAGCCGAGCGGGGATGGCCCCCCAGGACTCACCGATCGTCCACCTCCATGAACACGCAGCTGGGGGAGTGGGTGGTGGTGAAGATGCGCTTGTCCGTGGGGATGCGGGGCGCTGTGACGGACAGACAGCACATCAATACAAGCATCTCAGCGTCAACACAAGCATCAACATCTCAGCGTCAACACAAGCATCAACATCTCAGCGTCAACACAAGCATCAACATCTCAGCGTCAACACAAGCATCAACATCTCAGGGTCAACACAAGCATCAACATCTCAGCGTCAACACAGGTGTCTCAGCAACAAAGCTGGGTCCACACTTCCTTCACAAACTGACTAGCCCCCGCAAGGGCACCGCCAGCCCCACAACCGCCTCCGTACCTTCGTAGCCCGAGTGGATCCTCTCGGCCAGCGCCAAACAGCAGGGCTGCCTCTCGCCGATGCCCGGCTCGTTCACCCTCAGCAGGTACGGCGTGAGGCGGAAAGGGTTATAGCGCATCTCTCCCTCTCGGTCCTTTCCTCCCCTGAGAGAGAGACGCACAGAGACGGAGACAGAGAGAGAGAGAACAAATGTATGATTCATTTACTGACAGGTTTTCTCCGTCGCACCAGATGACCAGATTGCTCCCATGATGCCTCGACACCCGGAGGCCCACAACATCCTCATCTGTGCAGCCATGCGATGGAGGAACAAGAGAAAGAACAGGGAGGAGGGACTAACCTGAATCTGCAGAAGAAGGACTTGACCTGGGCAGACTGGAACAGCATAGCCGCTGCAAACACAGGACAACACAGTCAGGGCCTTCAGCAAGACCAACACCGAGGAGACCCGACACGGAGACCCGACACGGAGACCCGACACGGAGACCCGACACGCACACGCGGCCACGGGCAGGACTGCGTGGCGTGAGCGCACCGGGCCGGCACTCACCGCTACTGGAGTCCACGTTCCAGGGGGGCAGGTGAGGCTGGGCGGTGTGGGAGTAGAAGATATTGACGTCCTGGTTGTAGACCAGCTCCACGAACTTCACCGAGTACAGGAACTTCCTCTTGCAGTTGAGGATGCTGGAGGCCTGCTCGGAGATGTACAGGACCCGGCCGCTGGCCAGGGAGAACACCACCACAAAGGTGTCCTGCAGACGCGACACACACGAGACACACACACGAGACGTGACACACACGAGACGCGACACACACGAGACGCGACACACACGAGACGCATTATTAGTCAGGAGATCAGTGTACTTCGGTAACTTGTGTATTTTGTCCTGGGCTGAGATACAGTCTTCATTGCAGTACAGTTTTGGTGGGGGGTCATTACCGTGTTCTTGAGGGTGTGCTCCGAGGTGATGGACTCCAGCTGCTCCAGGGTGTAGGCCGTGGCGTCGGGGCGTGCAGCCAGGCCGTTGCTCATCAGTAGCTTGTAGTACGCAGTGTTGGCTGCAAGGGGCGCCAGAAAGAGACAACCATTACCTCCCCAGGAAACAGATCTTTCAAAACAAAATCATATCACAGCACCCTGCCTAACCCGATCCAGAGAGGTAAAGAGCACCCGTCTCTGACAGCCAGCCCTACCAACAACCTCCACCCCCCGCCTTCCCATGGCCTAACGCACCCTGCACTTGTTTGACGCAGTTCAGGGCATAGTTGAGGGCCTCCACGGTGCTGGCCTTGCTGTGACCGCGCTTCTCCGAGGGCAGCCTCTTCTTCATCTCCTGCACCGTCTGCATCAGCTTCCGGTGCATCTGGTTCCGCCCCCGCTCCGGATCGTCACTGCGTCGGGCAACGGACACGTCAATCACAGGCCGAGACTGACGCACACGCTACAGTCACGGGAGGGCAAAAGCCTCCCTTTTCTCTACCAAGCAGAACCACGGACACAGACGGACAGACACAAACTAGAATACCATCCTCCTTTCAAAGAAACAATCTCATCATATGTCCACGTCTGAGAAATTACTAAAACTATAGAAAAAATACTAACAAAACACACAGATTGGTCAAAGGTTGATCCGTGCTGCTCTACACAAGGGACCACTCTGTCACAGACAACGAGAAGCAGAAGGATGGGGTCTCTGTGTGAGAGGCGGAGGCAGTTGTGCGCCGCAGGGGCTCGGGGCCCGTGTGCCCTACCTGCCCTCGGTGGTGTGCGTGTCCTGGCCGGAGCGGGCGCTGTGCAGGCTGTAGGAGTTCGAGCTGTGAGAGGAGGACGAGGTGGCCAGGGACTTGGAGCTGGAGGGAGGAGAGGAGAGGCAGGGGTTACAGAGACCAGCGTCCCCTCTCACAACTACGCACATCAAAAAGATGACCCTGCCCTCCCGGTGCCGGACTGGACCACAACGAAACCACGACCACAGCGAGCGCTGGCGTGCCATTACCTCTTGGTGCTGCCGGTGCCGCGGGAGCCCCGGTTGACCGAGTCGGTGCCGCTGCTCGAGCCGTGGTTGCTATTCATGTCCACGTCCTCCTGGCCCTGCTCCCCCACTGACGAGCCCCCGGCGCCCCCCCGCGCCCCGGCTCCTTCCTCCACCGCCTCCTCCTCCTCTTCCTCGTCCACCCCTGGTAAAGCCACCACCTCCCGAGGCTCCTGTGTGGGCTTCTGTGCGGCTGACTGGCCCCCTTCGTCCTGGACCCCCGAGGACGACGCGCCTTCCTCCTCCGCACCGGGGAACGTGCTGATGCCCGGCATGGCCGCCCAACTGCACTGGGACTGGAGAGAGTTGAATACAGCCAAGCTTTTTAAAACCCAAACTATGCTCCTGGGCTGAGACCTGCTCCTGTAAGGATGAAGGCCTATGTCTCCACAAGACCCAAGCTCAGCAGCGTTCCTGGAACAGAGGGCCCACGTCTATCAAAGAGACTGCGGCCATTGCGGACAGGTAAAAATATATAGATCTTAAAAAAAGGTAAGTTTTTTGTGCTTGAAGTTGTTGTTTTGTTTGCTTTCTAACAGGCTGGGTGCAGGATGTGTGACATCACGAGACAGTGCGCTGTGGTCCGCTGTGGTCATGGTCTGTGAGGCATCGTACCGGGGATGTTCAAATGGCACCCTCAGGAGGGTACTTTACGCTCCACGGAGACAGAAAATCTCACCTGTAAGACACAAATAACACATAAAAATTAAGCCAATATATGTACGGTTTTATCTCTTTTCCACAGTCCGGTTGTATACATTGTCCGGTCTTCTAAATATCACTTACCTATGTGGTACAAACCCCTGACCCCTGGGCCTGCCAGTGCCCAAAATAGGCCACTATTGAAATGCTGCCCAGATATCTATAGCCCAGGCTGGCACCTTGAGGGCAGAAACAGGGGCACGGAGGCTAAAACCGGATACAGAGGCTTCTTATCAGTGCTGTAAACTGCTTTATAACAACCCGAGACTAGCAATACAAAAATAACAGACTGTAATTGGGATCAGAGCTGACGCTGAAACTTTCCCTTAAGCACTTAGCTCACAGCATTAGCTTTTATTTTTATTTTTAAAGTCAACATAGTTTCCAGCTTGATGACAGCAGCTGGGGGGGAACTGGGCAGGGGCAGGGCAGCCCGCCACCGCACAAACACACGTGTTCAAGGTGCCATGGAGGTGCATCAGTTGTCCAGCGTGGGGTTGACTGACCACACGTATGGGAACTGCTCAGCCCAGGTAGAACCACACCAACAACACTACGACGAAGCGATTAATCAGATTCATCTTTCGAATCGCGGTACACGGACATGCGTTTCCACATACACCTTATGTGCCCAAGCCCTGTTTGACAGCGAAGCTTCTCAGAGTGAGATACAGGAAGGGGGTGGGGAGAAAAAGAGAGAGAGGACAAAAGAAAGGAAAGAAGGGAGGGAGAGACAGGAAAAAGGGATGGAAAAAAGATGCAAGTTTAAGAAAATAAAGATAAATCCATGAGGGAGATCTACCAACAGAAAAAGACACAAGCCTCACTAATAGTTATTATTATTACATCCCTCACCCTCCCAGCTCCCCCAACTCCTTGAACTGCAGTGGGACCGAGATGCTGTAAACGGACAGCGCCACGGCTCGTTCTTGTCCTGAGAGGTGCCCTGCCTTGGTCCGTCCGCATCTGATCAAGCAAGTCCCAAGTACAGGCAGCCCCCTCTGTAAAGAGCTGGCACACATGGTGCTGGGGGCTGGTAACTCACAGTGGAACTACAGTTAGTCTGCCGGGTCACAGGACAGCTCTGTCCCCCAGGTGAACGGGAGCTCGGCTACACTGGGCCTCTTGCTCCGTGGCCCGCAACGCCCAGGCTGCTGTCTTTGTGTCCGAGGCTAGCAGCAAAATTCAAGCAAGATTGTTTCTGAGAAATTCTATTCAGTTTCTTATCAGTTTCTCTCTCTCTCCATTTCCCTGCCAATTTGGCAGCCTTGCCAAAAAAAGCACTACAAAGGAGTGTGAGCCAGAACAGTGTGTTCCCTTTACTCGTCAAACACAGCGGCCTGTGTGCACAGCTCAGCTTTATCTCCGAGACTGAACGTTGTGGGTGATTATGTTTTATTAGTATGAGGTCAGGGCAGGCTGTGTTGGAGACATGCAGTATTTCACAGACCTTTCTCGATAGGCCTGTTTTTAATTCTTCTTTTCTTTTCCACAGTTCCTCATTTGTTCTTTGCGTTTCTCATGGCGGCTTTCCAGACTGTGTGCTCCGGTAAAACAACATGCTGTTTTCAGTGGGCAGCTAGACTCGCCCCTGAGCGCTTTCTGAGAACATGCCACCAGTATCGCTTTAAAATTACCCTCAATAAAGGAACAGGTCATTCTCCCATAGACCCTGGGCGCAGCGACAGGGTTTTGGAAACCTCCTCAGTAAACAGAGAGTAAGCCATGCAGCTGAGCCAAAAAGAGCAGCTCTTAAAATACAAGCACCTTAATCCCAGGTCCTACAGCTCAGATCCAAACAGGGCTGCACTGAGAGCACCGAGTTCAAATACTGGGAGGAGCAGAGCACTGAGCACTCCAACTCTCCTAGTAGTGAATCCCTGCACAGCTGAGCACACGCTGCCAACCGTCTGGTATCTCAGCCTTGCTACACACACACACACACTGTATGCACGGCTCTTAAAGGGCTACAGCATCTCTTTATTTACATTTCACCACGTTTCCCACTCGCTGCTCTGTTTGGCGGGTGGCCAGCCACCGTCCGCTAGTGTTTCACAGGGCTACATGTCTCAGCATGGCTTCTTGGCATCCTCTCGTAGAACAGTTGTGGATGTTCAATTTAGAAATGCACTTAAACTAAGAAAGACGAGCGGTCACCATGAACGGGGAATTGGTGAGACGGGCAGGAGTTGAGGGAAAAGGCAGGTGGCAGAGACTGGTGTTACTGCATATCTCACACAGACTACATTACTTTAATGTCCAGAGTCAGACACCTCTGATTTTCTGCCTGTAATAGACAAGGGATGGGGAATCCCAGGTCAGAGTACTTTGACACAGTCCACAGTGTCAGAGGCACCATGCCAAAATCAGCAACCAACACAACATCTTAGAAACAAATAGTTGACATATTTAAGACATCTGTCACCCCAGCAGACAGTGATTACAGACGTGCACATGTTAACCTTCATTCTGTTTCCAGCTACACCTACTGGGTAGCAGAATGTATTTGGTTGAACTATTTACATTTTTTCACATAATGTCCCTATGTTTCACAATACCTAATTATTTTCAAATAATGTTTACCTCATAAATGACAGTGAATACTATTAAATCTATGTAACAATATTTGCAAATTTAAACTCATGAATTCACAAATTAAATATAAAAACTACACAGCAAATACACAACACATATACAGTATTAGTCCCAGGTCTCAGCAACACTGGGCGATAACATCATGCTTGGTAACCTAAATAGATTGGCATGTTAGTTTAAATATGAGTTTCTGCTTCACTTGCACAGTGGTAAAGGACCCTGCAGATCGAAGAAATGTCAACAGAGCAAACTGTCGTAATGACCTAATTTATCTCAGCTGCAAAACTACATTAGTGCCCAACATTCAAATATGATTTTCAGTACAACTTCAATACACATGTGAGACAGTGGGGCAAATATAGTTTCAAGGGCAGTGGCTGGCAGGGCTTTAAATGCAGCACATTATTTATAGTTCATTAGCCTGTGGGGGTGAACTGCAGCCATGCTTTCAGCTGGGCCAGAGGATGTCACTGAGACGAACACATGCTTTGCAGCTACGGTGGACAACATCAGCTTTGAGGTTGTGGGTATTGATTGCTGCCAACTCTTCCTCCCATTCACAGAGAGTGGAGTAAAACTGCCTGCGTGCTTTGTGAGGGCAATGGCAAATAATAAAGGTGCAAATCTAGCAACAGATCAGACAGGTCTGACAATCAAACAAGACAATGTGTCACAGAATGATACAAAAGCACGACCTGCTCTAAGAGAGTAACTATTGTAAATACTTTAGGCATGTTTTTAAAGCAACAGGTGACTTTTCTAATCTTGCATGTTTATGGTCACGAACATGCACTGTTTTATATATGCATACATACACGCCTAATAAGACATGGGTGAAGACATCAGTAAGAAAAGTAATCTACACATTTGCGGTGAAAACAATACAGGTGTATGGCAAGCCAAATTATCATTTAGAGATATCTTCAATTAATTTAAAGATAACTTCAAATCACTCCCTGTATTGTAGCCCAATATTATCACTTCCTGTTAATGTGTTAATTCATTTCAATGTAAATAAATTAGGAAACAGGAAGTGATAATCTCAGCCAAAATACAGGAAGTCATTTGCAGATATCTCGAAATGATTTACAGACATCTTCCAATTATTTAGAGATATCTGCTAATCATTTAGAGATATCTTTAAAAAGCACCTTATTTAGATCTCTCTAAATGCATTTAGATACACCTGATCATGTGTCTTGCCATACAGGTGCCAGCGCAGGTCAGTGCTCTGCAGGTGTGGAGACATCACAGGGTTCAGGCACAAACCATTGCAGCAGGCTTTTCTGCACACTGTGAGCGGGACTCAACACATCAATGCACACAGCGCGCCGGGGCCTCGGCAAGAAACACGAGTGTAGAGAGCAAGGACAGTGGCGAGGGCACCCACAGCTCTGCATCACTGATTACTACGACTATGGGACTGTGCATCAGTTCAATGCACGCACTCACCTAACATGCTGCATAATGTACTGTACTGCTTATTAAAGGGCCAGCACAACCCGAGCCCGCAGCCTGTCCGACACGGAGCCTCACTGACACTCAACCTGGGACAACTGGGGTCCGGGGGGCCGTGAGGGGCCAGTAACACACACTTTCTCCAGACCACAACGCCCAGCACTGCCACCGCCATCCCAAACAGCACCAGCAGCAGCACAATATCGGGGCAATACCTTGCGCTTACCTGCCCGCCGATCACACAACCGGGTCCGGCCGCAGTGACGTAATGCAACGCGTCCAGTCCACTCCTGCCCCCGCGACTGCTCGCTCACAAAGTCACTTCACCGACGGCAGTGCGGCATCCACAGCCCGGGTTGTGTCCGGCGGTCACACAAAGGTCTCACAGCCGCAAAGGTGCGCTCGTCGTGCGGCCCGGCGCTTCCCGTCTCTGGGCTCGACGGCGACATCCGCGCAACGTGAGTGCGGGCCTCCCGAGCCCCGCCCCGCCGCCTCCCATTGGCCCGGCGCGTCCGCCAGGGCCGCTCCCATTGGCCGGGAGGCCGACAAGGGGGCGTGTCTCCCCGCGTCAGCAAAACTCACGTGTATGTCCATGTTACACAACGGCAGGAGAGGAGACACACACGGCCAGTGCGCAGGCGCAGCGGGGGCCGATGTCGTAGGGTTTGTGCAGAGAGGAGGGGAAGAAAGACAGAAACTAGTTCAGGAGGTGAAAGACGGGCAGCGTCTGTCAGTGGGAGTCCTGTCCACTGAGCGCGTTGTTTTAGCAGATGCATTTGCGCTTTAAATGGTAGTGCACCAAGCATTCATTTTAAACAGCACTTTTCTAACATATTGAAATGAAACGAGACGAGAAGAGGGGGTTGAGACTCATAAAGGGGATCGAGTTGGCAGTTTAATTTTGTAACAAATCTTCTCTTGCATAGTAAATATGGCAACTGAGCAGTAGTGTCAGATCATCACCCTGCTGAGCTCTGACTGCATCTTCCTGAGCCCTCAGGATAGTAAGTCTGATTCCTTCTGAAAACAAGTGCACTACGACTAAACCTCAACATTATATTTCCCATCAAACACGGACTATAAACTGGGGGAGTTGTTTGTAGAGGTGTCAGTGAACACGCACTAGAAGAGAAGGTAAACAAAGGGTTCCCAATCCCAGGGCAAGCTCTTTAAGTCTGATCTGAATTTCAGATTTCAGCTTCACAGCCATTACTACAAACGCACTTCACTCTACAGTCCTTCATGTCCCCCTGATTGCATACAGGCTGTTAACTCTATTACCATTTTAGCATGTTGATTGATTGCATTATTGAGATGCACTCACAGTGGAGAGGGAGCACATTCATTCACACGTTCTTCACATGGCTTTTATGCTGATGGAGAACCAAAACATCACGCCTCCTGGAATCTTACATAACACACTTGCCACTGAGAACCATCTGGGCCCGATCCCGGCACTGTTTCCTGTGTGCTCTCTCAGATCCAGACCCTCGGCTTTGGATGATGTATAGACATACAAACAAGTCTCTCGGCCGGGGAAGAGACACCAGCTTTCTGCCTCATGAGTCCCACACGACACTCTAAACTTAAATACTTAAATAATATTAACCCTCAAAAAGACCTTTATATGATGGATGAGTGACACAGTGGCCTTATACATGCGAGTAGGCAAATACATATTTCAAGAAAGCAAATCCCCTGGCAGTGAACCTGCTCCTGTAATATGACGTGATCTTCAGTGTACTACAGCCGGTGAACGGCGTTATGCAATACAGCCACAGTCACTAACGCAGCTCGGGGGGGAGGGGCACAACACACAACATGCCCCGAAGCGCCGGACCGCACCAATCACACGCTGCCGCTCAGGGCCTGTGATGCAACAGGCCTCATGCTGAGGGCAAGTGCGATATCTTCTGGAGGGAGACATTTACAGCTCATTTAGGATCCAGGCCTGGCTGTGCTGGTCTGGGAATGGGGCAGCCGGTTAGTTATATTAGTAGAATTGGAGTGAGGTGTTTTTGCATTGCCCAGGGGTAACTGTTGTAAAAGTGTTCCTGATTGCTTGATTGTAGCGTTGCGACTGTATTAAGGTTGTGTATTACACTACTTTAATGTAACCGTTGTAATATGTATTTTGTTGCAAATTGGGTTCTGGGGAGATCTGCCACAGGTTGAGGAATGTAACAAATGTGAAATTTCCTCCAGATGCTGTTAGTTTTGTTCCTGACAGACAGATTATTAGCAGTTTTCTTGGGCTTTCTTATTTCAGAAAATATCTGCTCCTGAAAACGACTGACGGGGGATGAAAATCAGAACTGAAGCCAAAACATTGAGACCTTGACAGAGGTTTAAACATTGTGATATCCTTTGTGAAGTCTATAATATCGTGAGAGTATTCTGAATGCACACTGCCTCCTCTACAGAAAGCCTGCGCTCTATGTTTTGTGCCTGGCCTGTCGTTCTGGGTGTGCAGCTTCAGACTTTCAGAGCAACTGTCGGAAAATAAGGAGATCATTTCCTGCACAGCCGCAAATACTTATATATGCCCAGTAGCATTTTTCCACTGTGGGCGGTGTCGTACTTTCCTACCAACAGTCAGCTCTGCAGAGAAGCCGTCCTCGGGCCTGGTGCATGCGGTCGCACACAGGGGTGTCGGGCCCAAGCGCCGTGACGCAGATTAAATCGCTTTACAGTAAAGTTCAGGGCCAGGAGCGGCGACGTAACGCTGCTGCTGACGACAACGCAGAGCGATGCAGGCAGGCAGACGATGACTGCAAAGCAAATCACAGCCCGGCCCATCCTCCCCACGCCCAGGATTAACTGTACTCGGGGACAACTGGCAGGCCTTGCACAGTAACCCCTTGTTGCCAAAGCAAACCTCTGTGCGAAACGTGGTTCCACTGGGATTTCTGCCCCCCTCCGATGGACGCACACAGGGCCCACCGGCACACAGTTCATCACACACTCAGGAAGCCTGGTGAACAAACGCAGACCAATAACAGACAAGGGCCACGAGGAAAGTTTGAATCATTTTATTAAGCGACAACAATATAAGCAACCTTAAAGGAGTTAAGTGTTTAAAGGCGACAATATCTATTAATTGCACTTGTTTGTAATGCACAACACATTCCGGTGATGGACCAGGGCCGGGCTTGTTGAACAGTGAACAGGGGTGTGTTTGTGCGTGTGCGGGGGGGGGGATTTGGCACTTTCTGCATCGGGAACGACAGGCACACAGACAGACAGAGACAGACTGACCGCTCCAGAGACTGAGATTATACACATATATATTGAGCTTCAGGTGTCGCTGTAATTAAGCGCAGTGAGAACTAAACCAAAAGCGTAAGTTCAGTATCCAGCGAATGCAGATTTACACAAAGCCGAACCCAGCTCTGCATCAGCGGAAAACCACATGATTAGCATCAGCTTAAAACAAACGAGAGCCCGCATTAAAGCAATCGGGGCGTGGCTTCACTTTCAAATCACTGGAGGAGCTGCGGGGGCGTGGAGTGCATTACACACTGCAGACACGCACATGGCTGCTGCGGAGTGAAACGAGGGACACTAAGCTGATGACAGTCTCTGGATTGGCCCTCTCCTCGCTTGAGGCAACGCGGTGTAAAAGGCACCCTGGATTACTTGGCAACTGGCGGTGATATTTGGCAGCTCCCTTGGGACCGATGCGAATCAAGCTCACTCCAGAGTTTGGGACCACCCACAATGCAACTGGTCGGTTGTTCCCAAGCGGAACCCAATATAGAGCGATTGCACTATCTATCAAAATTAACAAGCCGGTTCAATTTAGCTTCTAGTGATTATAAATACTTGGCTTTTACACACACATATTCGTAATACAGTCTGTCAATAGACCGGGAGGGAGATATTCGCTTAAAAATCACAACAAAGAGAAGGCTTGCACACGTTAAAAAACACACTAATTATAGATTTGGTAATGCTTCGCTGGAATTCACAAATATGAACAGGCACTTGTAGTCTCAACCCTACATAACGATGTATTGAGATTAGGCACGCAGGTCGGGTCTATGCTCTTGCCGAGTGCTGGGTGTCGTTTCTCTGGAGTGAATCTGAGCTCGGCTCGGCCTGAACGGAGTGATAATGCGTTCGGCAGGAGGAGGCAGAGACTCTCTCGGTCGGCTTTTCAATTAAAGGAAAAGTTGAACAATTACAGGCACTGTTTGAAACAGACCAGAGTATCGTTTGAATGGTAGACCACTTGTCCAGTCACAATCATCATTAAAAAGAAACAAAACAAAAAAAACACAACACCACCAGTTCAGTATATTTTACAACAACCTAAACAGGAGCTGTGGAATCAGCAGGTTAAATTGGTGCCACCGGCATGCGGGCGTCTCCTCCTCCTCTCCGCTTCGGCACCTTTATTCCTCTCCTCTCCCCCGCTCTATGGCGACACGCTCCAGACTGTGCACAGAGGAGAGCAGGGTTAGAGCACGAGACAGGCAGACAGGGCCGCCAGCGGGATCCCCAACCCACCGGCGAGGGGCTCCCAGGTCTACTCGGCCTCTCAGGCAGATCTTTGATTTGAAAGACCACAGACCTTCCTACAACAGTTGCTCAAAGAGTGTAATGGAGGCCAGCGAGAGAGTATTTTAAAATGGTGTGCCTAAAAGTTCAGAGTTTGTGTCTCTTATATTGGAGACCAGGGAACGTGTGGCTGAGGTACTCAATAATAAAAGAGAAAATAAAAGAAATGTGTAGGAGCAGGGTGGGTACTTACCGATGATGATGATGATGATGATCAAAACAACTGCTATTAAAATCGCCCACATCTGAGGGTGACAGAACAAAGACAACGCGGTTACTCTGGGAGGAAGTCAGACAACACCACGCTGTGATGGTGGGGGGTGGAGGATAATACGGACACACATTCCCTGGGAAAGAACTCTTTAAAAAACAATTTTAATCAATACCGAGATTCTGCCCGGGATTAGAAACAATACAAAAATACCTGAACTCGTGACAAATGGACAGGGTTTTCAACGAGGCGCTCACAGAGACGGGACAGTGCGACACGGGGGGGGGCTAACAGCTGGAGGCCGGGCCGGCAGGGGGGAAAGCCAGGACTGCGCCACTGGCTGTGATGAAGCGGCTACGGAGGCCAGGGATCCTGCCACCCTGGGATCGGCTAGAAGGGTCTTTGGCGTTGAGGCAAGACACGTCGCTCAACAATTAGTGTTTCGGGAACAGAGGGGCTTTAACGAGCAATTACAAAAGGAGAGAATAACAAGAAACCATCCAAAATGGTTCTTTTTCGGGACCCTTACACACCGAGGTTCACTTCCTGTGGCTTCTCTATGAAGGGAGAGCTAGACGTGAGGGGAGCGTGAGGAGCAGGGCTGAAATGCCGAGGGGAAACGGGTGGAGAGGAGGGAGCTCCAGGGCTGAACGCCCCTGTGTTATAACGGTGCCGACTGCATTGTGCTCCTCAGACAAGCCAGCGCACTAAGGCTGCCGCGCAATTACAGCTGAACTCCCCCCGAGAATCGACCGCCACACGCATCAGGGCTGCGCTTCCCACCAGACTAATGACAAGTCCACCCCACGCTCCATGAGTCCAGGCTGAAGGTTTTTTGTACATTTTTCTTGACTCCCTAGATTGTTTAATCTTCATCGGGAGAGCAGAAATTATCTGATCAGTTATGCAGTTTAAACACAAGGCTGTTGGGGGCGGGGGGTCTGGGTGTCATACCTTGCAGTTCTTCCACCAGAACTTCCTCTTGAGTTTGGCGGCGCTGGTCTCGAACTGGGAGGCTCCGGCCTGCAGCGCGTCGGCCCGGTCGTCCAGCTCCGACAGCTTCTGGTCTCGCTCCAAGACCTTGTCCACGTTGACGCGCATGATGTCCACCACCTGAGAGGAGAGAGAGAGACACACACACACGGCGTGAATATGAATATTAGAATGAACGTTATAACCCTTACTGTCACGGGGAGCTCTGGGTATCTCATCCCTAAAGTGTCCCAATCTGGTCTCTCGGGACCAGGAGACCACAGAGGCCAGTCAGCAGAAACGTGTTCACTATCGTCTGGATGCTCGACACACAATGAGTCCGAGTGCTGTGAGACGGGAATGTGTCGTTCCAATGCTGTGCAAAGTGACAGTAACATGGTTTCTACTCAGCTCTTCGATGTCACTCGTGGTCAGGGGAGCCGGGAGGAAACTGAAGGCTTTAAATTCGAGCAACATCCTTGTGAACTTGTTCAGGAGCGCAGGGCATTACAGTAATCCAATCTGCAGGCGGTGCAAGTGTGACGGGACCACTCGAGAGCATCCGAGAGCGACACACAGGGGCATGAGAGCGCAGTGTGGTCAGTACAAGGCACCGTGGACTGGCTCTGTGAACGGGAGCCTCAGCCGGAAGAACTTCAACAAGCGAGCCGAGCACACTACTCTACCAGGATGAGGGCTCCTAGTGAAATCAGCTGATCTTTATACCGATTTATGGAAAGTTGCATAAGGCTATGAAGTGCTTGTGTCTGTCTGTGTGTATTTGTGTGTGTATAATGCCTGTGTCTGTGTGTATTTGTGTGTCTGTGTGCATGTGCATAATGCCTGTGTGTATATTTGTGTGTGCACGCGCGTCTGGGTCTGTGTGTGTATGTGTATAATGCCTGTGTGTACCTGTCTGTATGTGTACATGTGTATAATGCCTGTGTGTGTGTGTATGTGTGTATCCTGCCTCTGTGTGCTCATGTGTAGAACGCCTGTGTGTATCTGTGCTTGTGTATGTGTACAATGCCTGTGTGTACCGGTGTCTCAGTGTAAACACACACAGCCGCAGCCCTGTGACGAGGCTCCAGCAGGGTGACTCAGATGTCTACACACGCAATCTGTTCCCAATACCCACAGACTCTGCTCTCTCTCAGAAGGCCGTGCTGAGCGCCGCCCCTTTAAGAGGCGGGGGGGGGGCATCGTGCTCTCCCATGCGGGGTTATGTAAGCGTCTCCACGGTTACATAACCAGGAGGCAGGGAGCCTATGAGCTTCACCTTCCCCCGGCCGGGGGGGGCGGGTGGCCGTGGCAGGCACCGGGGGGACACGTGAGCTGCGCCTCAGACAGCTGCTGCCGCTGAAACCACAGGCGCGTTCCCGAGCCCGGGGGCAGAACCAGGCCCAGACCCAGGGGTGCGGGGCAAACCGTACGAGAGCACGACCTCACGGGGTACCGGCCGAGACCGGACACTGTGGACACCAGATCTCTTTCGACAACAAAGACAGGAGGCAACAGGAAGCTGATTTGAAACTCAACTGAAACTTCCCCTCTCCTGGGAGTGTGAAATGCTGCCTAGTCAGATTCTTGTGCAGACCAAAGCACAGAGCTCCCGAGCTGCGGATCTGCGCTCTGCGTGTTTAGTGTCCGGGGCCGACAGCAGGCCCACAGGCTGCACGCCTGTGTGTGTGTGTGTGCGTTTGCTTTTCTTAGAATCTGTTTAAATGATTCCCGTGTGCAGCAGAGTCACAAATTCAATCAGACAAGCACAACTTTGAAAGTGTAGCAGGATGATTTAAGTTTTTAGTTTCTTTTATGTCAAATGCACAATAAACCCAAACCAATGAAGCAACAACATGTCCCCCTGCAGTAACACACTACTTATGATAGATCTGGTGAAAAGACTGTGCTGGTTTTAAACAGACACGTGCACAAGGGACATGTATACGATGACTTGTATAGCTTTGCGTTATTATAGTAACATGATTTGCGTAATATTTTCTCTGGTCATGTATGTGTGTGAAGTAAAACATTTATTTTCCTTTTAAGATAAATAATGTGGGCTGACATTTAGGATACACAGTCAATCTTCCGTAATAATAGTAGTAGTGATACAAATATATATCTGTGTTGTTAAAATAATAACACAGGCCAGTTAATAACAGAACACTTCTCCTAAGATATTCACAATGCTGTGATATTTGTAGTACTGAGGGTTTGTTATGAAACAGTACCGGTTTGTTTGTTATTGTAGGGAAGGCGCTGATCGGGGGTGTGGTATCCACATGGCAGTGACTCTGCATGTCCATTTCTGCCAAGATTTTGTGGCTGTGGAGCCGTTTGGCAATTTGGCAATCTGTGCTGATATGGCAGGCAGACTCCCCAGGACCAAACCAGAGACATCACAAAGGGCTGTGCGAGTGAGGGCTCCAAACTATGTTATAATCATATCTAAAGGAAATTCAAGCGATTTCCTTTCAAATGATACCATCCATATGCATGCGACGCAAATATTTACAGAATTTATGGAGGAAATTCCAATTTTTGACTGTCATCTTAGAGGTTATTAGAGGTAATGATGATGTCTCTTAGCAGATGCCCTTATTCATTGGTGGTGTTGTTGCACCCTTTCAATTGCACGGTATCCAGCGAGATTTGTTTTGGAACAAAAAACGCAGATACAAGAATTAGGGAATGAGGGTGTTGTTCTCCGTCACATGGATAATACTTCCCAGCATCCCGCATACTTTCGCTCACAATTTGCCATGTCAATTTGGGGAGCAGGAAATAAGCACTGTTTGTGTGTATTTTACCAAAGAGTGAGACCATCATGTGAAAAGCAGAGCTTAGCACAGGAACGATGTTGCCACGACTAGGGCAGGATCTCAAACGGAGAATGTGGGGCTCAGACACACATCCACGCAAGGATATGCACATAGAAAATGTGGCAAAACTCAGTCTGAAAACATGACCTGGCTGAATGCCGAGATGGCGAGAAGCTTGTGTCATTTCTCGAGCCAGATCACAAAATGCCCTGTCAACAAAAATGATTGCGTGAACAGAAAACTCTACAATGCCTGTGCTACATCAATCCTGAGACGTCAGCCATGTTTTAAAGAGCAGACTGCTTAAGCTTTTGCCTTCTTTCTTCAGACAAGTACACATTTGTATGCTTGTTACTGTGAAGCGTGACAGTCGTTTCTTGGAATACGTAGCAGAGGTCAGCGGTTAAGATTTTATCAACAGTAATAGGATAAAGATTTCTGTCCTCCGTCAGTTATCACTTCTTTATAGAAGACGGCACTGACCGGCACCACTCAGACCCACAGGCTCAATAGAGAGACGACTCACTCACGTTCATAAATAATTTTGAAGAGGCGTCCGGTGCAAAGGATCTCTCCAGCGCAACTCAGGAAGGATGACAACCTCTTGTATTATGCACCCATAAGACCTGGCGGTTAAATATAGCCGGCTGCAGTCATACGAGTTACGCCAGCAAAGTCAAAAAATAAATGAGGAGCTGCTCAGAGTACAGCGAGAGTAAGATTTCAGAAATGTGTGGTCTTGTGCATCTTGAAATCATGACAAGGTTTGTATTTATGACCATGTTGATTGAATTGTTCTGTAATCGCTCTTCCCACTTCCAGGACTCTAAAGCTGCGTTCAGACTGCCTGCCCGCCCGCTAGCGCGACAGAGCGACTCGCTCCCATTCATTTCCAACGAGAGCCGCGAATCCCGGCGACAGGGGGCGTGGCTCAGCTCGGACACAAAATCTCCTGGCGACAGCGACACTGGAGAGTTGAGCATGTGCAACTTTATGCTAATTAGCAGCGAGCGCGCAGTGACGGAGTTCGGCGACAACCAATGGGAGGCAGATGTGCTCTGCATATTGAAGTGCCTTCTCTTTTCTACTGGCTAGTTTAAAATTAAGACCCGCCCCCTGCGAGCGGGCAGTGTGACACAGTGCAGGGCAGCGCCAGCGACTGAGCAACTGGGCAGTGTGAACGTAGGGTTACTGTGCTGTACTGCAGGGGAGGCCAGCCCTGGCCCTTGAGAGCCAAAGTGCCTTCTGACCTCCGTCTCGTCCAAATTATTCAAGCGCTTGTACTTGTACTAATTGAGCGTAATTTGTCAAAATGTCCCCGTGTTCGAGGTTTCCAGGGACCGATGATTTGGAGAGACCTGTGAAACTACACAACTGTGGCTCTCCGGGACCGGGGTTGCCCCCCCCCCCACCTTATTGTGATGGGACTCTTTTCAGAGCATATGACTCTATCACGAGGTCATGTGTGTGAGATGCTGTAGATGTACGGATCCCTTGAGACTGGTGCCATGAGACCCTTACGCACTGAAGGGTAGTTTCATTTTCTGGATGTGCGTCAGAAGTGTGTGTGTGTGTCTGTACTAGCGAGTGGCTCCAACCAGGAAGTGCTCAGTTAGACAGTCGTATTCCAGAATCGCTTACCTCATCCACCTGCGCCTGCGTGTGCTGCAGCCTGCGGTTACCCCCTGCCACGGTGGAGGGGCCAGAGCCTTCTGGAGCCGGGGCGGCCCTGTCAACCAATCAGAGCACGACACAGTCAGACAGAGTTCACTGCAACACCCTCCCCAATCCCATCACAGCATAGCTTCACGATCATCGCCTCCTCTGGGCGGGAACATGGCAGCAAGCTCAGCTCAGCACAGCTGTCCATGTAGACCCCCTCGAGTGGGGAAAGGGTCACAGGCTTCGGTCACTCAGTCAGAGCAGGGAAAGATGTTTTTATATTGGCATGTGTGCAGGACAGTGAGCTTACTCCCAGGCACATATAAATGTCCGTTGACGGGTCTCTGAAGTGCCGAACTAGTCAAGATGCTGTGGATAAACTTCCTACATAAGTCGATTGTATGCCAACCGCTGTCAGAGCGATCAGTGTCGATGGAGCGGGGTGTAGAAGCACATAAATGGAAGATACGCTGCATTATTGGTGACTTTTTAAGCATCCCACTGCCAGCTATGCACCCAGTGGAGCCGACGGCAAGAGAAAGCAGGGAGGTGAACTATACTCTTGGTCAGGGTTGGGCTCAGTTCCACTTTCCTTTCTCAGACCCGTTCCCAATCACATGAAGTTCTGCTGGAATGGGAATCTAATCGAAAAAAGGAATTGCTTATTATGCTCTACATAAGACTCTGGATACCCAGCAGCCCGTATGGATGGCTGCCACTTGCACGGGAATCTCCTGTGGGGCGCATTATTAATCACAACAACACACAGTGATACAACTGTGGGAACACAAACTAAAACATTCCTGCAGCTGCTGAAACAGCTGGAATTACAACTGGCAATACCTAGAATGTCCATAAGAGGGCACAGGAGACTCACACAATCCTCACCCTCCGTCTCCACCAGGGACTGCAGCCCTCGAGGGGTGGAGGGTCCTTGGGATTTTCCTCCGCCTCAGAGCTCAGTTACTTAACTCGACCAAGTATGTGGACAGAAAGTCAAAACCTCCCGTCAGCGGCAGGTGCTTATCATGTTCGTGGAAAGCACAGGCTCGGTTTGCAGACGATACGTGTGTTTATCGCAATGCAGTGGGAGGGAAAGCGGTGAGAGGAGACGGGATTAGAAACCCCGCAGCCTGGAGGCTCTCTCTCTCCGCTGTAGTGCAAGGCATCCACACCCATCATTGCCTAAGCATCTCCCACTTTCCGCCTTAAGAAATACGTCTACTTACTCAGTGATCGGCTACATTTTCAGGGGCTGATCCAGCTGCCAAGGATCGCAGCTGACTGACCCGAATTAAGACTAGAGACGTGTACTTTACATTTACTTTGCAAATCTTTGTACATTGTTTGTCTCGAGAGCCGTTTAAATAACACCGCTAACGTCACCCAGAAGACACTGGGATGTTCAAATCACTGTCGGCCTTCAGTGCTGACCTCCCCAGCCCTCCCTGCTCCTCACATGAAGCGCTCTCTCTGCGCTGCACTGTGACCTGGAGATCTGGCAGCACAATGCAGTCCGTTCTCTCACACCCCTCACAGGAGACCGAGCCCAGTCACACCCGAGCAACAAAAACTCTCCAATCAGCCATTTCCTCCAGCATCGCCTAGCTGGAAGCCAGGCCAAGGCTCAGTTGTTGCAGGATAACAATCTGGGTTTAAAGAGCTGGATGGTTCTCCCCCCTGCGGACCGGCAGACAATGTCCAGCGTGCCCTGCTGGCCCACAATCCGGCAGCGAGCAAAACCCCACACCCTCAGCTCAGCATCCAGAAGGGCCTTGACACAATGAGGTCACGCTGGGAAAGCAGAGCCTCCCGTCCAGAAGTGCCAAACCGGATGTTCTCCCCGTCCTGACACGGTTCATCCCAGGACAGGATGACGCAGCAGCGAACAGCACCGTGTGCAGAGGACAGGCCCTCAATGACTTAATTGAACTCTTAATTGAACAAAATCAGAGCCTTTTAATTATTTTAAACAGTAGGGGTTTTAATTTAAGTATAGAATTGTATAAATAACCAACTCTTTTACTACACAATTTAAAAAGTCAAATCTAAGCAGATTGTTACCACAGTCTCAACCCATCACACAGCAAATTTTAATAGGCGTGTTAGATCTCGGGTCTCTTCGTGAAGGACGCGTTGTGGTCACATGACACTCTCCCATCATGCCTTTCACCTCTGTTTTTGACATTTTATAGTATAACTACCTGTTGATTGCGAGGAAATATATATTTACCATTCAATTCAAGCAAAATCAATAAACAGATTAATAGAAATAAGATCTTAACTGAATTATAATGGAATTTGTCAGTTATAGAAGATAACATTAGTAGCTAAGAGATTGTTTTTAATTAGAAGGCCTATATTTTAGATGATAAAATATATTATTTTCATTTCTAAATCTGTGCGTAGCTACAATTTTTGTGTATCTTGCTTTATAAGCCATGTAACGTTGCGTTTGACACTTTTTGTCAATGACTGTTGTGGTCACTCACTTCCACCATTATCCCACAATCCTGCGGGTCACAGGCAGGTAAATATTTAATCTTGCAGCACTTCTGTAATCATGGCGTCTCTACAGCGAAACTGAACATCAAGGCAATCGTTTGAGCACATCCCCCTTCGGTGCTCACAGCTCAGACAAACAATGAGATTCGTTTGCGGAGAAAAGCCAATTAGCAACTTCCCTTTAGGGCAAGTGAGTTTCATTGTGTGGTTTTAAGTTTATGGGAAGCCCAGCAAACACAGTGATTGTTTTAAGAAACTAAACAAATCCAAAACAAAAAGAGATAGAAAAGCCGAGAGAGTTTTAGGGTGAAATTATGGATACACTTAAACTATGTCTAGTGTAGAGATTTTCCCCATTTCCTCTGAGGCCTGGCATATCGGCAATCTCCTTTCTGCTCTAATGAAACTGGCCTACCTGGAACAGACCGACCGCCTGCTTTACTGCCATTCTTAAACAGGCTCTTAAACCTTACATTACTGGAAAGCCACAAATAAATTAATTCCCAATATCGATAAGTATCATGACAAGATGATATTAAATTAGAAGTCTAATAGCATTCCGAGTAGATTTAGCCCTAATGAGTTTACAATGCACTACAATACAACCGTTCTCGTATACAGTGGCTTTCGTACCAAGGCCGAGGAACGGAATTGCCGTCAAAGGTTCTCTTAAGTGGATCAGGTTTTAAAGTCTCGTTGGTTTTATCCAGGTACAATTTCATCCAATTAGCAGACTTATTTAGGAAACGACGCACCGATCTCAGAATGGTCGGCAAAGAAGTGAAACCCATGTTTATAGCGTGGGATAGGGTGGCACAACCTGGCTCCAGTGTCACGAGTCCCAGCGCTAAGCTGGGTCACTGGAAGTGTCCATCTGTGCGAGGTCAAGTCACAGCGGCCCGAGTTTGGCTGAACCATTAGGAGATCGGTCTCGTATTATTCCTGTGGCCAATACAGACTGGGTGGGGCTCTCCAATCAGGGTGTAGGACACAAAAGTGCCGTCGGTTCATGACGTAACATCCTTCCAGGCCAAAGCCAGACAATCACACACAAACATTAGCTCTGTCCCAATCTCAGGTCTGTCAACAAAACACAAAAAACACCCTCCGAGCTGCGACTTACACATGTAGGAAGAGCATTAGACCCACTGTAACGATCCTAAAGTGATTGCAAATTAATTTCCGCCATTTCTCCTGGCAAATGATAAAGTCTTGGCTGACTCATTCTGCTGTAGAACAACTGTGAATTGCTCTTTTATTAGCGTTACTTCCAGGGCGTCGGGCCCTTATCACCCATCAACTACAACTGAAGTATTAATCTGAACAAAGTCTGACTAGAATCAACATGCGTGCTCCTGGTCTAAAACTACTCAAACTCAATAATCACTTTACTAAGTCGGCCTGCAGCCTGAGACGGTTGTGGTGCAGCCACCCACATAACGAACATTGCTCCACACTCGCTGCTGAAACAGGGTTGGCAACGGGTCTCTCTAGCATTCAACTGACCACCACACCAAAGTCAATTTAAATTATGAATTATGCGCTATTCCCACACAGGAACCAGAAGGCTCGCTTTCCAATCAGATGAAGCGTTCGCTGTGCTCGCTGTGAATATGTCGTTCTAGCGGATTTCCCTGCAGTGTAATCACGGTGTCGAGATCAGAGAAGAGTTGTGTAACGCAGCTTGGATAAAAGAGCATTTCATTTTCGAAAGACCCGCAGATGGCTTCATGGAGTGCGCAAGACGCAGCCAAGTCACGAAGCCGGCCGAGTCAAGCAGCTCGTCATCACGCAGAGAAACGTCTGTGACTTCAAACATGTTGTCAAAGATGCTCACAATGATCTTTGCCTCTCGTACAGTTTCCCACAAAACCTGGTTTAGTTTGGCCGCCTGCGTTTGAGGAACTGCGCCAGTCTCCTGTGCGGGACTTTGAAAGAGAAGCACGTGGGAATGTTCCGCCAAATTACAGAACTATCCACGAAACGTTCCTCTCTCCTGAACTCCTTCTGTATCTCAGTTCTGGGATCGTGTTTTTCTGCTTCTCGCACCAGTGACTTTGGCCCTGCAGAACGGGAACCGTGATCTGTACGTTAACTGCGCTCTAGAGAGGTACTGCAAGGTCATTGCACAGTCAAACAGGCTGCAAATGAAGACTGCGTGATCTTGGACAGTTTCGTATCCCCAGTGCCAAGGTCACAGAGATGCTGAGGGAGAGAGGACTTTGTACTACACAACACACAGGAGGTTTTCCCTGCCGTCCAGTTGTCTGTGCTCTGGGATCTCCTGCCCGAACCTGACCTGCTCCAACATTAAAGGGACCCGGGACCAATCATCTCACTGCCCCGCTACTGTAGCTACCCTCTTGTGCCTGTTTGTGGGAAGGAGTGTCAATATTAGGATACAGGTCAGGAAATTCCCCAAAGTCTCCTTTCACTATTAACATATGTTGATCATCCGAGGAAGAGGTCGGCCTGTTAAACCCCCAACACTATGGCCATCATGCAATCAGACATATCTGTGATCCTGAGTCTAACCCGTCCATAACGGGCGGAAAAAATGATGTAAACGCACAAATCACCTGCATTTACAGAGAGCCCTTTAGGCAGCAGACTGTGGGACGTGTTGTGTATTTGCGTTGAGCTCAGGCACGTCTGCTCTGCTCACGCAGTGGAGAAACCGCGGCGCACAGCCGGCCTCCGCCGGCGACACTCCGCGGCTCTGCGTCACCGACGTCTTAACCGCAGCTGCACGGCGGAGCACAGCCCTCTCTCTCCCTCAGATCAAGCACCCAAACTGGGCCAGAAAGGGTAATTTACCCCCAGCGAGCCGGGGGCTGCGGCTCCTGTTGTGCTTCAGTGATCACCCGAGCGACGCAAGCCCGTGTTCAGGGCTGAAAGAGGGCCTACCGGCCCGGCCCGGCCGCGCTGTTTCCCGGAGCTCCGCACTCCAGAGACGCCCTATCGGCCGGACTCGTCCAAAGGGCGTTTTTCACTTTTTAAACCCGAGACTAATAACCGGATCCGCGCTAAGCCGGTCCTGTGCTCGGCGCGGAGGCACCGGGCTCGGACGCGCAGGTTTATTACTTACATGTCTGCGGGTCCTGAAGCGGGAAGTCCGGGCGCTGCGGCGGAGTCAGCCGGTGTCACTAACTTTCTGCCCGCTGGAGGATTTAAAGAGACAGCGCACCCGGTTACACTGGCAGCAATGGGCTGTGCACTTCTGCGCAGATCTGCACAATCCCCGCGATGCCATTGGTGTAGCTGCGCAGACCTGCGGACATCTGCGCTACAAGAAAACGACCTGTTTGCACACGGGCCTAACAGACACTTACAAGCGTTTTTCTTTTTTCCATTATAACTTTACTAGCCTGCTCTCGTTGAGTATGTTTTTAAAGTTTGAATTTAGTTGCAGTGTTTTCTTATTTCAAAGAAGTTTAGTGTTTATGGCTATCTTCTTAGGGAAAGTAAATGCGTGCATTGCCAACGATATAATGAATATTTTCCGGTTTTATCTGCACCACAGTATTCAGCCATGGCCTCCGTCTCTGCATGCTGCTCTCCCACAGCGCTGCCCACCCGTGATGCGCATGTGACCCGTCCAATCTGCGCTTATTATCAGCGAGGCTAAAAATAAAACATGGTCTGTATCAGTGAAGAGTTTATCCATCACTCAAGCACAAGGGTGTTAGGAAATGGAGGGCAGGGGTGGTGGATGCCTTTCTTTCTCACCCTGGCACCCTCTCTGCCCATAAGTGCTTACTTTACAGTATTCTCCTTCAGGTAGAACTGCCAAAACACAAGTGCCGATCTAATTCACAGAGAAAAACAAAACAAAGCAACCTCATACTATGAGAATTTTCTTCATTTTTTTATTATTTTACAGCAGAAAGAATATAAAGCATTCAGAAAACATCTTCCATATTTTAAGGGCAATTCAAAATGTTTTGCATGGCTTCAGCAGCTGAATTTTCTTTTTTTTTTAACATTTCCATCGATTCAGTGACGCTTTTACATGCACAATTACAAAAATAAAACTTACAAAAGAGAGAGAGAGGGGGAGAGAGAGAGGGGGAACAGGGAGTCGGGGAAATAGAGGGAGAGGACAGGGTGGGAGAGAGAGGGAGAGACAAAAGTGGGGGGAGCGAGAGAGAAGAGAAGAGAGATCTAACACTAATTTTACATGCAAAGTGTTGGGGGCCACCGCCTTGTAAAAGAGCAGGGCCATATCTTTTTTTTTTATCTTTTTCTTTTTTGATTTGGAAATGATGAAAACGTGCAGCTAGGCCAGGGGTTTTATGATATCAATGTCCGTAAACTACTGAACGCCCCGTCTCGCAATACTGGCAATTGCATAAGAGGAAGTCAACTACGTGTGTTCGATTTTTTTTTCTTTTTTAATATATATTTTTTTCTTCTATAGATCTAGAGATCTCCACTCTAAAAAAAAGTTTATTGCTCTGTGTCCATAAGTGGAAAGCCTTGCACTGTGGTTCTCTGCTCCGGTTCCCAACTAACCTCACCTGCTTTGTTTTGGGACGGGGTTCGGGAGGGGAGGAGTGGATGCCTGGTTTGTTTTGGGGATTTTTCTACACCTCTGAGAGTGAAGGATCATCCTGCCTTGGATGACATCCCAGCCGCTCAGAAGAGGAACATAGCACAATGCAAATCTTCGCACATTGTTCGCACAATGCAAATCGTTCGAGAGCGTTGGCAGTTTTACATTTCTGTGCTCAAAAAGTTGGCCAAGTTTGCAACAATACAAAGTAAACCTGATCTATCATATTTGGGCTGTTAAAAAAATAACCAAATTCCCCTCACCCCCTCTGTAATGTTTATTCCACCATACTTGTGATGTAATCATGTTTTAATTATAGAATTGTGTACATTTATTAATGCAATTCTGTATTTCAGCACGAGGTACCTAGAAATCAAGGCACCAGCCACAGAAACACACAATAACAATAATATTGTGTTAAGGGCCACTCACTCCAGACACATGACTGAATTTTACTCAAACTGTGGATATAGGGCATCTCTACCAAACGCACATTTCGAGCTCCAGGTCTCCCCTCCCCTCCGGTCCTTTGGCACCCTCAGCAATACTTCAAAAGGGAGGCGAACTGACTCCTTCAACACGTGGATTTCACTTCGTACTGCGTAACACTAACCCTCCTATGCGTCTAGAAGCGTGTCGGTGTGTGCGTGCGTGCGCTGTGTGTGTCGCATCTCTTCGCTATCATTGGCTCGACCTGTTTTAGGTGTTTGGAAGTTTGGAAGAACACTATCTGGATTGGAGAAAGAAATAATCGTTAAAAAGTCTTACAAAAACTCCTGCTGTTCCCCAAAAGCCTGGCACAAGAATACTGACGTTGGTATCTTTTACTTTAATGTTTCTCTTCTTCTTAACATTATCCCGTCTGCCTTGCATAAGGAACCCTCCGTCTTTCTCGAGATCTGCAGCACATCAAACCTGCGTTCTCCGTTTACAGAACAATAAGTCTTTGAACAAGTCTATCTGTCTACCGATACTAGAGAAATAGGCATGCTTTGGGCGCTGCTCAGACGCCCGGTTATCTAGGTTACCCATGCAAGTGTATAAGACCTTCTCAGTCCCCCAGGCAATATGAAATAGCTGACCCCCTTAACTGCTACCACACAGATGAATGCAAGGCAACAATCGACGGAAATTGTGTGTTAGTGTAATCCTCTCTCTGGTTTTTCCCCAAAAGGGCGGAGAAATCCAATCGGGGAAGCAAAAGAAACACCTTCCAGAGTGTTGAAGGGCGCGATGGCGTTCCGGAACCATCGCGCCACGCGGATCAATGCGGGAGAATCTGAACAGGACAATGGAAACCCAATTGGACGAATTGGAACCCCTGCATGGTTTGTAAAGAGGGGTCTCAACTGATTTCACGTGATGAATCGTCTTTTGATTTTCGCTGTGGGAAGGACACTATAATTTCACCGTTTTTTGTTCTCCTAATACTGCCAGATCCGAATAGATTTTCAGGTTGGCAATGGACGATGTTTGGATTGGACCTTTTTGTATTGTTGGATTTCTTTCTTTTGTTTTTAGTTTCCTTTAAACACGTTGCATGCGTCGTCGCTGTATGGATATGGCAAGGTACTCTCTACGTAAACGCTTTCGGGAAAGGGTTTACGTATCAAGCCTCTGCAATGGACCACAATAGAACATAAAAAAGTTACAAAATCAAGGAAAGAAGAGGCAGGAGAAGGAGAAGAAGAAGAAGAAGAAAGATAAGGAAAACAAAGTCATTCTTCACGTAACCCTCCCGGAGAACAGAAGAAACGTACCATGTACAGAGAAAGAAAAAAGAAAGAACGGAAAGAAACGAAACAAAGAAATGCGGGATTGCTCTCTTCCCCGTGCGATCCCGCAGATACAGCTGGTATATCCGTTTTCACCGTCACTGACAGCACATTCGTTTACACCCCGTTCCCACAACTCCGCTTTCCACCGCAGCTCGGCAATCCCTTCTCAACACCAGGGCAACGCTGACATCCCCGCTCAATACCTCCGTTTTCCATTTGTTTCACCATCATCAGTCACATTTTAGCCCCGATTCCTCTCATATTACCAACCTCGGCCTCACTGTCAAGCACGCACTGGGGTCAGAACTGCGGCCCAGCTGCCTGCGGTTGAACCCTCATGCCGATGCACGGCGGTGAATTTGCTCTGTTTGCGCTCTCGTACGTGCTTTATTCAGGGGGTCATTTTTTCCCCAAGAGACCACTGCGACCTCTGGACGACCCCAGCCCTTCTCCCCCCCCTACTGACACCAGAGTGTGCGGTATTTAATTTTTTTAGGCAATCGTAGACTCGCTGTAGTGCCACCCCTCCCAGCCTCCATTGCGACAGGCTGCCAGTTTTTAGCACCTCAGAAACGTTGTGACAAATCCTTCTACAGGGCCGTCCTGTTAACCGGGGCAGATCCTGGTCAACTCAACCCAGGCCCCCCCCGTGAGCGTCGCTGAGTGTTGCCTTGGTCTTTTGAAAAGGGCTACCGGCTGGTAAAAGCCCGAAGAGATAACAGCCTTGGACAGGTGGGAACCCCAGCCCACGGTTTGGATGCAGTGTGGAAACTCTGGAGAGGGTTAGGGTTTTGTGTTTTTATCTTATAACCAAGCCAGCCTCCTCTTTCCTCTTTCCCTTCCTCTGTACTGTAGCACCATTCTTTGTGAAGCTGCAATGCAAATTAACTTTCCAGATAAATAATTATGCCACAAACTTTTATTTTTCCCCCTCAGATATTGTTCTATTCATTTATTGTTTTTACTTAACCTATTCATACAAAATCTTGTTTTTAACCAAGGGTTCCAGTTACTAAATGACTGTGCCCGTACTGAATGACATTTTCTGTCTCCGCTACAGGACTGCGTAGCTGCAGAACAATGGCACTTGTTGACGCAGTCTTGGCCTGTGCGCCCCTGTCTGGACTCTCAGGGCCTTACCCACTGTGGAATCTGTTTTCTTCACTCTAAATGAGTCACTCTAAGCTGACTCCTCCATGTAATTGGAGAATGAACTACATCCCCAGATGACCTTAAGAGCCTGTTCTGCTACGTCAAACCTATCGTCGGCGGCCGATTTCATCCCATTTAAGCCTGTGCCATTCACACAGCGGCCTCCTTCTATATCTGATGCCTGTTTTGCCTGTGTGATTAGTCATCCCCGGGTCTGACTGGGATAACTCCAGGCTCAACGTCTTAACAGAATGAGAAGGGCTACACATCACATCAACTGGAGGCGGAGGAAAAGATCCCGGCCTTAATTAAAGTAGGACTATTATCTGATCAAGATCTTGTGCGCTCTTATCAGTGCTACCCTACCCTGACCACTCACTAAAAAGCCAGAAAAACAGTAAGAGGCAACTGCTAGGAGCACCAGGCGAACTCACGTTTTGGGGGGCTCATAAAGTGTCGTCCCCCTCTTTAGAGAAAGAGGCGAGCATTGACACGGAGACAGCCAGTGAGATCTGCTTCTGACCAGAGTGGCGTCTGCATGAACACCGCCACGAACTCCCGCCGCGTTCGGGGAACACTTACACACACCCTGGGCACTGCCGGAGATTGAAGATATATGTGAAAATGTGGAGGGCTGGAGTTCCCTGGGTCCAAGACTGCTATTTACAGCACCCGTTATAGAGAAATACCACAACACCACAACCCCTTGTCACCCACCCACCCGCCATCGCAACTTTCTGGTTACGGATTTGAAAGAAATCTCTCCTGATGGTTGTTATGTGTGTGTGCGTGTGTGAGAGAGTGTTCCTGTCTTTTTGTGCATGTGATTCTTCCTTTATTGATTTGTTTTTGTGTCTCGTGCAATAGCATACACGTCCGTCTGTCCGTCCGTGTCTGTTTTGTCGTGTTTGTCGTGGGTTTTTTAACACCAATGAAAATGGATGAGAAACGGAAGAGACTCTTCTGTCGAAAGGCCTCCTTCCTCTGCACTGTGTGTGAATTGCTCTGGTGTGTTTATTCATTGGTTGGTAGTGGTGTGACTTTTCGTTCATGGTATTAATGCTAGTATATTTTTCTCTTATGATTATCTGCTCTGCAAAGATTATAACGTAATTCTCTTGTTAAGCAATATAGCATTCACATTACTTGGCACCATTGGCAAAAAAGAGTAAATTCTTGGTAGCCCAAAACAAAAATGTAAACATAACCTTTTTTGTCTTCAGTAAGATAATTTTGCCTTTTTTTTTTCCTAACTCTAAATACAGTTTTTTTGCAATAAGGTCATGCTTTAGCAAAATGCTCTTTTAAAGAACATTTAAAATAAAATACTCTTATAGTGAAATATTTTTTTGTAATCATTTTACAGACCATAGCCACTAATGCTGTATTTTTTTTTTTTATCTTTGTTTGTTCATGTCTTTAATTTTCATGCACATAGCTCTTTTTTTGTCCCAGATATTTACAATATGTACAAACAATACAACCATTCTTCTTGGGCATTCAAACAAAACTATACAAATATTCTTTTTTTTGTCGCTAACCATGTTATTGTCCCATTTTTTATGAATAAAATAATATATATTTTTTTTAAATACAATCCCCTTCGGATAAATGTTTATCTCCACGTACCGTCTACCTTCTTTATATACAGAAACCGCTCAATAGTCAAAAATATGGATTTGTCTTTCCCCCTGTTTAGGGACTAGCATAGGGGCCCCACTAGAGGCCCCTATTAAGTCAAGGCAATGTTTGTGATCTTCCCTTCAAAAGCCTTTCACAGCTTCTGAAGTTCATTTAAAACATAAGAACGATAACCATCCATATCATAATCAAAACGACACAAAAAGAAAAACGAGAACTAGAGAAACAAAACAAAAGCTCACAGAAACGCTACGAATAAAAAATAAAAACTCCTCACTTTCCATTTTCAAAAACAATGAAATAAGGCGAATTCAAAAATAGTAACAAACCAAAACATAAAAAATAATGATCATTATATTAATAATAAATAAAGTGCTGGGTATGAGTGGGGGGGAGGGGGGGCGGTTGGAACATGGGTGACGCCACAATATTTTAACGCACATAAAAAAACAAAACCTAATTTTCAAAAGCACGCAAGAGACATCGTTTTTTCTGCCCACACACATGCATTTTTTTTTTCTTAGTTTTGATTTTGTACTAATAGAATTAATTCAACAACACAGGACTCACAGAAGGCAGGCTAGCGGTAAAAAAAAATGAAATAAAAAATTAATAATGAGGTGGATGAAACCATAATACTAAAAACAACAGCT
The DNA here is from genome assembly GCF_036373705.1 of Amia ocellicauda. NCBI lineage: Eukaryota > Metazoa > Chordata > Actinopteri > Amiiformes > Amiidae > Amia > Amia ocellicauda. The sequence continues at coordinate 24,988,886 of NC_089867.1, read as the reverse complement.
TCAAAAACAAAAAACATTGATTTTGCCATAAAAAAACAACAAGGGCAAACCCTATTCTTGGATTTGACCCCGCCTCCCACCCACCCCCAAAACAAAACCAATCAAGATCATCTGTTCGATAGGCCCCACCCATCTGTGCCCACGCCCCGCCTACATTCATATACAGCCCCACCCCTTTCTGATTGACTGACAGGGACGAGGGCCAAATAACAGTAAATTAAGATGTTTGATTATGGTGCGTTTGCCTGGGAGTGTACGGGAGTGTGCGTGGTTATAAAAAGCGTGAATATACGCCAACTATTTTTGGTTCATGTCTTCTTTTTTTTCCTCTTCAAATCAGTCACTTTTTGCAAAACCATAAAATGATCATCAGAAGCAGGTCCCAATATGATTTCCCGCACCAATTCCATATTTTCAGTGACCTTCCACCTTTGAGCTTCTCTATCCCCTCTCCAGCTCTCTCCAGGGACCACGAGGACCCCAGTTCAGGATTATATATATATATATATAATTTTTTTTTTTTGCTCCCGAAAAAAAAAGAAAAGAAAAATCAATCCATGAAAAAGTGCAAAAAATGCCATGAAGATAAATGTTTGTTTTTTTCTTTCCTTCATTTGTAGAGTTTAAAATTCCGCGGGACTTGGCCACGTTCCCCCGAAAAGAAAAAACAAAAGAAAGGAATAAGAAAGGAAAAAAAATAACACTGTTTTAAGTCGCAAGAGTAGAATCCGTTGAGGCTACCGTAGTGACAACCGCAGTGTGTTCATTGAATTCATTTTGTTTTGTTTTTCCCTTTGTTTTGAGTGTTTGTTTGTTTTTTTTCCTCTCGTAAAATGTCTCTGGTATAAACGGAAAAGAAAAAAGTCTGGAAAAGTGATGTCACATCGTGAGGGGGCTCTTCGGCAAGGTCTCATGTTCCCTGTCCTTTTTCAATTCTTTCACTCTGGAAAACAAAATGGAGACAAGGCAACATGAAGGTAACAGACACATACGGCGGCCTCATGCACACAGCTCTCGCACTTTTCACTACCGACAAAACAAGCTGGGATCCACAGGCGCCCTCATCCCACTGAAACCGAGGGCAATGGGGTGGTCTGGAACGACACATCTGTCCTTGACTAGTGTCACTTTGTTATTGCCCATCAGCTCTCCAGCGTCGTTTACATCTGCTTTAACATAAAGTCCACTTTTTTAAATGGAGAAATATCTAGAACCAAAGAGCCGCAATACGTACACAGCCCGAAAACTGCGATTTTAATTTCCAAATTTCTCCATACAATAAGTGGGTGCTCTGAGACCGGGATCGCTGGGTTTGTAGGTTGTGAGATGGAGCTGGCGTCTGTGAACGGGTTAAAGGATGATCAGCTGGGATTGAGCATTGGACAATACGTGCAACGCTAATCCTAAACTGAGACTGTGGACGCGCTCTTTGTGTTTATTTCCATTGATCGGTGTGGACAAAATGTATACGGGAGATGATGTAAGGAGGCCGGTCTGCCTTATAAATGGCTTAAAAAAGGAAAGGGAATAGTGATGTAGGAAACGCCAACAAAAATATCAAGCCCTGAAATAAAAAAATCTTGTTTTTTCATGGGGGACCTGGAACTGTACCCAGGGGAACCCCATCCTGGACAGGAAGTGAGAATCCAGGACGAGCCTTTTCCTGTAGGACAAGACCAATGGCCAGCTTTACTGCAGACGCTGAGGAATAGCAGCTCAGAGTGTCTGGAACGCGGCGCCTGTGGCAGTTTAAACGATGACGGTGGGGGGGATTGCAGTGGTGATGTCTCTGTAGGGCACAAGCTGATGCCTCGTCGTAGTGGCAGCAACCTCTGCGTTCCTGCTTTTTGTTAATGAATTCTGAAACTATTTAATTGCTAAAAAGATGTATTTTTATGTTTTACGGCTATTGTTTCTTTACATAACTGTTGCTGAAAATATAGATTCTTCCAACGCCCATCCCAGTGCATTGAAGTGTCTTACCTGGCTTCCAGCAATGAACCAGGATGCACGTTGGTATACCTGAGCTACACCAGACTGCCCTGGCTGTAATGGAGCAGTCTGCACACCTCCTGCCACCAGGGGCATCTGTTTGTCTTAGTGGATCAATAAGAGGCCCATTGGCACTTGATCTGGGTCATTGGCGATGGGGGAAACAAGGGCCCTGATCGGCTGAGCCTGGCCTTTCTCTCTGCACATTGTACAGTCAGTGTGTGCCCCCTCAGATCACCAGTCCCACTGCGGCCCCCCCACCTCTACAGCGTGAGGCCTGTACAGATCGAACGGTGTAGAAAAGAAAAGCAGAAGCCATGAGGGAAGGAGCTGTTCCCCTTCCCGCTGCCCGCCAGGCAAAACAATAAAGGAAACAGGCAGCCAGGTGGGGGGGAAAAAACATCCTGCCCACACAGGAAGTGACATCATTCTGAGCATGCCTAGAAGTAAAGAAGCAAGGCCCCTATTCGTCAACCAATCATGCAACAAGGTAAAAATAAATCATCCAACAACTCTGTTTCTTTAAATATGCATTTAAGGAAATAAACTGTTGTAAACAAAACAAGAGAGAGAAACTAAAGAACAGAAAAATAATCAAATGAAAATAACTTGAAAACAAAAACCATAAGGAGGTGCTTTGGTTAGTGTGGTTGTGTCACTGTCATTCGTGTACTGTGGTTAGTTAACTATCGCCGCTGCTCTCAATCAGGTCTCAGTCCACCAGTGGTTCCAGTCCGCAGCCGTCATGCAAGCAGGCATCAAGCAACAGTGAAGGAAGAAAGGGAGAGGAACAGAGGGAAGAATGGAGGTAGAGAGAGAGAGAGGAAGACAGAGAGAGAGAGAGAGAGAGAGAGAGAGATGCAGGAACTAAGTTGCTAAGGCTGCACTCACCCGCTTGAACAGTCTATGGTCCATCAAGGGGCTTCGCATTGACAGCAAAACAACACCAGACAGCTATTAGCACAGGAGGAGGTGGAGGGGAGGGCGAGATACAGGGTGGGGGGGACTCTACCTCTTCCCTACAGAGATGGCCGGTGGCGACGGTGAGAGGCCAGCTGGGCGTCGGGCAAATCTAAACTGCAAACTCACCAGCTCCCTCAGTGAAGAGACGGCACTCAAATGGACGCACAATGGAAAGCCCATGAAAGCAGACAAAGTCACGTGAAACAGAACGGCGATCTGGAATCCCCATCCAGGATTCGAGGGTTCAATTACTCCTGGGTCCATGCAAAATACTTCGGTACAGTGAGGGAAAAAGTATTTGATCCCCTGCTGATTTTGTACGTTTGCTCACTGACAAAGAAATGATCAGTCTATAATTTTAATGGTAGGTGTATTTTAACAGTGAGAGACAGAATAACAACACAAAAATCCAGAAAAACGCATTTCAAAAAAGTTATACATTGATTTGCATGTTAATGAGGGAAATAAGTATTTGACCTCTTCGACTTAGTACTTGGTGGCAAAACCCTTGCTGGCAATCACAGAGGTCAGACGTTTCTTGTAGTTGGCCACCAGGTTTGCACTCATCTCAGGAGGGATTTTGTCCCACTCCTCTTTGCAGATCCTCTCCAAGTCATTAAGGTTTCGAGGCTGACGTTTGGCAACTCGAACCTTCAGCTCCCTCCACAGATTTTCTATGGGATTAAGGTCTGGAGACTGGCTAGGCCACTCCAGGACCTTAATGTGCTTCTTCTTGAGCCACTCCTTTGTTGCCTTGGCTGTGTGTTTTGGGTCATTGTCATGCTGGAATACCCATCCACGACCCATTTTCAATGCCCTGGCTGAGGGAAGGAGGTTCTCACCCAAGATTTGACGGTACATGGCCCCGTCCATCGTCCCTTTGATGCGGTGCAGTTGTCCTGTCCCCTTAGCAGAAAAACACCCCCAAAGCATAATGTTTCCACCTCCATGTTTGATGGTGGGGATGGTGTTCTTGGGGTCATTCCTCCTCCTCCAAACATGGCGAGTTGAGTTGATGCCAAAGAGCTCGATTTTGGTCTCATCTGACCACAACACTTTCACCCAGTTCTCCTCTGAATCATTCAGATGTTCACTGGCAAACTTCAGACGGGCCTGTACATGTGCTTTCTTGAGCAGGGGGACCTTGCGGGCGCTGCAGGATTTCAGTCCTTCACGGCGTAGTGTGTTACCAATTGTTTTCTTGGTGACTATGGTCCCAGCTGCCTTGAGATCATTAACAAGATCGTCCCGTGTAGTTCTGGGCTGATTCCTCACTGTTCTCATGATCATTGAAACTCCACGAGGTGAGATATTGCATGGAGCCCCTGACCGAGGGAGACTGACAGTTATTTTGTGTTTCTTCCATTTGCGAATAATCGCACCAACTGTTGTCACCTTCTCACCAAGCTGCTTGGCGATGGTCTTGTAGCCCATTCCAGCCTTGTGTAGGTCTACAATCTTGTCCCTGACATCCTTGGACAGCTCTTTGGTCTTGGCCATGGTGGAGAGTTTGGAATCTGATTGATTGATTGTTTCTGTGGACAGGTGTCTTTTATACAGGTAACGAGCTGAGATTAGGAGAGTCCCTTTAAGAGAGTGCTCCTAATCTCAGCTCGTTACCTGTATAAAAGACACCTGGGAGCCAGAAATCTTGCTGATTGATAGGGGATCAAATACTTATTTCCCTCATTAACATGCAAATCAATTTATAACTTTTTTTAAATGCGTTTTTTGTTGTTATTCTCTCACTGTTAAAATACACCTACCATTAAAATTATAGACTGATCATTTCTTTGTCAGTGGGCAAATGTACAAAATCAGCAGGAGATCAAATACTTTTCCCCCCCCACTGTACACGCACAGATCCATCTTCTCGAGGGGTTACTGTTTTCCACAGGAAGTTGAAGGGTTAAGGCCTCTACAGCATTAAACGCCGGCAAATAAATTAAACCAATTAATCAAATCCGTCTTCTGTCACATCTACATCTCCGTGACATTGAAATAACTGATTTAAATCACATGAAAAGCGGTCACGTATAAACGGTAAGGAGAAGCAATCTGATCAAGGTGTGTAAGAGCTTTTAAGGGACCCTTATATATTCGTTTTCTGGAATCACAGATGTTTCAGGTGACATTGTTTAAAAAAAAATGACGAAGACTTTCTGCTACTGGGCATCTGTTCAAGGTGTATTGACGATGGGACTATTGAACAGAGAGATGGGGGCGACTCGGGACGAGGGCAGGGACCCCCACTGCGTTCCGTCATCGGAGACAACAGCCAAAGTAAACGAGAATTCAGAAATAGGAATATGCAGGTGGATGACTCTGTGCCTGCCCCCCACCCCCCACACCGGCACGTCTCGTGTCTGTGTCTGAGTCCCACTGTCATCTGGGGACGGGGGTGCGGACAGGAGGGAGGGGGCAGGGGAGGGTGTTGTGGCGGCCGGGGGCCTGCGGGGGGGGCGAGGGCTCACCTGTGGCGGCAGCGGCGCAGAAACCTCATGATCTTGCGCGCAGCCTGGTCCTGCTTCTTGGTGAGCAGACTACTTCTGGAACAGACACACAGGGTGCGAGTCAGGCTGGGCGCTCTGCACACCCGGGCTGTGTTTCCGCATCCTAACCCCTGAACCCACTAAAGACGCTTCATTAGAAAGCCCTGCTCCTGCTTCTACAATTCTGCTGCTGGAACACTTAAACACTTACAACGAGATCCTACGGCCTTATCCAAGTCTGTCTTACATTTCTTAACGCAAAAATAAATCACTATATCACTTCTGTGTATCAAACATACTCATATTTGCTGACTTCCTAAGGACACATTACAGATTACATACATTTCTGTAGACATACAGTGTTGTAGTGTTAACTCTTGTCATAGTTTAGCGCAGACACTGCACCTGAGTCTGTGCCGTACTGTGTGTGTGTGCTGTACTGTGTGTGTGTCGTACTGTGTGTGTGTGTGTGTCGTACTGTGTGTGTGTGCCGTACTGTGCGTGTGCGCTGTACTGTGTGTGTCATACTGTGTGTGTGTTGTACTGTGTGTGTGTGTGTGCCGTACTGTGTGTGTGCTGTACCTGAGTCTGTGCTGGACAAGCGCTGCGGCTGTGGCTCGGCGGTGGGGCCTCAGCCGGCCGAACTCCTTGTAGCTGCGGTAGTATTGCTGGATGAGCACGGCGGCACGCCGGCTCTGCTGGAACTTCTTCTGCTCGTGGTAGCTGCGGAATTTACTCTGGATAAGGATGGCGGCCTGCGTCATCTTCTTATAAAGTGCATACTGCCGGGGCACAGGAGGCACAGCGTTACCAGAGTGGCTCACCGCAGGGAGCGCTGCGTTTCTGATCAAGCAGGGTGACGTTTCATTGCTTTATTGTTTATGTTTTACTTATCAAACCATTTCAGTCACTCGTATTTTCATGATCTCTGCCGTCTCTGAACCGATATTTGAGGAGACGTTGGGTACGTATTAGGAATTAAATTTGGCAACATTAGATGGTTATGGTGACAAATACAGTGGCCTTGGTATCACTCCGGACAATCCCATGCATCCTCCACAAGCCACTGCGTCGGGGGTCCTTCCCTGCATGGACATATTGCATTATCTGACTTGAACGTGTTGTTTTAATAGAGGAGGGCATATTGAGCTTGTTTTGTATTGTGGGCTGTTCTTCCCATGTGTACTGGCACATCTGGTAAATAAATAATGAGTTATTTACAGATTGTTTTAATTTCACGAGTAACTGAAATGGTTTGATAAATACCAAGAAAAATCTAAAACAAATTCACCCTGTTTGTATTGTGTGTGTTTTTTTTATAAAGACACTCTCACTGCCTCCAGGGGCAGCATATCGACTTGGGGACGAGCATTTCAACACAATGAACACACAATAAAGCCACATTACCTTCAAGGCTATCCATGTAAGCTTGCAAAGGAGAGAGGAGATATTCAGGACAATGGCAAACAGACAAGCACGGCGAGTTACAGGCTCGTACGGCGGCCTATAGGAGGGTACCGGGCTTTTCACTAACACCCTGGCTATGAATTCGGAAGGAAGTGTGTGAAGGTATTATGATGATTATTTACATACTTTATGAATGGAGTGTATGACCAAAATATAACCCGATCCATCTCCCTTTTCTGTTGTTTGTGCACCACGAGAGTCAGAGAGAAAAAAACCATGACATATAAAAGCCACGGCCCCATGCCTCGGCCAGGATGTGACTGCGACTCCCCATGTGTGACATCACAGGCGGGGACCTCAGCCCCTATTGAACAGGTGCACACTCCCTACCTCCGCCCCCCCACAGGACGAGCTAATTACTGGCACCAGATGGGGCCCCCCCACTTGCCAACTGAGCCGTGGCCGTGCAGGGCGAGAGCACAGTGGATTCGCACGAACTGCAGTGTCTGTATCGTTTTTTTTAATACTAATCCGATTTCGAGGAAAAGCATGTTGGTCGTTTGGTAGCAGATATTTATTCTTGCCTCCGAGATCAATAGCATGGACAGTGCGATTGCAACAGCGTCAACGAATCATTTCCCAGTCGAGATATGCAAACAGGAAGTATAACACGGTCACACAGGAACAACCACGCGCTCTTGCAGGGGTGAAAGGTCAAACTGGCATCCTTATAAACAGATGCAACATGCTGTAACAGTGTAGTAGACCCAGTTGTGTTGCATTGAGAAGGGTTCTCACATCGACAATGAGATGCTGAGATACAATGGCCCCCCAAAAGCCCAGGGATCTGAACCACCACTTACGTCTTACCTGTTTGTACTTCCTGTAACAACGCTGAATGACTGCAGCTGCTACTTCCTGTTGTTCTCGTAATGGCCGGCCCTGTGGGCAGAGGAGGGAGGTCAGAGGTCAGTGTGTGAGCAGTAACACACAATCAGCGACTGTATGATACAGTTCATAACAGGAGGAGTGTTAATAACTCTTTCTGCGGCCGCTGTAATCCCCCTTTGATTTCCTCCCACTTCTTCTTTCTCCATTTCACTTCTGCTTTCCTGTCCCCCAGACGGGCCATAGACACAGTGCAGTCCAGCAGAGCTACACGTGCAGCTGTAAACTACATGTAAACATGTCAGAGCGGTGGTGTGAGGACAGGGGAGTGATCAGCAGCCGTGCGGAGATCGGAGGCAGACGAGCTCGGGCGGCTGACATTGGGAGCTGGGCAGGGCTGTCGTGGAAGTCATAGCGCCACGGATTTGGCGGACGGTCATTGGCGGGGGGGGGGGGGAACAGATGCCCGTGCACAGCAGAACAGTGTGAAACGAGCCGAGTTCATTAAATGGAGCCGCGGGTGTGTGTGTGGGGAGGCGGGGGGGGGATTTGAGGCAGCAGAAGACGGTTCGGGAGTCGGAGACGCTTCGATGGCAGGTTTGGTACAGGGAGGCAAGGGACAAGATCACTGTCAAGACGGAGAGACACAGCACAGCACACTGAGTGTGATCCTGGTGCTCTGATGCTGGGCCCCCGAGCAAGACCTGGGCTGTCCCGAATATGAGAATTGCAGCTGGGTATCTCGAATAAACTGTTTAAAGTCAACATCCCTCCTTTCACGCAGCCAAGCACACAATACGAAGACCAGAACCCTCGGTCATGGGGACGCAGACGACACGCGTGTCACCTTGTACTTGCGGAAGGCGGTCTGCACCAGCCGTGCCGCCTCGTACAGCTCCCTCTGCTCTGGGTCGGACAGGGTGAGCTGCGCCAGGTCCCGCTCCACCTTGCTGTTGGAGGCGCTCAGGAAGTCAGTCCAGTCAGCGGGCGAGGGCAGGCCGGGCTTGTCGAAGGGGCCCTCGCGCAGGGGGGACCCTGCCGGGCTCAGGCTGGGGTTGGAGGAGGGCGTCAGGGGCTCACTGTACAGGGACCTGGGGTGTGGGGGAAAAGAGAGCGAGAGATGCTCAGACTTTGTACATGCATCTGATTGATTTAACTGAATAACCCCCTCTTCTGCCCCCTGCTGGCCGGTGTGTCGGCTACCCGTCCTCCCCTCCTCACCGCAAGTGGATGAGACTGGGCAGGTGCTCCACGTCGCCCAGATAACTGGCCAGCCAGCTCATGGTGTTGCTGACCCCGGCGCTGTCCAGGGGCGTCGTCTCCACAGCCACGAAGTTCTCCCGCTTGATGCGCTCGGGCGTGGCCTCGATGATGTGCTCCGCCAGGGTCATCATGTTCACCTGCACACGGGAACACACACGCACACATGCACACACGCACGCAGCAGGCAGGAAAGGAGACACACACACACACAAAGAGATGATCAATTTGGAACAGCTCTATCGCACTGGACTTTCTCTCACACGTCCCCCGCTCACATTCATTGTTTTCTTCTGAAAGTCACCTCTAAATGGGCACTCGATGATAAAAATAAAATAAAATAAGATCATCTGCTCGGACTGGCCAATGACAGACATGCCTGCTAGAGCTGTTTCTCCCTTTCTCTGCCTCTCTCCCTCTCTGCCTCTCCAGGCAGTGACAGAGACAGATGGCAGGGGGGTCTGGCAGGGCTTCCAGGGGCCGTGTGAGCAGATCTACTTCACTCGGGGGACCCGGGGACAGAGGCGACACTAAGCTGCCGAGGTCTAGAGACACAGACCGACTTGATACAACACGAATGGCCAGTAGCCCGTACCTGCAGGTCGTCCATGTGTGTGAGGCAGTCCTGGTTCTCCAGGTCCTCCCTGTAGGACAGCAGCTCGGTGTCCACCATCTCCCTCTCGGACATCATCAGCATGCTCAGGGGCTCCCGCTGACGCAGCCGGCTGGCCAGCTTCTCCTTGCCCAGGTTGCTGCCACCCCCGCCGCCCTTCCTGCCCTGGGGTACAGTCTGCACCACGGGGCCCCCGAGGGCGGCGCCAGTGGCCGAGTACAGCTCCCTGGAGCTCCACTTGGGGCCTGCGCCTCCTCCACCCCCACCGAGTCCCCGGAAGGACCCGAGCTTGTGCTGGGACAGCCCCCCGCCGCCCTCCTCCAGGCCCTTCTCCGGGTGGGGGCTGCTGGCCAGCTTGTGGAGCTGCTGCTGCTCCAAGCTGAGCGGGACGGACATGGCCTTGTCGGGCCGGCCCTGGAAGAGCTCGGGGTTGGGCTTGTGTTTCTTGGCCAGGGGCAGGTCCCGCTGGCACTCACTGCTGTAGTAGCTGGACGGCTCCGACCGGGGTCTCCTCAGGTCTGGGGGACAACAGGATGAGTTAAAGAGCAGAGCAGAGCAGAGGGTGCCACTAACGCTGAAGAGCCACTGCAATCTGTATGTTTACACGATTAGTTGCCTGCCGGGGCACTGACCTGGATTGGGGTTGGTGGTGGTGCTGACGGCACCCCCAGCCTTCTGCCCGCCGGGCGTCGCCACTGTGTCGCTCCAGGCCACCATCCAGCTGTCGGGCGCGGGGGCGTCAGGGCCGGGGGAGAAGGACATGTGGGGTGTGGGGGGCAGCGTGGGGGGCGGCTGCTGCTGTTGCTGCTCCTCGCGCTGCAGCTGCTCAAGGCACTCAGCCAGCTTGGTGTGGCCTCGAGAGCGGGCGATGGACAGGGGCAGCCGGCCCAGGGAATCGGGGATGGCCAGCGCCCGTCGGTCCCACTTGTACAGCACCACGGCTGCCTCCGTGTGGCCCAGAGCGCACGCCCACATCTGCAGGGACACGGGGCGGGGCGCGGGGTTAACACAGCACAGCAGCACAGAGAGAGTGTTTGTCATTTGTTTTAATTAAGTAATGTCATAAATTTGTGCTATAATCAATCGTGAGTCGCAGGGTCTACCTGTACACTTCTATGTATCAATATCTAGCGCACTTCAGCACATCTCAGGGCCTGTGCAGAGTAGAGCACACGCCACGGCCCCGGGGCCCGACTGTAATGGCCCTTGCTCTGACGGAGGAGCGCAATGTTTCAGGAGCTCTGTCAGCTTGGGGAGGTCGGCCCGGTGGGAGAGGCAGTGAGGTCTTACCAGTGGGGTGCAGGAGAAGTGGTCCACGTTCAGAGGGTCAACCTCAAGCTCCAGGTCAATACTGTCGGCGTGCTTTGTGCTGCAGGGGCCAGAGAGACACAGTCAGACATAGAGACACAGTCAGACACACACAGACACACACACACAGAGTCAGACACACGCAGACAGACGTAGTGAAGACACAGAAACAGTATCACCACTCCCAGCTCTCCCCTGTATCTAACTCACAGACACAGTGCGTAGCGTACAAAACTGTCTGCTGTGCTGTGTGTTGTACGGTAGTGGTGACCGTATTAATAAAAGATGTAGCCCCAGGCTGAGATTACACATCTTCAGAGGAAGAGAACGGTTTTCGAAGGGTGGCACAAAAACGTTTCCGAACGCAGGTGCTTGTTAGTGTTGTGTTTGACACTGGGAAGATATTTTTTTATTTTTGTGCTCTACTGTGTGATGTTAACAACTTGTGAATGTTGCTGTTTAAAGTACTGGTATTGTGACCTAGATATAATTTAACCCTTCAAAATCATGAAAGGCATCGACCGCATCAAACCAGAGGAGCTTTTCCAGATCAGCAGGGACACACGGACCCGGGGACACAAATGGAAATTGGGCTTCAAGGCATTCAAGACAGAAAACAGGAGACACTTCTTCACACAGAGAGGCGTCACAATCTGAACAAACTCCCCAGCGATGTGGCTGAAGAGACAATGTGGGAACATTCAAAAACAGACTGGATAGGATTCTTGATCACTTAGTTATTAATGGACACCAAACGAGCATGATGGGGCGAATGGGCTCCTCTCGATTGGACACTGTCTTATGTTCTTATGGCAAACCTTTATCAAATTTATCAAATAGATGTCACCATTTCTGAAAAACACAGAGCTGCCCATTGAAGAACAGGGTTAAAAACACGTACGATCGGTCCCCCATCGTGCTCTGATTTCTGGCGTGAATTGAGCGTGTCTGAGCGAAGTCTCCGACAGACCGAATCAGACCAGCCGCGACGCAAATTACAATTTCCTCCCAGCTTGGCTTATTGAGGGCCGCCATCGCATCGCCCGTCCTAGGGGACGATTCGCTACGCCGCAGTGTTAAGAGGAGCTATTGCAAGAGCGCTGTGCTCTGCCCCTGGGATGCACTTATGAAGCAGTTTGCGTTCTGCCAAGTTTTTCACATATGCTGGCAAAACAAAAAGGGGGCCAACAAACTCCTGATGTTACAGAATCAGAAAGGGACATCTGAGCTGCCTGCAGGGACGCTCTCACACGCATCCTTCACATTTATGAGAAGCTTGACAACTTCTTTGAGCCATTTTCCTCTAAAGAAGTAGCAGATGTAAACGTAGTGTGGTGCTCAATATTTTATGAGTATTGCTCTCAGTGTGTCGGTGAAGCTTTGGGGGGCTGGATCTCCGTGCCGGTCTGGTGTGAATCCTTGCGTTGGACACCTTTTCTCCAGTCCACCTGCCTCTACTTCTTATATTCTGAGCTCAGGCTGTTCCGTGACAATGAGACACAGAAATGACAAACACATCTTGTTTGACAAGGTAACAGCCTACATCAGAGCTGCTTCCCTGGATATATTTCTAGGTGTGACACTGAAATCTCTTCTTCAAAGCGTAACACGGACTCTGTCAGTTTGGTGCAGCTCCTTAGGCGATGGCAATATCTTAATGGCGGATGATTATGCAGTGAATGAGAGGCGGGACAAGGGACACATATAACACGGGAATAGCCAGAGCTCTAGAAAAGGTCTGTGTTTCAACTCGGGGATAGCCAGCGTGTGTCTGTGCGATTCTGTGTCTAGATGTGCTCAGGGTCTCGCCCGTCCTCACCGCCACTTGATGAGCGTCTGGATGAGCGTGGCGTAGCCCTGGGCGGCCGCCAGGTGCAGCAGGGTCATGCCCCGGAAGGTCTTGGAGTGGATGAGGTGCTTGGACTTGGCCCAGCAAGCGCGGCTCATCATCTTCTCACACACCACCACGACCCGGCTCTCGAAGGAGCTGCCCGCCTGGCCCTGCCCTGACACGCACTGAGGGAGAGAGAGAGATACGGAGACAGAGAGAGAGAGCGAGAGAGAGAGGACAGAGTCAGCGCTGCAGTGCCAGAGTAGCACAACACTCGCAAACACATCAACAATCCTACAGAGCCCCGTTTTACTCCAGCCCACCTTTCAGCTCCTTCCTTGGCGAGATTAACACAGAGTAAACAGCTGATTTCTCAGGCATGGTCACGGGTGCAGTGCCGGAGTGACGCGGGTTCTGGTCTCAGTGGGGTGAGGGTCCGGCGGGACCAGATACAGCGAGACTCGAGCCCACAGAGCATCAGCCTGCCTCTGTCCCTGCTCCCTCATTACTCAGTCGATGCTGTTTTTCTTTCTGCTCAATGCAGGTGATCCGTCCCCCTGCAGTGCCGTACCTGAGATTAACCCATAGCACGCCCCCGGATTGCCATACCTGTGTCTGGCTGGTGTTGCCCCCGTTGCCCCCTCCTCCGCCTCCTCCTCCGCCCCCGGCCGCTCCTCCGGCCCCCTGCTGGTGGTGGCTAGACATCTCGGCCATCCGTCGCTCCATCTGCTCCAGCCGCTCCAGAATGGACATCCTGAACTGGTTATCTGAGACACAGCGGGGGACGGTGAATGCCAACGATCAGCCAACCTGTCCCACATTTATATATTTCAATATAATAATAATAATAATAATATAATATAAACATTTTGTGTGCGTGTGTGTGGTGGTGGGGGGGAGGTTCTTAATAAAGGCCCCCATCTGGAGATAGCTGACCACCACTGTTTCAGCAATGGATGGAACAAGGTCCATCTTTGCCCATCCCAGCACCTCTAGATCCAGAACACACACTTGGGCACAAGGCAGGCTGTTAGCAGATCCTCAATAGGCCCCTGTTGTGTCTGGAGTGGATACAGGGTGAGCAAATCGCTGACCAAGTCTGTCTCTCGACCCGGCGAAGCCTGTGCATACACGACATCCAGTCAAAGTCTAGCATCGGTTAATAGTGTGACCACACAGAGGACACATATTGAGCGCAGGGCGGGTTCCGTCGGTGAAGCTGTTATTGGCGTCAGTCAGGAGATGAGTGCTACCAAAACACGCGTGCCCTGATACATGCACAGACCATGAATCGCAAGGACACACACAGGGCAAGACAGGAGAGGAGGGGAGGAGACAGGACAGGAGAGGAGAGGACAAGACAGGAGAGGACTATGGAGACTATGGGGAGGATGAGACAGGACAGCAGAGGAGTGGATGAGACAGGAGAGGACTATGGAGAGGATGAGACAGGAGAGGAGAGGAGAGCATGAGACAGGAAAGGACTATGGAGAGGATGAGACAGGACAGGACTATGGAGACGACAGGACAGTAGAGCAAAGGATGAGAAAGGACAGGACTATGGAGAGGATGAGACAGGACAGGACAGGAGAGGTGAGGATGAGACAGGAAAGGACTATGGAGAGGATGAGACAGGAGAGGAGAGGAGAGGACAGGACAGGACAGGACGCCTCTCGTGGTCAGGCGGGGAGCGGGGCGCGCTGCAGCAGCACGTTGGACCGCATTGGCATCTCTGCTAGGTGCTGGGAGGCCGTTGCTGTGGCAACTGGCTCCTCAGCGGTAGCTAAGCGACAGGAGCGTGTGCGTGTGGCTCTCAGAACATCAGCCCATCGATGCATGGGAAACAGCGGACGCCAAGACAAAACACAGAGAGGGAGAGAGAGGGGGGGACTGGTGGGGTGGGGGGGCGAGGAACAAGAGACCGACACAGAACGGAGACACTCCGGTCTCTCTTTGAACATCTAATCTAAAGCTCCTACAATGTCTGAGCCTGTTTTTGGTGGTGAAATAAACACACAGCAAAGGGAAATGCGCACATCAAAAATCTTAGAAGGTGCTGGGTTAAAAAAAAAGCCAAGAGTAAACAAAACAAAAAAAGTGTGAGTACTACTCTGTGCTGCTCTGCTGAAATAATCACGGCAATGTCATGAATCTGGGGGAGAAACGCAATGTAGCAAGAGCTGGTGTTGACACAGTGCTGCCCAGTCCGGGGCCCGACGGACTGCAGGGTCTTCATCACTCCACCTGAGCTCTCAGTGACATCATCCCATTAATTATGGACTCGATCTAGATTAGCACTGCCTGTCTGTCACCGAGGATTTCACATTCCCTATAAACGCTGCAGGGAAGAGCTCTGCAGGACCAGGAGAGAGCATCGACGCAGTACTGTGTCAACTTCCACATCGGCTCAGACGCCATTCCTACACAAGAGCTACATCGAGAGAAGAATAACTATCTAATAAAGACAGGAAGGATCACCTGATCTCTGGTCACAGATCAGCACTGACCACGCATTAGGGAAATAATCAGGCGAGGCTCTGACTGGAACCGGCTCTATCCCCCCCCCCACACACACACAGCAATCGATCGTCTCACACAGTCGGACTGAATTCCCAAACATGCAGCCCTGTGCCGCCCGTCTGTCGCTGAGCAGGGAGACGCTGTTGGCAAGAGACTCCCGAGCCGTTAGCAGCCCAACAACTGCGTGGAAGCCCAGAGTACGTGTCACCCACAACATAACATTTTATATACAGAGAGAGAGGGAGATATATACGATCATCCCACCGGGCTTCTCTCCTCGACAGGTCAGATGATAAATTGCTCAACAGCATCTTCGCAAAGAGATACAAATAATCACATCTGAAGAGGGCTGAGAATGAAGAAGCGCCGGGACGGGATGCCCTCTCCATACAACGTCACCAGACAAGAAGAGGAATCGGGTGGCGAACGGGACAAGAGGCGCATGCTGTACGACCTGGAGGGGGACGCAGTAAGAGAAACCGAAACGAAAGACTGGGGCTACAAGTGGAGTGACCCGGAGACGCTTCCTCAGAACAGAGCGCACTGCAGGGAGTCATTCATGGATGGAGAAAGGGGTAACTAAAGGTTCAGAATCTCTTCGTGCTTTCGTACTTTACGCTCCGAGACTGATTTTGTCTCTACAGCGCTGGCAGTGAAGCGATGAAACCAGTCTGTAGCGACGGTTGGCGTACAGCGTGCCAAACGTGGCCGCTTCACTCCGATTCATGAGCGATCCTACGCTGTGCCCGTATGAAGGACAGCGTCTGTCTCGTCCAAAAAATAACTCCAGCTCACAGGTGCGCTGGTCCTGTGACTCCTCTGCGCTCAAACACACTGCAAAAAGCTCCCAACCCCATCAAACTCAGTTCTGACAGAAATCAATCAATCCATCCACATAAAACGCATAGATAGACACGGGCGGGAGGTCAGGGATCTCTAAACATCATCAGTTCTCCTGTGAGGAAAGACATTCGGACAATTCAACAGCTAGAGTCTCGGACTGGCGGGGAGGGGGGTGCGTGGGGTCGTAGAGGTCGCTGCATTGTGGTCAGTGTGGTGTGTGTGTGTGTGTGTGTGTGTGAGAGGGTGGCAGGCCAGCGCTGGAGCAGCAGTTCTGACATGTCTTTGTTCAGACAGTGCTGCAGTGTGCTGCAGTGCAGATGATGTCATCTCCACCTGCTGCTGCCTCTCTCTCTCTCTCCCTCTCTCTCTCTCTCTCTCGCTCAGAATGCGGCGCACGTACACTGCAGAGAGAGAGGGAGGGAGGGAGGGAGGGAGGGAGGCAGGAGCCGACCACGACTAAACAGCACTACAACAACACGCTGACATCACCAGCGCACCCCACACCCTTGTCCCTCTACTCTCACCCCCCGTCTGTTACTACACAACTGCTACTACTAAACACGCACACGCAACCCCCACACGCACGACTCCTGTGCCGCTTTAATTCATGATTCTCCGACTCCTCTCCAATTCAATTCCAGTGCCGAATAACAAAAGACAAGAAACGACACATCGCGGATCTCGTTTCTTGTGTCTGTTTCCGTGTGGGTGAAAGAGCCTCGATGTCCGAGTTGGTGGGATGCTGCCACGGTGTTATTTCAGTCCAGGAATTTAATGTGTGAAAACCTCACAGATTAAAATCAGAGAAAGCTACTGGGGACATGGACGTATGCAGCTGGTCAAAATACGCACACACACCAACACAGAGCCCCCTGACAATACTGACACTGGACAAACAGGTCCTAAACGCACACATTTCACACTGTCCCCCGAGAGGCAGGCGTACAGCGCACACTGCCTGACAAAACACTCATCTCTCCCGTAGCAAATCAATTAAACAGTCTCTATCACACAGGCTGAGCACAGAACCATAGGAAAATGAGAACCACTTCAGAAAGTGTCCAATGTTGTGGCAGTCCAGCCGCCATGCTCATATAAATGCAGCTGGAAAAATACTTTGTGTTGGCCTCCCTTTTGTGTGGTTGCATTGAGTCTCTGTTTGGCAGACCACGTGTGGAGCCTAGGCTCACTGTGGCTTGTGCTGAGACTGCCCGGCTCTGCAGCACAAAGAGGCAACACACAAGAGCCCGAACCGTGCTTGTGAACATGCAGAGCACACCTGCCCCACGCGAGGGTGTCTCAGCCCTGGCCCAGATCGCTCCGACAGGGTGGCTGCGTTTTTAATACTGATCGAGCACACACTTTTAGATTTACCTCTGAAGGGACGTCTCTGCTCTTGACAGCTGCCACAAGGCACTGCCCATGTTAACGCCACAGCAAGGCACTTGGTCTTGGCTAACAGAGAGCAGGCAGCCCCAGGCACGAACCGCACTCTGCTTTAAACACGGCACGGCAAGAGCCAGGTTGACATCCCTGGAGCGGAGCGTGGGCCTGCAGGGTTTGGGTGCTCAGTCACTGCTGTCTTTTTTGGGTCATGTTTTTAAAGCTACATCGGTGCTTTAAACAGCAGTCAGACTCTGTTTATAGTTTTTTGCTGATACACAAACAACAACAAATAAAATACACATGGCTTGTGGATGGAAGGGCAACACAAATATCCAAGAAGATAACTGGTCCATAAATGTGTTACAGTGGGGCTCATTGGGATCCATTGCTGGGGCAGCTATGTACACTTCTTGTAAGTCTAAACATCTTTGTTCCTTACTTATGCTCTGTCTTTTATAGCTCAACCAAATGTTCAGTCATTGCTGTTCGAAAAACATAATTTTTGGCAAGTGTTCCCCAGCATCTAAACAACTGCACTACAGCACACAGGCCTCCTGCACACATGTACACAACAGATCAGCACAGATCAGCTGCTACATACAAAAGACAATCGCACATCTGTCTCTGTGGGCTAGCGCTTTTCCAGTGCCATCCCCCCGGGGGCTCCTCTCAGCCAGAGCGGGCTTCACAGCGGCCTGTAAAAGCTTTCCTGTCCATGAAGATGAGATGTGTGCGAGCAGACAACATCACGACCCCGTTCAGCAGCTCCGCGAGTCGCTCACGATCACCCTGACAGAGAGATGGATTTGCGGCGAGTGGACTGGGCCGCTGCGCGGGATGGACTTTAGAGATGACAAGAGCATTTACGGAACAGTTGGGCTGCTAAAGGCTCCCCTGAGAGACAGTGCATTAACGGGATGGCAGCCCGTGGGTTTCAGAAAGTGTTTGTATGCCCGGGGTGCATCGCAGGAGCCGTCCTGAGCAAGAGCAGGTCGACATCCACTCTCACACAACAGCCACTTACTGCCACAACAATACACCCGTCAGTGGGATGGGTTTATAGCAGATCTGTGGCCCTGCGGTACAACGAGGCCATCCAATATCAGGCATGAAATGGAGCACACCTTAACACAGCAGTGTCTGGCCACTTGGCCTTCTGCAGCTTGCCTGACATAAGTACACAACAAAGGAAGCTATGTGCTGAAGAAGAAACAGAAATGACTTTGGGTGGGGGTTGCTTGTTCTAATATGGCAGAGCTGTGTAAGAGTCTATTGATAGGCCTTTTATGGTAATAAGGACGGGCATTTTTGCCGGAGGAAGCTGGTCTGTGACGGCCCTGGCCTGGAACCGGGTTTCCCAGCGAGGGAGGGTAATAAGAGCGACTATGTGTGACTATAAAATGCCTGTGTCTCAATGTCCTAAAATAAGCACAAGCCTGGCGGGCAGCCAGAGGCGCTGGCACCGGAGCTGAGAAGATACATAATTACTGCCCTGGGACGGCCTATTAACGAGCCGCTGCCAACCTCTTAAAGGTCCTCCAAACTTTCATTAAAACATGACGACTGATGTGGGAGACGTCCGGTCTGTCTCCACGTCCCACGGCGCTCGTGCACAGAGTCCCAGCGCTTGGGATCGCAATTCAGAGCGCGTTATAGCCAGGCAGACGAGACTCCCTACAAACTGCGGTTTCGAGTGTCTGGTGAAGAGCTGGGATTATTTCTGCTGTCGCTTCCGTTCTCATACGGAGGTCTAACTGTGGACGGAGGGGCAAGACACATGGGCTTCCACTCAGCGGATTGCACATTCAGACAAAAAAAAAGTGCTCTTCAACATGCAGACTATTTTATTTTCCTTAGATAAATATTAAATGACTAACGTTCGATCTAGGGAATCTGTGCCTCTAGTGCACAGACAAGGAAACTCTCCAGTCACGCAGTTCAAGTTGACCCGCTTCCTTCTAGACTCAGCTGGGATGAAGTTCAAAGAGAAACCAAACAGACAAAAGAGACCAAAAGCTTTCTCTCATCTCTTACCTTTACTTATCAGCTTTTTAAATTAGTTCAAAAAGTTCATAAGAAAACGGCCACAGAGAGACAGGAACAATTCCACCTGATAATACAGCCAAGTCAAGAGTCCACTGTTATTCCAGCATCAGTACAACTCCTGGATCAGAACTGCAGCCCAGAAAGAAAGATGTTTAAGAATAATCAAGGCCCTGATAATGAAGACTCCCATCAAAGCTACTATTCGTGGTCCTGCACATTTATCCTTCCTCCTCTTGTACTGGATGACAATAGAGTTGGTGAGCTCTTAAATCTCTCAGTGCTTAAACACAGAAGCGTAGAAATACACGACGGGAGCCCCTCCTTCATCCTGGATTGACCTTATAAACCTCTGGCTCATATCAATACAACCAATACGTAGACCAGAGCAGGGGAAAGCCAGACAGGTTAGGATTAATTTGACCTTGTTGGACGCCAGCCAGCTCGGGAGAGTCATTTCCATTTCAAAAGCGTGACTCGGGAGGTGCAGCGGAGGAGTCTCGGAGAGGGCCTTCCCCGGCACAAGCCAGCGTCTCCAGACGACAGGAGCAGGAGGTGTTCTGCACGAGCCCTCGGACTCTCTCACAGCCAATGAACGAGACGATGTAATGACAGCGCTGTCTGGACTCAGGCCGAGCGATAACTCACCGCCGAGTCCGACAGTCGTTCTTTTTCTTGTTAAGCAGACGGGCTGATTTATTGGAGAAGGGGAAAATACACATCTTTGACTCCAGACGCTGGCAAAGAGACTGATGATCTTTCCAGGTTGTGTCTTGGCGTCCGAGCTGGAGTGGAGGCCTGCTAGATGTTGAATCGTTGGCTCAACCCTGCATCCTATCCCATGGAGAGCCACCCCCATCGTGCCACACGTTGAGGAGAAAACAAATATAAAAACACTATATACCCGTGTTCTGGGCTTGTAAGCTTTGAAGGAGAGTTGGGCGCTAAATATGCATTTGATTATCTATAACCTCCGAGAAAGAAACAAGCAGCTTCACTAATCATCCCAGCTAATTGGCCTGGCTGATCATTTGCATTTCTTAATCAATTTGTGTTTATTTTTGACAGCAAACCGGGGCTTAAAAAACTCTATTCAACAGCCATCAATTAAGCCGTGTTTAATATGCAATGTCAATTAAGAGGCAAAGGGAGTCAGCGTGCTCTCGCCGTCTTCGTTTCCCCACGAGTCCGAGGCCGGCAACCTTATGGATTGAAAGCGGCTTCTGTGAGGGATCCGTCGTCGCTCCAGCCCCGGATCTCTCTCCTCGGAGATTCGGGAAGTGCGCCTGTAGGAATCACCGAGGACTCCAGCCCCCCAAATAGCGCGGGGTTCGCTCTTTTTTTATTTCTCCAGCAATCCAGCAGGATTGAATGTAGGGAACGGCATGAATGGCTTTGGCTTGCAGACAATCACCTCATTAACACCTGAACTAGATCTGTGTGATTCTCTCTCTCTCTGTATCATCATCAAAGGCTCATTAAGCTAAGGAGCAAAAAAACACACACAAAAACTAAAACAACTGACTGCAATCAATAGCTTTCTGTTTGCTTTCATTAAGAAGCTGCACCGGTTAGAAGCGAGGCAGCTTGAAGCGTGGAAGCTGAAAATGGGGAATGCTACATCGACGCACTCTGACACTCCTACACTACACTGCCTGCCACCGGCGAGGAGAGAGAGGGTCTTTCCGACCCCTTGGCTGTGTGCTGTCCAGAGTCTCGTCTCTCAGCTGCTGCTCTCCTGTCACCGCTATCTATCCCACTGCTCATGAGCACTGAAGAAAAAAAAACAGATAGTCCATACGAAATGTGCTATTCAGGTAAGGTAAGGACCTTCCTAACGCATACGTATTTTCAGACCCCATGCCAGGTCACGCTGAGCCGCTGTGACAAACGAATAAGCTACAACACCAAGCACAAAAAGGAGACACCCACACATCTGAACATCAGAGCTGGGCCTTGTGTAACTTGAAAGCGAATCGGGGAGAACTCCGGTTCTGGGTTTTAATGCCGTTCCGGGGGATTCCACGGCCGGTACCGACACAGATGAATACGTCTCTTACTGGTTTCTACGCTTTGCTTCCAAGTTGACGACTCTGACCCAGTTACAATTCTCTTCATCTTTTCTTTTTTTCCCACGATGAAAAATGACGCTCAGACAAGGAGCGCGACGGACTCAACCTGCAGATTAGAAGTGGAGGAAGTCATCCGTCACACCGGAGCGCCGAGCTCGGCCCCCTGAGCCTCAGTCACAACGTCTTTAACTGCTAATCCATCAGGGGACCGGCCACAGCGCCTGTCCGGCCCCACGGTCTCCTGCAGGAGGAAGCCACGACTCTGAGACGCCACCAGAAACCTGATGTGGAGAGGGGAGCCCAGCGCGGGAAACTCACTCGGCTGCGGCAGCTCAGTCACGTCAGCGTACGTGGAGGGAATGGGAAGCCAGAGTCTGTCCGACTGCGAAGCATTTAGACGTCTCTTCTTTAGGGCAGATATAATATTCACAGATATTGAAACATCTCCCTACGTTAATCCACAAACTCATCAAGAGGTCTTTATTTATTCCAATAGGAGTATGTAGTTGCTGATGTTTATGTTTACGAACAAACATTATATATGATAGTCACTTTTCCATCTCACTGTCGTTGCATTTTTTTTGTACTTTCAAGGAACCGAGGAAGAACTTCTTTCTTCATAAAGCAAGAAGCCTGTGTCACACAGAAAAGTGCCTTCATGAGTCAGGTTTATAATATTCACACGCACAGAGTTTCAGAGTTTGAGCTCAATTCGGGAATCTCATGCGTCACATCTACTAGAGACGGCTCTATCGGGTTGTATTTCCTCATCACAAGCCTGGGTTTAAACAGCGTTGCTTTAAACACACCGACTCCAGAACGTCAGTTTTACAGAAGCAAAGTGTTGCTGTCACGATTTGACACTGATCGGCATTGCAGGGACATCAATGGGAAGAGAAATAGAGGTTCTGTTGTGATGAAACCAGCTACAATATTGTGTAATCAAAGCAGGCAATGTCTGACCACAGGTTTTAATTGAGGTAAGCATGTGTATTTGTGTGTGTGTGTATAGAGTAGAAAAACACACTTATTGTGATGTACATAGACAGGTAAATAAGATTCGTATATTCTTGATCTTTTCCCTTGTTCTTGATGTTGATTTTATATATTTAAAAACACCTAAATAGTTACTAATTTTGCAGAACAAATCAAAGTTAGCTTGTGTAGTGTGGACGGTAAAGTATTCCTCCGGCTGCTGGCTTGTGGCCATTGACTCATTTCAAAAGCCTATCACAGATGATGAATAATTATCAGAAGAACACGTTTAATCCATGAAATATGGGAGCAGAGCCACCGTGCAATTGTTGAGCCGCTCGAGGTCTCTCCTGGGCTGTTTGATTGCACTGTGACTGGTCAACACCTAAATCAGAGTCACATGGACTTCCAGGGCCACAGGCCAACAGATTTACGGGTCTCTCTAAATCCTCAGCAGTTTCACAGCCGGGAAGAGGCAAACGGTGCTTTGTTTGAGCTGATAATCAGTTCAGTAATGACAAAACAAAGACCGTTCGGCCCCCGAGGACAGGAGTCATGTCCCTCTGCTCTGCTTTTAACTAGTCTCTACAACACCCCGGCCTCGTTGCATTTCGCTCTTCGTTCCTGAGCGCGAGAATGAAAGTTGCACTCTCTGGGTCAGTGTGTTGGCAGGCTTTCACTGACACATCACCTGCTGTGCAACGTCTGACTGTGAACAAAGCATCTCCCTTTAATACTTTGGCATAACTGTAGGTGTTTTCATGAATACGTACAAAACGATGACTTCTGCGACGGCTTCGGCTACAGCATCTCTGAGACAGCAGCCCAAATTAGCGCCAGAGAGACGGGGTGGAGACAATGCAACAGGAGTGCCAGCAGCTCGACAAGGCTTCTATTCAGGAAACTGACATTGTATACGTCTGTGCAGGATCACTCAAGTGAACCAGGTTAACAGTGAGAATGGATACCTCAGACGACCCTTTTAAAAGATTCCTACCAACCGCTCTTCACACGGTAATTATTTGCCATGTACGGGGGGAGAGCTGAAAGTTTTTTCCACATGAACTGGTTCTTGGTATGAGAGCTATGTACAGCGAGTGAGTTTGTGTCTAAAGATATACACTCCTCACTGGAACGAGATCCAACAGACACAGCCGATGAGAACGGCAACAACTGCGAGTTTCATCCGTGTTTTTAGTTTTCACTACACTGTTTGCTTCGCCATCGTTCAAGTTTAAGTACTGTAAAATATGCGTCTGTGAATCAATATTGTATTTGTTTTGTGGGCTGGTGAAAGCATTCACTACACAATTCGAATCTGGGCTGTCAGTGGAGCTGCTGCCTGCAATTTGGAGACTCGGCTCGGTGTGACTCAGTTCAGATTAATCGTTCCCGTTAAAAGGCTTTCTGAAAAGACTAAACTGCCTGGGAGGAAATTACATACAGAGGAATACCTGCGCTCCTCAGGCTAAATCACTTAATGCTTCCCAAATGGGTTGCAGTGGTTCGCTCGGCCCTTATTGGTTTCCCAGTGCACTTCCTGGCAATCAGCTCAGAGATGCGACTCTCTGGGTACTGTTGCTGGAGCAGTGGCTGTTGGCACTACGGCTCGCTGATTGGATTCGGCTCAGAGGGGGAGAGGTGAATTAAAATTGGGGGAGGACAGAACAAACCACTCTGTTTGTACTCTCCCCCCAGGAAGTCACAAGTGTGTAAACTATTTGAGTACATTTAGGTAACGCGGAAAATTCCCAATTCAACACACAGGCCAGGCCAGTGTGAGAAAATCCTGGGTGTCATCGATACATGAGGAGGGTGTCATTGAAGCACGCTGGAAACATCTGGGTTTCAGATTGAAACCTGTCATTTGAAATATTCCCGGAGGTCACACACAGCCTGGAACGGTTTGTTCATGCGGCTTCACACAAATCGACCTTCAAATTCTATAACCGGCACACAGACAAGGCCACACAAACACAGAGCCCTGCCGTATAACAATGAGCGGCCTAGGCACCGAGACAAAACACCGAGCACAAAAAGGAGGCAGGCGCAATTTGTACTCAATGTGACCCGTGCAGTGGCAGCTGCAGACAGATGTGCGATAGCGTGATATTTGTACCAACGGTGCGGGAGTACGGACATTATTTCTGCGTGGTGCTCGTTTTAACACAATGGGGCAAACAAGCACTTCTCTCAGCCACCGCTCTTGCCAGCTGTTCTGAGCCGGGGGCTCCGCGCTTGAGCGGCAATGTTTCCGTTCCACGAGATCCTATCTCACCAATTGGCCTTGACAGACAAGCATGGAGAGATACACCTGAAACCTCTCCTGTGAGTCACAGGCTGCCGGCCCGACTGACTGCGCCGCCCAATCTGCTCCCATTACGATAACGAGACTGGCAGCCCTTCAGTCCTGCTCAGTCAAGCTCACGCATTGCTACACACACACACACACACACACACACACACTCTCCCAACATGCACATTATGTGTTTTCTGCTTCAATTTTACGCCGTTGACAAAAATGTGCTAATTGACACGTGCAGGAAGCTCTAGTTTCAGACAGATAACATCGAGGGTCTGTGCCCGTCCTATTAAAACCATGGCAGATATGATTGGATAAATACACCAAAATATAACGTTCTATAAAGAAAACTTAAAAGCCTTAATTTAATTTTTCTTTCTTCCTAACACACTCAGGCACTTTGATTCTTTTGTAACCTGAAACACATCACATAAACTCATTGATTCACTCAAAAGTTTGCTGCTCTGAGGGAAGTAAAAACTCCACATTCCCCTGGAACAAGCCAAGATAAACAGCCAAACAGCGGTCAGTTTATTTTCTCTCTTTCATTTCTTTCTAAACCAAATACATTAAACATGGATTAAATTCTGCGTTCACACATGACCTTAAGAGATGACAGACAGACACTTCACTGCCCTGTAAGACTGTCCCCGGGTTTTCAGTGTGATTCAGTACTGGACTCCTTCATCTACTGAGATGTCCTTACACCAACAGAACGAGAGACACAGCTAAGTGACTTTGGGAGGGTATAGCACAGGGCTGGCCAGCTGTGGTAATGGAGAGCATTTACAAGTCACCCTTAAATCGATGACTTCAAAAGACTGTCAGCGATTTAATTTTGGACCACTTACACATCTGGTTTGTTAAAGTGAGAAATTCAGAGATCATTTGTGGAATTTGTGTACTCTCCCAACTTCCTAAACTGATCATAAGAAAACTCCCTAAATTCCCGAAATTGATTGCATTTGTACCATATCTGCAGAAATGGATGATTTGAGGTTACCCAGAAAACCTGCTTAATTGTGGTTCCCTGGGACACTGTATTGTAACTGTCAGTAAGGAGGTTTACATTATAAGATAAGTATAAAACTGATTTATTATTATTGTCATTTGTAATATTAGACTAATTCTGAAATTGTTTGTGATTGATTGACCAATATTCAATTAGACAGGGAAAGCTGTTTTTAAGACTACAAACATGTATGACAGTGTTCCTATTATCGCACAGTATTTGAGAACAAAACACAGTAAAATGTTCAATTGTGTTAGCTGCTTTGTTAACATTCAGAATGAAGACAAAGGGGGCATGTATAGCTCTCCTTTTAACATTACAACACGGTCAGTCTGAGTAGGGGTAGACTGGCCATAGCTTTCCTTGGGTAAATCAGTGCCACCCTTGGGTGGCGAGGACGCCTGATTGGCGCCACTTGCTCGGGTCCACGGTGTCGCTGTCCACAGCAGCGGTGCTGAAACCGCCCGCA
Source organism: Amia ocellicauda (assembly GCF_036373705.1). Classification (NCBI taxonomy): domain Eukaryota; kingdom Metazoa; phylum Chordata; class Actinopteri; order Amiiformes; family Amiidae; genus Amia; species Amia ocellicauda. The sequence goes on along the minus strand of NC_089867.1, from coordinate 24,962,510 downwards.
GCGCCGCTCTGTCTGCGGAGGAGCGCAAACGTAGCCGGGCTGGTCGCTCACTTCCTCGGCCTTTATTAAGCTCCATATTGATCATGTTCGTTGATCTTTACACGTCGCTGCAGTGCATGTCTTGTTTACTTATTAACTTCCCCAGCCCTCCAGAATTGCAATAAACACGCAGCACAGGCAGGAGGGCAGCAACAAGTCTGGTGTCTCGGTGAGCTGGAGGTATTTTAAGCTCCCATTCCCGGCCGGTGAATAGAGTATTATATATAGAGCCGCAGCTGGACGGGCTGAGTGTTGACGCTGATAAGTCTCGTCTGAGCAGAAATAGCGCGGAATTCAGGCTGAACTTGTGCGCTGAGAGACACCATATGTCGGTGAAATGAATAATCAGAGTGCGCTGTGAAGGCTGGCTCCACGGGAACTCTTATCTAATGACCCGGGGCAATACCGCAGCAGGAACTTTCCACACCACATTTATACAGGTCGGGAGGATATTTTTTGCAAAACAGCAGGTGCGGTTGTCTTCCTCCCCACTCTTTCCCATCAATAGCTACTCTTCTCTCAGAGACAAACTCCACCGACGGCACAACGCGAACCGAGACCCGTCCCGCTGCCGCTTCCCCACGCCGGGGTCAGTCCGCCGATAGCCGAGGGCTGCGGGTCAGGCACGGGGTCCGGTCCGGCCAGAAACCACGCAAGACCGTGCAGCTCCCGGGGGGGGGTCTCGCATCGAGCGCGAGTCTGAACGCAACCGCCGAGACTCGGTGAGGGGGGGCAGCACCACACAATTAAGACAAAGGAGTTTCTCTGGTTTTCACAGCAGCCTGAAAACCCCCAGACCGACTCTCTCAGATCCGACAGGACGGCAGAAAGAAATCAAGCAACTTCCCGCGAGTGAAGGCGAGGACGCATCGTGATAATCAGGACACCTGAGAGCGACTGCCATTGTCGGCGTGATTCGTGCTGAAAGATACAGTGCGATCGCGGATGATGTCTAACGTGGTGCAGGACTGATCAGATCAGCTGTAGCAAATGCATGTAGTGTGACTGAAACTGACTGAGACTGAGAGGATAATAAACACATATAAATAAATACATGGCACTAGTCAGCCTGTGGAGCTGCACATTGGAGGCAGTGTGCTTAGTTGGATGAAAAAGCATTGTTAATAATAATATCACTTCCTCACACTAGTACAACACAAACAGAACACACAGCACAGCACTGCCACGGACACGACACAGCACACGCACAGCAACACACCACGTCCCCACAAAGTCCCCAAACTCCTGCTCGACTGCACAGCCCGCTGCCGCCGTCTCCGCAAGCAAACTCGGGGAGTGCTGAGCAACTTTGTGCCCCTGAGGTCCCCGCAGCTCTCCCAGCCCCGCACACCCGCACACCCGCACAACAGCCATCTGACCTGCGAGCGCACTCTCCATGGACACAGCCCCCCGCGCCTGCACTCTGCCTCCCCGGTCTTTAGGCACCGCAGGCGGCATCCCTCGGCATGCTGACAGAAAGCCCCCTCGGCCGCCTCTGTCACTCTCACACAATCTCTCTCTCGCTCTTTTTCTTTTCTTTTCTTTCTTGTTGTTGCTGCTGTCGGAGGGGTGAGACAAACTATTTTGTTTCCACTTCCCTCTTTGTTGTTCGCAGAAGCCGCGCACTGTCGGACTCAACAACAATAGAACAAAGTGCAAGAGCGAGGAGGAGAGAGAGAGAGAGAGAGAGGGAGATAAAGCCCCCCTCACTACTCTCTCCCTCCCTCTTTCTCTCCCCTCCCTCTCTCTCTCTCTCTCTCCCCCCCTCCGAGCCTGCAGTAAAAAAAGAAAGACTCCGCACGTGCCGCAGGTAAACACACGCGCGCGGCCCCCCCGCCGTCACGCGCCGGTGGAATGTCGGCGTCTCTCTGATGTTCGCCCCCCCAGTCACGCCGCTTACGCCACGGTGCGCCCCGGTACCAGGGGAGGACACCCCGCATGCATCTCACTGGGGTTTGGACGGGCTGGTCTCCCCGCTCATGGATGTGCATCACCACAGCCTGCGCTCCCGCCCCGTCCCGTCCCGTCCCCACCCCGCCTCTCGCAAGAGACAGACGGGAAGCGGCGCGTCGTCCTGCCCTCCCCATGCACAACTCCTCCAGGCTTGTCTAGCCCGACTTCCCTCTTGCATTGCTTTACAAAACCCGCCCCCAGTTCTTCCCCGGAATCGTGTCCTCTATTTCTCAATTTTTATTATGTCTTCCCCCCCGTCTCTGTGCTCTTCCGTACGATGACAGGGGAGCCGCTGAAACCTGGGAGGGGCCTCTCTCCTCTCCTGCCCCCCCCCGGGTCTGTGCATTAACACCGGGCGGCTGTGCGCGTCCGCCGCGGCTCCACTGACACGGCGCTGGGGCTGCTCTGCTACTCTGTTACCGCCGCCTGCTTTTGTCCAGCCCGTGTCTCCGTACCTGCAATGCTGCAGAGAAGCCGCCCCCCCTCTCTGCATTATGACAAATCAAGGCAGGCAGCGGTGCCATTAGCACATCACAGCCCCCTCCCCGGGCCGGCCGGAGGAGCGAGGAGCGGGGACTGAAATAGAGCTGCGGCCATGTCAGAATAAAAGACCCGGGCTGTGGGAGGACACCGACACACGCAGCCGCCGGGACCGTCCCCGGAGCCCGAAAACCAGCCGAGAAGCGTCATACGCAGTGGAGACCCGCATCCTGCCCCCACACGCATGAGCATGCAACGAGCGACAAGCGCCTGTGTTCAAACACAATCAAGGCATCTTTAACATGCGCCGCTAATTATCAAAACGCTGCGCCCTTAATGAGCCGATCATTCGCGTCAAAGAGGAGACGCGTCCGTCTGGAGAGTCAGTGCCGCAGTTTTATTAATGGGAGTGAGGAGGGCTTTATTTTGATGTGCTGCCATATCAGACTTCATTCATGATTTCCTCAGCGCAGGCAGTGCGAGGGTTTTACTCGTCTTTTACACAACAGTTGAAATACACGGATTAATGTGGCTTTTACGAATTTAATGCATGCTGGGTTTTCATTCAAAGCAACCTGTTTGCATTTTACAATAAGTTTAATTGTTAAAACTGCACAAAAGCATCCCTTCTCCCTGTGCTCCAGTTCCTTTTGTTTTTCATCTATATTCATGTCTAAAAAAACATGCTGATGTGATGTGTATATCACACTCGAACATTCCAGTCATGTATGTTCAGCGGTTATATTTGTTTTGTAAAATCACTCTAATGCTCACAACGCCGTCCACCTAAAAACATATTCTCTCTCTTGTTGAACAGATATGCTGGCTTCACAATTTTGTCTGACATTCTTGTCTCTCTCTTTTCTTTGTCTGATCGCTGTGGTTTAGCGTGGCTCGCTGTGTTGCTACATTGTCCAGAAATGCATTGCATTGTGTGAGCAATCAATCAAAAGACTCTTCCGAAATGGCATCGATGGGGCTTTGGCTGTGGGTCGTGTTTGTGCAGAAACGCTGTGGACTGATGGGCTCGGCGGTGAAGCACATGGGAAGGACATTCCTCAGTGTCTTGAAACGTGATCTTTCCCACTTGTTGACAGAAACACGGGAAATATAAACGATGCCGCATCATTTCCGAACTGTGAGCAGCCGCTTCACAATGTCAGGAACAGCAATCTGCACACCGGTGACTTACAAACAGACTTCACAGCATGGCAGCCCAATTTACAGTGCAGACTCTGACGTCTGGGGAACAAATGCTTCGCTCTCAGGTCTGGCGTGATTGTGGCCCTCACTGTGGGGGCCCAGACGTCTCCAGACAAATGGAAAGTGATGTCACATTTCTCCCCGCAGGTGCAATCTGGCCTTGGAGTGGAGCGAGGCATTTTGATAAATGTCAGGGCTGAGGTGGAGAGGAGGCAGGGGGCTGTTTATCCCTTCGAAACACATTAGGATCAAATTCCTGGGACACAAACATCACCCATTAAGGTAGCCTCCTACACTGCAGGCAGCCCCCCATCCATCCATGAGAGAGAGAGAGAGAGAGAGAGAGAGAGGAAAAAAATGTCTGTAACTATACAGCTCTGGAAAAAATAGAGAGAGAGAGACCACTGCATATTTTTCTTAAATCAGCATCTCTACATGCATGGCAGCCATTCCATTCCAGTGTCTGTTGAATTCCAACACAGGCACACATCTTCTACTGAATGAGCTACTGATTAAGTGATCACCTGAACCAAATCTTATTTAACGAGGAAAAGTATAAAAACCACTGCTGTGGTCATCACTGTCCTCTTGCAATAGGACCAGCTGGATGGCAAGAAGAGTGCTAGTAGAACCACGAAAGTATTTGGAATCAAAAAATAACTTGATCATGCTAAAAGAGTTGGAAAGGAAAGTTGTGAGTGAGGAAAAGAAGGGTTCAATTCTGGCTTTACTGGCAGAGGGATACAGTGAGCGTCGGGTTGCTTCCATCCTTACAATTTCAAAGATGGTGGTTCATAAGAACAAGGTCAAGCAGCAGACATTGGGGACAACAGAGCTACAGACCAGCAGAGGGCGAAAACGACTCTCCACTGACCAGGATGACCACCAACTCATTCGAATGTCACTCAACAACCGTAGGATGACATTGACTGACCGACAAAAAGAACGGCAAACGGCAGCTGGGGTGAAGTGCACGGCGAGGACAGTTTGAAACAGGCTCCTAGGGGCAGAGCTGAAGTCGTGCAAAGCTAGAAAAAAGACCTTCATCAATGAGAGGCAAAGAAGAGCCATACTGAGGTTTGCAAAAGACCATAAGGATTGGACTGTGAGGACTGGAGTAAGGTCATCTTCTCTGATGAGTCCAGTTTTCAGCTTTGCCCAACACCTGGTCATCTAATGGTTAGACGGAGACCTGGAGAGGCCAACAAGCCACAGTGTCTCGCACCCACTGTGAAATTTGGTGGAGGATCGGTGATGATCTGGAGGTACTTCAGCAAGGTTGAAATCGGGCAAATTTGTCTTTGTGAAGGACGCATGAATCAAGCCACGTAGAAGGTTGTCCATGAAGAAACCTTCTGCTCTGACAATGTTCCTCAACTCTGAGGATTGGTTTTTCGAGCAGGACAATGCTCCATGCCACACAGCCGGGTCAATCAAGGTGTGGATGGAGGACCACCAGATCAAGACCTTGTCATGGCCAGCCCAATCTCCAGACCTGAACCCCATTGAAAACCTTTGGAATGTGATGAAGAGGAAGATGGATGGTCACAAGCCATCAAACAAAGCCGAGCTGCTCGAATTTTTGTGCCAGGAGTGGCATAAAGTCACCCAACATCAGTGTGAAAGACTGGTGGAGAGCACGCCAAGACGCATGAGAGCTGTGATTGAAAATTAGGGTTATCCCACCAAATATTGATTTCTGAACTCTTCCTAAGTTAAAACATTAGTATTGTGTTGTTAAAAAATGAATATTAACTTATTTTCTTTGCATTATTGGAGGTCTGACAACACTGCATCTTTTTTGTAATTTTGACCAGTTGTCATTTTCTGCAAATAAATGCTCTAAATTACAATATTATTATTTGGAATTTGGGAGAAATGTTGTCAGTAGTTTATAGAATAAAACAAAAATGTTCATTTTACCGAAACACATACCTGTAAATAGTGAAACCAGAGAAACTGATCATTTTGCAGTGGTCTCACCGGATGTATTGTTCTCCATTGCCCTGTTCTTGAGCACTGGACCTGTATGTCAGTACTTTTGAAACACTCATGCCAATAAAGCTATTTTTAATTGAACTGAAACAAAAGAGAGAGAGAGAGAGAGAGCTGGCTATGGCATGGCACCAACTCTGGCCTCTAGGCCCGGGTTCGACTCCACACAGAAGAAAAAGACAGATCCCAGTGGCCACTGACTGAGCCCCCCACCAATCAGATTCCTCCCGGCGTGTCTGAGACGACCAATAGGATCAGCCAGCGTCACATTGGATAACCTCCCCAGAAAGTAAGACTCGAGGCTTGAGCTTCGTCAGAAGAGAGACAGAGACACAATGGAGGTCTGTTCTCATGTGACGGGGCTCCTGATGTCCGAGGATGTTCTGGTGACGTAACCTCGCTCTGAACATGGTAGAGATAACAAACTGCCCACTGCCCTTCTCAGATGGAATAGGACGCCCTTCACCCATAAACGGATGGATAGAAATACTAGTATTTATTTAATTTTCTCTGTATACCTTACTTCACCGTGTAATATCAGTGTTGGGAGTGGACCATGAAAAGCTCGGACCTAATAGCTTTCTTCAGCCAAGTGCGAGTAATAGAGCTGACAGTGTGGTTCTGCTCAGAGCCGACACGCGGCGCTGGGGGGGTTCAATTTCAGAGCTTGGCTGAGATCGGCACCAGGACGTCCCACACAGGACACCGGAGAGCGACGGACAAACGGGAGGAAAACAGCCTTTTCAACCCAGGCTTTTGGAAATCACTGTCTCCCTTTAATCCCCACAATCCTCCTTTTGTTTCCCCGGGACCAGGATACCACACTCGACATGGCGGTTCCTCAGAAGCCGCCGCCGCCGAAGGCAAGACGGTGATCCGTTCGACTCGACGCCCCCCTTCCCCGCCAGCCCGGACACACGCGTGGGAGTGGCCCCGGGAGAGCGGCTCCGGCCCCCGTGTTGCGCCGCTGTGTGCCGAGAGCCCACAATCACTCTGTCTTCCTCCCTCCAGGGCCTCTGCATTGCAGCTGTCCCTTTCCCCTGCTACTAGCGTTGCCCTAGTTTATCCTGTCAATGTACACTGCAGCAACAACCCCCCCACCTCCTCCCTACTACTACAACCACCAAGAAACAACACGAGCCGACAGCCAGCGCTCTCTCTCCTCCCCTCCCTCCCTCCATCCCTCAGGCAGGAGGCAGGATCCTCTCTCTCTCTCTCATGCCCTTTCACAGTAACCCCATCAGCCCGGTCTAGCCAGGGCCCATTCACAGCAGCGCCATATGTTCAGATAAACACCCGGTAATTAGCTTTGAATCCATTTTCAAACAGAAATACTCCTGTTCAGGACTCACCAATTCCCCAATCGTCGGTCTTCTCCCTTAATTACACATCGGCATCTTATTCTGTCATTTGTTTTCCTTTCCCACTCGGTACCGATCAATAACAACAAGAAAACCTCCTCAGACTGGGTGGCGTACCGACGTCCCCCCGGTGCGTCTTGCTCTGGGCTCTAATCGGGAGTGTCGTGGTGTTTTTGGACACACAGTGAGACATGATGACATGTGTCTGGCGCTGTGCTCATGAGATTAAATCCTATTCCTTCCTGATCCCCTCCTCGGCGTTATCCTACACTGTGGAATCAGCCCGTGCGAAATGTACTCGAGAAGGAGGCTCCCCAATCCGAGACACCTCTCTGTGACCGTTTGGCATGGCAGGAATGCACTGATTAAAACAGCAGTGAGAGGCAGGACACCTGATCTGACATCTGTCGGGGTGTGAGGAGGTTCTCGTGCTCCGAGCAATAACGGTCAGTCGGACTGTGTGACCGTGTCAACCTTGTGGGTGACATTAGTAGGACAGCCCTGTAGTCACTGCTGTTACAGAGTCGTGACAAGAGTCCCTTCCCTCGCTCCCGACCGCTTCAGCGCACAATCCACGCAACGCTACGGATAAACTGTTATCCCTGGTGTGGCGCAGAGATTGCTGTATCATATTCTGTGTCAGTTCAGTTAAACCTCTACAGTAGGTAACATCTGCACTATATGACATTTTACAATCAAGGCGTCTGCCAAATCAATACAAATAATAATAACAACACAGTTCTGTGGCTCAGAGGCTCAGAGCTGGGATTGTGGTTCCCGGTTAAATCCCTCTCAGCGGATCGAGCGCGGAGATTACGGCCAGACACTCATGTTATGCTCCCCATATGCTCGGATGTTTTTAAACTGCTTTCCCCCGCGCAGATCCTGTGTGATGCCGCGCGCTAAAAGGGGCTCAGTGGATTTCTCCTTTTGTCTGTTTGTTACTTTATGGACAGATTAACCCACAAGCCGGGATCATCCCGACCTGCGGCCGCGCTCTGAGGTGAGGGCGACCTCACCGCGTCTGACTGAACCGATCGGTGGCGAGCAGGGCAGAGCTCGGTGCGAGGGGCTGGGCCTGCTCCCGTCCGCCTGCTCCGAGTCCAGCTGCTCAGAGGACAGAGAGCAGACTCTCTCCAACTCCATATAGCGCCTTTCAGAGCAACAGGACCCGTACTTGTTCAGCTCAGACGCAGCCCGCTCCATATGTCTTTACACGGGTCGTGTTTTGTATCAGGTGTGGAGTAAACGCTGTAGTGGACAGGCTGTCGGCCCACTGTTGTCTAGAATATCACAACTACAAAGTACACATACGGTACTATAGCACTGCTGAGGGCTTGTTACGTCACTGTACCTGCATGTTCAACACTGGGACTTAGCAAGACACAGCGCTGTTCTTTTCACTTCACATGCCACCATTCTAGGTCTTTGTATGTTTTTCCTGTCACCCGACCCACGATTCAAGATTGAAGTGGCCTGTTTAACACCTGACAGCAGCCATTGGCGCTTTTCCACCGACAAGGAGCCGGTGGCAGTGCAGAGCTGGTGCCTAATCAGGAACCGTTCCACGCTTTTCCACCGCAAAAAAATGGTTCTTGGCCGGCAGGGAGCTGCCTTTTCGGGCACCAAAAACTTGCTGGTCTGGAACCAAGGAACCCATGATGTCAGGGGCCGGGGGGCGGGTAAAGTCGTCTCCACAGAAAGTGATTTGCTGGAGTTCAGCCGCCATGTTTAAAATGTCGGCAGAGACGCGCCAGTGAGGAGAGTTTATAAAAAATGAGCGAAATCAGCAGCGAACAGCGGTCTGTCAGAGACACTACAGTAACAATATGTCTCACAGGTCAATAACTAGTTAGTTGTTGGCAAATGACAGCAATGAGAGACGACCGAGCGCAGCTTCCGTGACAGGAAAGACGTGTTACAGCGATATTATGATGATGAGAGTAAATCCAAAGATATAGATTGGATAGAAATAATGTTTGTTAATGAACTGGTCAATAACTGGTCCTTACAGGCAGTTTCTTCAGCCTCTGGCAGAAATGCGGTGTTACGCCGAATCCAGCGCCCCTACGAGTCATGTGTCCCGGGTTGGTTTGCGCATGATTCATAATTTATTAATAAATTAATTTTCTTCGCACAGGGCGAATTACACAAAACATACATATTCTACAGTAAGAGAAGATCAAATACACAGTAAGATCTGTTACAGTGATGCGCTTTGCGAGCGATCACACACCAGCAGTGCTGACAATGAATTATTATTATTATTATTATTATTATTATTATGTATTTGTTAACAGACGCTCTTATCCAGGGCGACTTTCAACACATAAGCGCATCGCTGTGTGTCTGGCAACAGGGACAATGTAACAGTGATTTGGGACCATCATCCCAGACTTCATTAATAAGCACAATTTCCCATCAAACCATTAACATCACCTGAGATCATCCGAGTTTATTGATCTGCCTGCGACTGCGCCCCAAACACCCCCAAAACAGCCGCATCCATAATCAATAGGCCTATAGTCATTGTGTTTAAACAAGAATAAAAGTAAAAATACGCCACAAAATGAATGAAAATGTGAAGTGTGCGCGGTGCCGAATGCATGTTAACTCATCTTGTATTTTATTCAATACAGTAAAAGTGTCTGAAATAACGAATCGGTGAAAATCCCTTAATGAATCAATAAAAATAAATAAAAATAAAAGGCTGAGTTATCTTAGCATATTCGTATAGCTGTATTTTCGTTTCTACTTGTCTACATGTGATCTTGTGTTTTTTGTTTGGTTTTTACAGTGTATCTGTGCTGTGTGTAGACGCTTTAATGAGTTTGATTGTGATGTTAAATAGGGTTTAAAGTCGCAGTCGCCTCGGTGCTGATTATTATTGCTGTGTTTCTCTTCTGCTCCGCGCTTGGGAACGCCCACATCCAGTGTAGTCAGCGTTCAGTTCCCAAACCAGTGGAAAAGTGGGCCGGTTCACTAAAGATCAGCTGGTTCCCAGGCTGAGCAGCGGGCAGTTCAGAGGAGAGCAACCAGACTTATTCCAGGTCTGAAGGGAATGTCCTACTGAGAGACTGAGGACCTGAACCTTTTCACCCTGGAACAGAGGAGACTATGTGGGGACTTGATCCAAGTCTTCAAAATCATGAAAGGCATCGACCACATCAAACCAGAGGAGCTTTTCCAGATCAGCAGGGACACACGCACCCAGGGACACAAATGGAAATTGGGCTTCAAGGCATTCAAGACAGAAAACAGGAGACACTTCTTCACACAGAGAGGCGTCACAATCTGAACAAACTCCCCAGCGATGTGGCTGAAGAGACAATTTGGGAACATTCAAAAACAGACTGGATAGGATCCTTGATCACTCAGTTATTAATGGCCACCAAACGAGCACGATGGGGCGGATGGCCTCCTCTCGACTGGACACTTTCTCATGTTCTATGTTCTGTGTAATGAGATCTCAACACGACCCCAGCTGCCTGTTTTCCTGAACAGTCACCGAAGTGCCGGACACGTACGGTGTGGTTCAAATCAGATCGGGAGTGTTACACCCGTCGAGGCATTCATGTGAAGAATCAAACAATTGTTACCATGCAAGAGAGGGGGCTTTGTTTCATCCAAAGACACAGAACCCTGCCAGTCCCTGTTCCCTGAGAGGAGACCGCAGAGAGGGAGGGAGAGACGGACGGGTCTGGAGGGCACTGGCGGTGTCAGTCAGAAGAGTAATCCTGTCCCTGAACGTAAACACATCCGCCCGATTTTAGCCCTAATAATAGCAACCACCAAAAAAAATAAGATTGTACATTTTGGTTAGATAAAGTGGATTATACAGTAACTCAAAATAGTGCAGATCCGAGCTGCAGATTAAAAGGTCTTCTCTCTCTCTCTCTCTATAGCTCAGCACTCTGTTAGGTGCCCATGCTTTCACAGTGTGTGTAGGTTTATATCAGGCTCCCAAAAGCCAGTATATATACTGTGCAGAATCCCCTACTGACTTCTGTGTAAATTAGAACAACAGGAGGGGTTTTTCTCACACATCTGGCACACCCAGCGACACAGATATCAGCCCTGCCATCGTCAATGCCCAACCAGCAGGCACAGTGGTGTTTGTGGGTGCTCCCTTTTGTGCTAGGTGCCGTGTCGCATGCCAAAACTGTGTCAAAAGGTTGCTCAGCAGGGACGGTAAAATTGCGTTCATGTTTTGTTGCTGTTTTGTTGCTGTGACTTGTTTATGTACTCGAGTGCCGTCAATACTTTCCCAGGGTGGTATTGAACCCGGTGTCTTAAGGAAACGTTCATGACATCAGCGCCGTCGCCGGGCACTCTTCGCTGTCCCCGGATCAATCAGGCAGTCAATCGATCAGCCAGCGTATTCCCCGGCCTCCACGCCATGGGCCTGTGAGTGGGCAACTCCTGTGTCTGTCACAAAAGCACAGACTGTGCCTTCAGTGACGCGTCTAAAGCCTCAATTACAACTGCCGAGTCACACGGTAAACAAGAGAACATCGCTGCTGTGCGTTTGCCATTTGTGTAGACAGTACACATATACAGAGAGATACAGAGAGTGTGCCTGTCAGGCTTTAAAGAGCGAAGCCCGTCTCCGCAGTGCTGCTCCAAGCGAGGACTACAGGAGTCTGGTTCCCAGCCGCGGAGCCGCTGTACATTTCAGTCAAAAACAGCTGGTGTCTGAGATTAAAAAAGTGTCCGGATAGGATAACCGAGCCTCCGGTCTCAGAGAATCTGCACTAATGCAATCTGGGGTCTTTCTGGGGGGTGTCTGCAGTGAGGCGGTTCGGGGAGGCTGGCCCAGAGTGACCCATCTCAGGAGGTGGGTCAACCAGCTCTGGCCCGGGTACAGCGAGACAAAAAAAAATGGTGCCCTGTGTCCTTCGCTCGGTGGCCAGAGATCTGACCTGACTGACTGAAAAGGGCGGAGAGAAGCGGGGCAAGCCTCGCCCATCGCTGCCTCACAACGGAGCATTCCCGCCCAGGGGCCCGGTCTAACCTCGCCTGCCCCGGACGGGTCGCTGTGAAACAGGAAGTGAAAACTCCGATACAGGACAGCAGGCGTGTCTCCGTGACAGTGCGCTACCTTTAAGAGCATCGCCGGGAAGACGAAGGATAAACCCGCCAGGAACGAGGGGTGGTTTAACCAAGGGAGAGAGTTTCAGTCAAGACTCCCGCCCCCTTCCCTGCGGTCCGGTCTGTCTGAGGCTCCACCCGAGGGCACGATCTCGGTGCTGCACTGATGAAACGCCGCAGCTCCCTCACCCAGGTGGCCGGCCGGCGCTGATGCAACAGGAGAGCAACACGCTGCGAGAGGCCGCTCTCCACACTGATGCAGTCTCCAGGCAGAAACAGACCACGCTTCGGGCCGGCGTGTGTCAGAATCTGCAGCCGAGATCCGACTCGATTGGCAGAGACCGGCCACTGGAGTCTTCAGAAGGGCGTCCGGGGAGCAGCCATCTGAACGGAGGGCGATTGAACAAGGGCGTCCGGCTTCCTGTCTGACCAATATAAAACACACACTCCGTTTTATATTGGTCAGACAGGAAGCCAGACGCCCTTGTTCAATCGTCCCGGGTCGGATACGGTGCAATTAGATCAGCAGGCCGGCAGGCGGAGAGATAAGGGCTCGGAAAGTCGGACGTAAAGGCTCCTGACGTCCCTGGTCCTGCTACTTACACAGATGCTGGGAAGTTGACTCTGGGGGCAGCTGAACGACCGAGGCTGGAGGGGGAGGTGATGTCGCAGCAACACTGACACTGAAACGCTTTGGAAAGTTTGGACTCTGGGTGTGGGCATCTCATACGGGCTACTCAGTTTTCCATACGGCCTGTATTACCAGCCCGACTCCACTGGTCCGTACCCTGCGTAGAGCCGGTCACGTCCACCTGAAGATGTGTTTCTCTCTCATGGCAGCCTCTCGGATGAGCTCGGCGCTCAGGGTTACTTTCCACCACAAACCCGCAGCAAAACTAAACCGTTTGAACTCCAATGCCTGTCTGGAGGTCCGTCCCTGTACCGCACCACTAAGAAACAAACCTGTCCTTTTGCTAAAGAGGTGAACACGACTCCCGAGCTACTGCACAGAGGACAGACAAACTGGGGACAGGAACGGGGGAAGATGTTCAGTTCTGATCAGTAATTTAAAAACGAAACCGCTCAGGAGTCGTTCGGGACCCTGTCTCTGGCGCAAAGCGAGGTACACAGCTGGGGGGATGATTCATTATTCATTATTCATCTTCTCAGATCGTTGGGCCACATGACAGAGAAAACTGAAACCATCGCACTGAAGGAGGGGGATAAAAAAGGCACTGAAAACCCAACTACTGCCTACAAATACAAGAAATCTGGCTATAAATCATAAAAAACAAGGATAAACAGGCAGTTCAATGTTTAAATCACAAACCACCAGAGTACAAATCACCTTCTGCTTTCCTTAATCAACTCGTTATGGGGGATCACCGATTATTGTAAGAAAATAGCTGACACTATCCCACCGTCACCCCCCCGGCTTGCCGATTGGCTCATCGGCGAATGTGTGGAGGGCCCCGGCGGGCGGGAGGGGAGAGACAAACAGGGCCCTACCGTCCAGGGACAGCCAGTCGTGCTGCGAGGAGGGCAGGGAGGGCAGAGCGCGGGCCTTGTACTCGAACACCACCGAGTTGGAGATGATCTGGTTGTTGACGGCCACCTGCAGCGTCACCAGGCCGGTGTCGTGGGCTGAGAAATGGGGAGAGAGAGAGGGAGGTTGTTGGGGATCTGTGGGCGGACGGGAGGATTATGTCTGTTTTTGGCACAGGAATGTCGTCTGGTGTAACTGCCTTAACCGTTAAACCTCTGAGTGCTCTGCTTCAGTTTCGGTGGATATCCCAGGGATTATCATTGGGCTGGACGGTAGGGGCGAGGGTTAGACTGTCAAAGCATACTGTCACCAGGTGCCCAGCAGCGGACTCTGGGCCAGCGGTGACCTCAGCCGTGGCTACCGGGGGCAAGACGAGCGCGGCGCTTACCGGGGCAGTAGCAGCGCAGCACGCCGGGCTGGATCAGCGAGGCCGGCACAGAGATCTGGTCGAACAGGCAGCTGTAGTTACTGCTGGCCTCCTGCCAGGGTCCCGTGATCAGTACCTTCACCCCGCCCTGCAACACAGAACACAGCGCTCTAAAACCGCGGCGCCACACAGACCCGCCCCCCACGCCCGTCAGCACAGAATCTTTTTACTCCAAAACATGACCCGGTTATGGTTTTGTGTGTCATCTTTTTGCACAGTTGTGTTTTATATATATTACATATTGGGGATCTGATGAGATCCAGCATAAATGATCATCCCAGCACTCCCACCCCCTGAGACCCAAACAAAAGGAACAGTGCAGGAGCCACGCATGCCTCTGCTGCCATCTGCTGCATCAACACTGGAATGACACGCGTGACTGTTTCCTCACGGCCTGCATATGTCACGGGTCTCTAGTCAGTAGCGTGTTTTAAGAGAAGCCGCCCTCCTGTGGGCTGAAACGGCACTGCAGGCTACACTAGGCCCGGAGACTGTTTATTGAGTATTTTACAATAACAGAAAATAAAAACATTCAAACCCGGAGACAGAGGGTTTGCCCCTCTGGTGGCCCTGAGCGGGCGTGTGGAGTCTCACCTCAGGGTAGGACCACTCGGGGGAGTAGTCTGTGACCATGAAGAGCCTCCCGGCGGCCTGCAGCATCCCCAGTGCCCCCTGCGCCACAGCGGCCGACACCACCTCCGCCACGTGCATGTAGGCCAGGGACCCGGCCTCGCCTGCCCCCCCGCCCGCCTGCCCCGCACCCCCGCCGCCCGCCAGCGACTGGGGGCTGCAGCACGGTGGCAGGCAGAGCTCCGCCGGGCCGTACGCTGCTCCCCTCGCCCCTCCGTCCTCCTGGCCCTGCTGCGGGGGTCCCGCGGGAGGGGGCGGCCCCTCGGAACCCGGGGGGGGCACCAGCTGGTGAGCGTAGAGGGCCCCCCCCGGCCCCACGGCGGCCCCACCCCCCTCGACGGAGATGAAGTCGTTGATGAGGTCGGAGAACTGGTTGCCGAAGGAGATGTCGAAGTGGTCCAGGCTGATCTCCATGCCCCCCCCGCCGGCGCCGGCCCCGCCCCCCGAGGCCCCGCCCAGCGCCTGGTGGCCCCCCACGCCGGGGTACAGGCCCTGCACCAGCCCGGGGCCCTGCAGGAGGGGCTGCAGCTGTTGCTGCTGGGCACTGCCGCCGCCGCCAGGGTTTCCGTTGCGCATCACCCCCCCGCCTCCGCCTCCACCGCTGCCTCCCGCCCCCCCGGCCGTGCCGTTGTCGCCCGGCTGCTGCAGGTAGTGCTCGGTGTTGCCCCCCTCGGCGCCACCGCCTCCGCAGGCCTGCAGGTGATCCCCGGCCTTGAGTAGCCCGTCCGCGCCGTTCTCAGAGCCTCCCGCCTGGCCGCCGCCCACGCCCCCTCCGCCGCCACCCTGCTGCTCCAGGGCCACCACCTCCTCGTGCTCGGGGCCCAGCGAGGGGAAGCCGCCCTGGTACTGCAGCAGCTGCAGGGAGGGCTGGCCGGGGTTGGGCCCCTCTGCGGGGGAGCCCCCGTTGCAGTTGGGGGGCGTGTGCTGGCTCTGGTGGCTGTGGTGGTGGTGGAGGTGCCCGTTGTTGCCGCCGCCACCGCCCGGGGACTCGGTCTTAACCACCTGCAGGCCCAGGAAGGTGGCGCCAGAGTCGTGGGAGTTCTGCTCCAGAAGGTGGCTCTTCTGGGACGAGCCCTGCTGGTTGGGGGGCTGCTGCGGGGGCTGGGGGGGTTCCTGCAGGAAGAAGCTGGGCGAGCGGCTCTGGTGGGTGAGGTGGGGGCTGGACATGGCCTGGCCGTAGCCCCCAGACACCGAGGAGGAGGAGTAGTCCTGCTTGGCGTCAATGGCACTGAAGTCCATCTGCTCCAGGGTGGTGCTGGGGCTCAGGCCGCCGCCAGAGGGCAGCAGCGAGCCAGCGGGCGTGAGGGTGAGGGAGCCCTGTGCCGATCCGGGGCCCGAGGAGCCGGGGCCGCCCCCCCCGCCGCTCACCACCGCCCCCACCTGGTAGCCTCCCTCCTTGGCCAGCTGCTGCTCGAAGGACGTGTCCTCGGTCTTGATCTCGGTCTTGACCAGCGTGGCGCTGAACCCGTAGCCGGGGTCGGACACAGGGGGCGAGCGCTGCAGACTCCCGTTGCTGCTGCCGCTGCTGCCAGGCCCTCCCGAGGAGGAGGAGGACGCGCCGGAGGAGCCCCCCTCACCCTTGAGGCCGCTGCCCCCGTAGGTCTGGCCCTGCTTGGGGTTGTTGAGGAAGCAGTCGGGGTCGAAGTTCATGGTGGTCTCGGGCAGCTTGATCCCGCCGGAGTCCAGGCTGCTGGAGAGGACCAGCTCCTCGGAGACCCCCGCCGCCGACAGCATGGCCAGCCCGTCCGCGCCGCCGGCCCCACCGCCGCCCGTGCCCGCGCCGGGGAAGGCAAACTTGTGGCTGTCGGAGGTGACGGCCAGGACCAGGCCCTGCGAGGCGTCGGGGCCCATGAGGTGGGCGTTGGGGCCGCCGGTGGGGGACATGCTGTAGATGGGGTCGCCCGTCACCTCGGACATGAACACGGCGGCGCTCTGGGACAGGCTGCTCATCACCGACGCCACGTGGCTCATGCCGGTCACCACCGGGCTGTCGGCCATGTCGGGGTCGCTGTTCAGGCCGCTGCTGATGGACACGGGCGAGTTCTGCGTGGTGTCGGGCACCTCCACCTGGTTGGTGGACGAGACCTCGGTGCTGTTCTGGTGCAGCAGCACCGGCTTGGGCACCTTCCCGTTGCGCTTCTCCCGGGTGCTCGTGCCGCCTCCCCCTCCACCACCGCCGCCCCCGGCCCCCTTGCCGCTGCCGCCTCCTCCCCCCCCTCCGTGGCTGTGCTCGTTCTTGCCTTCCGACACGTCGTTGTTCTGCACCTCCGAGTGGGCGCTGCTGTAGCCCCCGGCCCGTGGCTCCACCTTGGGCGAGATGATGCGGTGCTTGGCGCTATTGCACTTGTGGTGCACGCTGCTGCCCGCGCCTGAGGGACAGAGGGACACACAGAGGGACAGAAGGACAGGAGGGTTAGAGTCATGGCACTTACCCCAGCTAGAGCTAGACTGGACCACAAAGCAACTGCCCTGTCTCTCCAGGGGGCAGAAATCCTGCTGCTGAAGTACCCCTCAGGCACTCTTAGCATTTTTTGATGTTTCCATTTTTGTGTGTGATCTGTATGTGTGTGTGTGTGAGAGAGTATTTGAGTGTGCGTGTCTGTATGTGTGTGTGAGCGAGTGTGTGTGTGTGTGCGTGTGTGTGTTTATCTGCAGCTAATAGATACTCTGAGGCCCATTTCCACAGCAAGTTGTACGGGATTCACCACATTGACACCACAAATCGTCTGTCTGGAGACGGGGGATCTTTGCTGCCACGAACCGTAGAGTTTGTTATTGAAAAGTGGGAAAGTGAGCGACGATGCAAAATATTACCACCAAAATAAAAACTGCTCGGTTCTCCGATCTACAGAGCGACGCTGACACCGTGTGGCCCCTGAGCGCATTGCAGGCGGTTACAATTTTACAATCCAGACCTCTAGTGTACAAGGCAGTGGTGACCTCACAGACGGATACACAGATGTGTTTAAGACAGCGACAGGAAGTAGGATGGCAGTACCTTCCTGTCCCAGAGACCTGGATCTCCACTCCCAAAGACATGCTTTTAAACCATGGCCAACCCGATGTCTCACTGTGTGGCAGACAACAATCACAACGGGCCTCGCTCTTCGGTCTCGGGGCAAAGGATCGAGTCGATGCGAATCCCCGGTGCGAGGGGCTCAACACCACGCCTGCTTTCCGCACTACAGTCGGGTCGGGCGGGAGGACAGCATGGAAAGGGAAGTCCTCGGCCCCCGGAGACCCTGCTCTAGGTTCTACCCTATCAGCCCCGTCTCACTGCCCGCTGCCCCCTCTCCCCGGCCCAGCCCTTACCCAGGTTGCCCGTGCAGAGGCAGTTGTGAGTCCGGGGAGGCGGCTTGGTCTGGTGGCTGTCCAGAATCTGCTGCACCAGCTGCTCCACAGAGAAGCCAGTGCTGCTGTTCCCGTTGCTGCAAGTCCACTTGATGCCATGAACTGCCGGGAGAGAGGAGACACAGTCGTCAGCCGCCGCACAGCCCACCAGCCTGGCCACCCCCCCAGCCCGGCCCCCCACACCGCCCCGTCCCCCTGCCCTGCCCTGCCCTGCGCTCCCTGCCCCCTCCCGCCTCCTACCCCTGCCCCAGCCTCACAGGGCACTCATCTGTGGGAAAAAGAGAAAGGGAGAGAGAGAGAGGAGACATCCACCACACAAATCCAACCCACTAGCCTATCTCTCCCGGCCAATACAATCCCACCCCAACTGTAGCGAGAGAGAAGGACACCCTCATCAGCTGACTACAGACTACAGTGTCGCCCCCCCTCCACCCTCACTCCCACTCCCACTCCCTGAGCCGAGGTCGGGCAGCTCAGCGGATCACCGGCCGCAGATGAGATCAAGCACAGTGCGTCAACAGCTAGGGGAGCACGGGGGGAACAGAGGACAAAGGACAAAGGACAGGAAGAGACGGGAGTTTTTTCGGGTTTGTTTTGTGTTGAACGTTATTTCGGAGTTTGTAAATATTCAAAACGAGAGCTTCAGCACATCCCTGGGGTTGTGTGTGACTCCGGCTGCCTGACACAAGGCTCAAGTGTGCCGCACAACACATCTACGTTGACCTCTGCTCGACACATATGTCCTCCTCGGATCTGGCGGATGTCTCCGTTATTAAATGAGAGCTATAGCTGTCCCTTACTCACTCCTGATACGATGAAGAGGACTGATCGAGTCGTTTACAAGCATGTTGAGTTATGACACGATCGGGGTGAGAATAAAATGATTATGCTTGAATGTCAGAGACGGGCAGGATGATTAAATTAAATTATAATCCGTCGGACAACGTGAACTTTCACTGCCACTCGCTTTAAAATGCTTTTATTAAAATCAATTGAAAAACTGCTATTAAACTTTGTTTGACTCCCCCGTGACGATAGTACAGGACAGTGGTGTGCCGGGACCAGGGATGAGGACCAGGTACATGACATCACTGAAAATGTGCTCTTTCCAATCTGCTAGCCTAGCCTCTGCCCTGTGTCAGTCCTGCCAGTGCCCCCGCGCCCGTCCTGCATTGGTCTCTGCTGGGCACTCCTTGGCCAGGGAGACAAATGCCGCTGCAGAGGCCGGGGTCATGCCAGCACATAGGGCTGCGGGAGACACCTGCTGCCCAGTCACAGGTACTGCAGGGCACTGTGTCAGGCTGCCGCCGAGAGCGAGTGGGAGAGATAGAGAGAGAGAGAGAGAGAGAGAGAGAGATACTCTCTGAAGGTGACTTTCTCTTCTGCTACAGCCAGCGGGACAGAAAGAGCCGCTGAAGAGGAGTGCGAAGTGAAAAAGTGCTCTGAGCCGATGTGTGGGTCACTAAATACAGATTCATGGAGTTTGTAACTCTGTCCACTGCCGGCTAAGTTATTATTATAATCATTATTTCTACTACGGGTTCCGCTGCAAACAGTACGACTTCTCCTGCCACGGCGTCTCACTGCGCCGTCTCTCACAGCGCCCCCCTGCCGTCTCACGGGTCCCACACACCCCCACTGAGAAATAAATAAATAAAGAATCATCTATGAAAATACTCTGAAAGCTCTGGAGAGCCCCAGACTTAGAATATCAAACACAATCTGGGCAGCTTTAACACCGGCTCCCCACGCTTCACTACGTCTGTGTGCGGGGCCTGAGAGAGCGAGGGAGGGAGGGAGAGAGAGAGAGATCCCAGAGTAAACTGGACTGCTGTCGGGCCCTAAAAGGAGAATACACCCTGCAGAGTCTCTCTTCACTGTCAGAGATACGAAGCAGAGACAGATCCTAAATAAATTACTGCTGAATAAAGGTCAAAGAAGAGAAGAATAAAGAAAAAGTGAGTCGCTTGATATATCAGGTTGGAGATCCTCTAAAGAGCTTGTTGGGAAGAACACTGACAGATATACTTTTGAGCCGGTCAGGAAGCCGAGCTCCAGCACATGAAAAACACCAAACGAACACCTGGGGGTCTGACAACAAACACGCGGAGACGCACAGTAGTTTGTTGAGAGTGGAGAGAAGCCGCTTAGGACCGTACAAACACGTTTACTAACCTTTATATCAGCAGACCTGGTTTGTAACCTGGTTTGTGAAAAAAAAATCATCACCAAACTCAGAAAGCCCCTCACAAAAACCGGGTCTGAAACGTCCGGCCCCGTCACGGCCCGGGAGAGCCGGTCCGGTTCCCCACAATCAGGTTCACACCAGATAGATCCACCAAAAACCCGCGCCGCTCACCTCCCCTCAACCCAGCGGAGACTTTCACTCCATCTCCATCAACTCCCATCTCATTAGAGGGAAATGAGGTCACATTAGCTGAAATCCTCTCTGATATACCTCTAGCTAGGTGGGCCATTATGTCAAACTCACATGGTATAAATATGTATTTTTAATACCTGGCGGAAATGTGAGCTCATTATATCTTCCACTTGCCAATATCGCCCCCTTTTTCGAGAATTTAAAATATACAGGATATATTTGAGTCTGTAACCCATATATTTTTGATCTGTAGGTTGAAATTGTATAGTGAGGTTCATTTCTACACTATATTATCACCCTCTATATGGATAACAGAATAAAATATAATTAAAATATATCCCACAATTACACAAACAAGGGGCCAGTTTGGGCACACAACAAACAATAGTATGACACTTGTCTACCATTTATTAAAATATATTTGGACTGTGTGGGAGCTGAGAATATCTCACAGGACTTGTCCAAAGATTACGTTGGTCTTATCAGACTTTATTATGAAAAGTTATATGAACCAGGGTAAAACGGGCCGTGTCTCTGAGTCACTGAGAGACGGGGGGATGGAGCGAGGTGGGAGGCAGAGAGGAAGGGTGAGAAATGAATAACCAGCAAACAGGGGCGATAGGAGGCCGCTCCGTCAGAGACGAGTTAATGAACGAGGTCGAGAAGACGACATCAATTCCCTGTTTTTTCCTCTGTCTTTGAAGAGGCCGGCTTCTGTTCAGTGCTCTCTCTCGCCCCCGCGTTCAGGAGGAAGGGGCCGGGGGATTTCCCACAGTTATAATAATCCTGCTCTTCCTTTACTGACGACTCCATACCTCCGTTCTCTCTTCATCTCTCTCTCTCTCTCACAACATTCTCTCCCCCCTTCTATCGCTCTCCCTCTCCACCGCTCTCCACCAAGGCCGAGTTGGACCCTTCACACGATCTCCACATTGGAGGAGATCAGGGTGTAGCTGGGGGCAGGGGCCATTGGGGGGATGGGGGCATTTGAAACACAATACCAAGCACAAAACAGAGCCCACACTACAGTACAGTATCTGACAGCACGGCACCCAGGGTTTCAGGAGGAAACGGGACAGGACACTGCGGTTGGGGTTACTTGTTTCAATATGGCAACAATGTGTCCTGGGATCGTCACACTTTATTTCTTCTCTGTTTTGGAAACAGTAACACAAGGCCAATATAGCACTCCAGCACCAGCACTTCAGGTGGATAAGTCTTAGTTACCGAGTCTAGACTGTTCCCTGCCTGTATCAGCTGAGCACATCTCCCTGAGAGACTGATTATATCGGCACGCAGCAGAGAAATATGAAATCTCGGGCTTCACACACTCTGTATCGCCTTCCCTCATATATAATAGAGACGCGCTTGTATTGATATATGCAATGGCCCCGTATTAAATATAGGTCACGAAAGACAATATGTAGAGTCCGGGAAGCCGATATATAATTCTAGCATGAATAATAAATGGCTGATATAGTGCGCAGTGGGGCCCCGATCCTTCTCCCCTCCTGTGATTGAGGGCCGGGCCACCGGGCCTGCGGTGGGGCTGTTCTGCCGGTAGGTGGCAGTGTTGCAACGCTGTGGCTGCCAGAGCCCAGGCAGGCCGGTCGATGAGATGGAAAGCACTGAGCCGGCCGTACACAACCCGATCTGTGGCCCAGCGGGGGCGCCTCCTGGCACCGGGACGTCTCTGATCCTTTCGTTTTTAACACAGAACAGCACCAAGTTGAGGGGAAAAGCCACGGACTGCCAGGTAGCCGAAACACTGGTCGATGTCTCTCCCCGATCCAGTCCAGTCCACCCCCCCAGCCCAATGCAATGCCAATCCTTATAGATCACCCCCCACTCCAGATCACCTCGACTGGCAGACACACCCTGGCCACACTCGGTCGCCCATCACCCCAGACACAGCAAAGCACCCGGCTCTCAGCCACTGCCAAATACGGCCAGGTTTCACCTATCCACCCATCTATCAATCTATCTATCTATCTATCTATCTATCAGTTAATCTATCAATCAATCAATCAATTAATCTATCAACCTGTCAATCTCTCAATCAACCTCTCAAATCTATCAGTCTATCAATCTATCTGTCAATCAATCTGTCAATCTATTAATCTTCCTATCTATAAATCTTTCAATATATCAATCAGCCTAGCAATCTATCAGTTTATCAATCAATCTCTCAATCTGTCAATCTATCTTAAATCGGTCAATCTATCTATCAATATATCAGTCTATCAGTCTCAGTCAATCTACCAATCTATCAATCTATATATCTAACAATCTATCTAGCAATCAATCTATCAGTATATGTATCTATCTACCTTCTATGCGTTAAAACCTGTCTATATGTCTACCTTTAATCAAAAAGAAGATTAATTTATAGACCAACTGTAGGTAAAGTAATCTCCTTGATCCACAGGCAGTGTAAATGATATACATGGCTCTGTGGGAGTCGGGACAGAGTTTTTAATTCTGACAGAACAGAAACCTCTAAACCGAATCCTCACTCTATCGGCGCAGAACTTCATATCTCAGGACCAAAGCGAAGCAGGCGACAGGATTGTGGTCCAGCTCTCTTCACCCTCAACAAACAGCGCACGGAGCGCACAACACAGAGCCGGCCGTGCCTCCTCCGCGGAGCAGGGCTGCACAGACAGATAATCTCGGTGTCGGGGGCGAGGCGCCGGGGTCACAAACGGCGGATTTGGGAAGAGATTATGCATCGATCGCCCCGTGTTATGAGTTGTCAAGTGCAGTCAAGTGATAATTACCATTTTAATTAGAAAAACTAAAACAATTGACTTCTGATTAGAAGCAACAAACAAGGCATGCAGACACGGGTAAACACAGGTGTGTGTGTGTGTGTGTGTGTGTGTGTGTGTGTGTGTGCGTGTGTGTGTGGTGTGTCTGTGTCTGTGTGTGTCCAGTTTAAAACTCGAACAAAACAAGTGCCGATTTCCGTGCAGCTTTACTCGTCTCATCGGCCAATCAGACGGCTCGCCTCGGGGGGCGGCACACTCACACATGGGCTTCAGCTGGCCAATCAGCTCCTCCTTGGTCCACTTGGCCCATTCCTTCTTGTCGGTGTTGATGGAGCACAGGATGGGCCCGCATGGCTTCCCACAGTCCTCGATGGCAGGCACGTTCAGGTAGTGTACCAGCACAATGTCCGGGTTCTGCAACAGAGAGGGAGAGGCTGAGAGAGGGTCTAACGGGGGGGTGTGGGGGGGGCAGAGCGTGATGACATCATGTACTGGTGAGGTTTGGGGGGTTCTGGAATAGAAAGAGAGGAAAGGCGGCAGATGGAGAGAGAGAGAGAGAGAGAGAGAGCAGGTGCTACAGAATCACACACCAGTGTAGCATTAAAAACACAGGGTTAAAGACAGAAGCCAGGGAGTGAGGGAAGGTATGCTGGCAAGAGTGATTGAGACAGAGAGAGAGAGAGGGGGAAGGTGAAGGAGGGAGGCAAAGAGAGGGCCGCCGCTGGACATTTTGGGGATTCTGCAATACGAGTCAGAAAGAGAGGGAGAGCGAGAGACAGAGAGAAATGCCATTCCACACAAAACAGAGGAAAGACCGACAAGAACACGGACTTCTATTGATCAAACCCGACTCTTTCATTCTGAGGAGGAGGTCGATATGCGTGATTTCCCTTCACGCGTGTATAAACAAATACCGACAGCGTGTACAAGCACATGTGTGTCGATGCTCGGTGGAGCTGGCGCCCTCGATTAAGTTGAACACATTTGTGAACTAAAACGCTGCAATCTTTTAGGCAGCCAGAATTACCTCCATAAATTACCTAAATTGACAACTTATGAATAATAGGCAGCGTTTAAAAGCGCGTTGGGGCTCGTGTGAAGAACATCGACGCGAACAGCTTTGATTACAGGCCCGGTGTAAACAGCCACCTGAGGAAAAACACTGCCACAATGCTTTGCTTTTTTCTTACAATTCAATTCTGACGAGTTCGCTCGCATAGACATGCCTCCCTGTAAAATGAGCTGCGAAATGAAGGACTGTTGCACAATGCCAAGCACAAAAAGGAGCACCTCCAAGCACAGAGGTGTTTGAGGCAACTGGACTGGGGGAGACAAGTACGGGGGGTTTTCCAGAGGTGAAGCTATGAAAATGGAGTGGAGTAAATGTCTCCCAAACACACACACTAGGGGCGGCCATCTTTGTGTGGCCATCCCACTCTGACATCATTCGCACTTCCCACACAGACAAGAGCAAATAAACAAAAAATTCACACACATACACGCACATGCACACACATGCCGGCGTCTCCATCCTACAACAACACACTCGATACCCTCCCTTCCTTGCTACACCCCCCGCACTCCCACACACCCCTCCCTCGGTGCTGCCGGCGGCTGCGGTGCTGGTGGCTGCGGTGGCGTCGGCCCCCTTGATAAAGAAAAATGCAGCAGTAACATCTGTTTGACTCTTGTTTGCAGCTTCATCAATGCTAAGTGGTCAATAAATCAGCCTGGCGCGGCGCAGCGCTGGCTCCCGGCTCCCGCCATCAATCTCGCCCGGCACGCCCGTGAAAAATGACTCCGGCCTCCCGGAGAGCACGTGCCGGCGCCGCGGAGGAGGGGGGAGAGGAGAAAGGGGTTGGTGGCGCCCCCCCACCCCCCATCAAGACAGCGTAGGCCTCTAACCCCCGTTCCCTGGTCTCTTGTCCTTAACGAGATGAATTGACTACGCTGACCGCTGTAATCAATTAAGCATCAGCCTGGAAGTGGTGATGGAGTGGGGGTGCATCAGAGCTGCCCTCTCACCCCCCCACAGCCCCTACACACTCTCTCCCCATTCGGTCGGACCCCCGCTAAGCGTCAGACCCCTGAGAGCATCTCCCGACTCCATCGCTAATGACCCCCTTGACCCTAGAGTGACCTTTAACCTGAACCTCAGGGTGCGACTGTGAGGGAAAAAAAATACATTTTGCCAAATGAACACCCGGGGCAAAGCTGGCTCCATTTTTGTTTGTTTGTTCTTCATTCTGATGCTGCTGCTCGCGCCAGGTCTAAACTGACTCCAGTGTATACAAAGACTGTGGGATTAATATTTCAACGTGTTTGTACTGTACCTATTTTTTCTAAGACTGCATTGTAGTCTAAAACTCGTCTCGGAGTCCAAAACATTAAGATTTTCCTCTGTTGATTTCTTTAACATGATGATGATGATGATTATTATGATTAGTGCACAGCTTTACTGTGGTTTACCATGTCTTCCCTGGACTTCACTGCACTCTACCATGAATAAACCACAGACTACCATAGTAAACATGCCTTAAAATACATACATTTAGATTGTTCATGGTATTTCCAGGGTGCAGTGCATTAGGGCACAGCGTAGGCATGTTGGGCCTACAGGCAGCCACTGTCTTACAATGGTAAAACCTCAGTAAAACCTCTGTTCAAATTGCCCTGTGGTAAATGTATCAGGGTAAACTTGCAAAAGGATGTGTTTGCATGTATTGCGTGTGTGTGTGTGTGTGTGAGAGAGAGGGTGGTAATAAAACGTCCCCAGATGGCGTCTCCAGCTGTGCTCCTCACTGGACACTGTCCTCACCCCACTACCGTCAATCCTTCAGTGAATCAGCACACGCACTGATACGCAAACCCCCAGCACACTGAGACCCCGCCAGCCAGCTTGTCCATCAGACAACACAACTGTCCGGCCACACAGTGCACAGTGTGAAGGAGAGTTCATCCCAGCGGGACCACAACTCTGACCCAAACGGATCTCGTGTGAGGAGGAGTCATGCGTGATACAACCTACAACACACTATCACTCCACTGCGTAACAACGTCAACGCAACTGCCCCCGTCAGAGATCTCTTCCCTTTGCGCCTGGTGGACCCACACCCACTCAGGTACTGATCCACTGATCTCGGCCCGCCATGGCCAGACGAATCAGTCAACTTAAACGCACCCCGCTTTGTACCCCATCTTCCTACACTGGACAGCTGCCAGTGCCACGCACACACACACACACGCACACACACACAGCCTCCGTTCCCACGCTTAAAAACTTTTGTATCTGTTGCTTCTGAGCCGACGATACCTTCTAAAAATACTCCTGCGAATGACATCTTCTGACGCTCGGGTGTAAATTCAGTTAAAGAGGAGCATTGCCAGCATCTTCTCCTGCAAAGGGGTTAATGAGAAGAAATCCATCCGCATCACAACGCACACCCACACGCTCCCAGCATCCCTGCCACAGCGAGCGCACCCTTTGTGTGCCGTGCCCGGAGAACAGCTGCCTAGAGAACATCTTCAGGGATCGAGGGAGTCTAAAGTGAGTCCATTTAGTCTGTGCTCATATTTTTGGTATTAATGTGGAATTGTATGTTCTGGTGGACCAAGACGAAGTTCCTGTGCCGATGACAGGGGCATCAATGACTGCAGTGAGAGTCTGGACTGAAACCTCCGACACTTTCCGACGCCGGGGCAAGAACCGTCTCTCCATTGGACTGAGACTTACTGTGTGAGTGTGTGTGTGTGTGTCAGGCAGGCGCCGAGTGCAGTGTGTCAGTGTCCGTGTGGGAGCGTGTCTGAGCCGCAGGGTGACTGCAGAGCTGGCTCTGGTCCCCGGGCTGTCTTTAATCGCGGTGCAGGGCTCCGGCACAGTGATGGATGGCACAGTGTGCCCGTCATTAAACACCCTCCTGCCCCCTGGCACCCGGGCCCGACTCTTAAATGCACTGAGACCTTCTCTGTCCCCCACTATTGTTGTTAATTTCAAGGTCAATTGCTTCAGGAGTGCTGCAAGTTTACCATGCTTGGCACGCACATACCACACACACACTAGGGGCACGGGCACACAGTTTCCCCCATGGTGAGCAAGGCTGACCTTCAATGATGAAAGTGAGCTTTGGCATGTGTGTGTGTGGGTTCTGCCTCTCGGTGCCCAGAGTGTGTGAGAGGCGCAGTGAATCTCTCCTGGCGAGGCGGGCAGCTCCGGGACTGTGGGCCGAGCGGGGGCTGCTTCTCAGACTGGGCTGTGGAAGCCAGCGGTCTAGGAACTGGGGTGTGTAATTTAAAATCACATTTTCAGAGACTCCGCTGAGAGGCAACGGAGGGGCGGGCGTGCGTGTGCGTGTGTGTGTAGAGGACACTGCCCCCTACAATGTCTACATACACCCCAGATGGAGACAATGTCTTCTGCCGTTTCATTCCCTCTCTCCACCTGAAGTCCAGATGACTGGTAGCTTGTTCCTGAGATCAGGGCTGCATTCAACACTTGAAAATGTTGTGTGTGTGTGTGGGGTTCACATGTGACCAACAAGCATCTTGGGGGGAAGAAAAGAAAAGAAGAGAAACATGTTTCATAGATCATGTAACTAATAGAAAAATAAATAAATAAATAAATAAATAAATATTTATATATATTCTGCTTCAGTTTAAAGGGAGAATTGCACACCAGGTTTACTTTGTGTCCCATGCTGGGGTACAGGAGCCACTGACTTAAACTCCCCCAATGCCCGAACCAGGGAGTTGGCACATGCAGTGCATCTATGCCAATAGTAGTCTGTGACACGCTGTATATGGACTGTGCGGTGTGTGTTTGGGGGGGGAAGCTGCCTACTCTGTAGCAAAGTAAATGAAATGGGCAGCATGCCGACAGACGGGAGCCTGCACGTCTCTATGTGGGTCACGGTGAGAGCCGTGCCGATGACTTTGTACAAGTGCATGCAATGTGCCATAGACAGCAGCTCCTTCTTCAGATGTTAAGCTGAGCAACTCACACCCCCCGCGTGATTCTGACACTGAACGCATCACTGTAGTCTTTTACCACGTGGACCCGTGCCGTTGAGCATGGTTTGCTTTTTGCCCAGCTGCTTGCCACTCCTGTAACGGGCACAGATGCACAGAGAGCGGTGACTCTGGCAAAGCCCCACATCAGTGCCGGCACACAAGCTATTTATATTCACAAAATGTACAGAAATTAATACAGAGGTTCGTCATCTGCTTGAAGTCTAACCACCAAGTTGAGCTGATTAGCAGAACTTTAAAGAAGCAGCTAAAGTTGTTCTGCACACAAAACGACGCACTCCTCTATAAGACGAGACAACTGACGCCTTGAGCTGTCTTTGTTCTTTTCATTTCTTAATTGGTATATTAAGAAACAAATAATCAACAAAAACTAAATAAGCACAGGCCTATCATACATAATGTTTAGCTGCTCAGTGTGTGTTTTAGTGTAGCAGTAGTCTAGTGCTTGTGGCTGTTTTGTGTGCAAATACGCGTTTGTCTAAATCGATGCCTTGATACATAAAAAGCGTGGCTTATTCTCGTACATATGTTTAATGGCTTATTATATATATTTGAGTGTAGTGTACAGCCCACATCATAGTGAGTCTAATAATGCGCTCCTCTCGAATCCGAGGGTAGATGTTCAATGTTGCAAGTGCTCAGCAATAACATTAATGTATTTAAGAAAACAGGAGGCTGTCACTTTTGTGTTTTTCATTGTTGCACAACTTTGTAGCAACGGAATGTGTGTGTTAGCTGGGGAGCTCTTTTAATCCCAGGTTTCCCAGATCCAGGGATTAAAAAAACAACATCCCCGAGATCCCGGGATTGAAAACAGCATCCGGGATGGGATTCCCCAGAGATGGGTTCACATTCCAAAGCCGAACCCTTTCTTGTATATTTAAGGTGTGTATTTTAAATATATTTTAGTCTGTAATTAATACCTTTTTGAATGATTTAAAATATACGGTGGGTTCATTTCGACACTATGTTTTCAACATACAAAAGAAATGCATGGATTACACACAGACACACACACAGACACACACAAAGAGACGTACAGAGAAACAGAGACAGACAAACACAGGGACACACACACACACAGGGACACTCATAAATACATCTAAAACATATTACAGAATGTGCTACACAGTCCATTAGTCGTCCCTTAGCCTCTCTCCATGCGGCGGGCGGTCTGTAATGTATGAGGGACGGGTGGCTCCCCCATCACGGCCGCCCCGGCGCTCGTGGCACGATCTTAATGCCCGTTGTCACTGGAGGTGACGCTGCATCGATGGCCGAGGCGCTCAAAGCCATCCGTCACCGAGGTCCTTCTGACTCAGCGTGGATTAATAACGCAGCCCTCAATCGCCCTCGAACACAGAGGGATGTGTGTGTGTGTTGGGGGGGTGAGGGTCTGCTGTTTGACACACCGTGGCTGCATCACAACAATGCACAGCTGCCAGACAGGGAGATACACGCTTGGCTGACTTTGGGCCCAGCTGACCAGTGGTGCTGCCCGGCCGATCGCCAGGTGACAGGTCACTCTGGCAGTGCGGCACGGGAGGAGTTTGGTTGTATTCGGGTTCTGGTAAATCCAGAGAAATATTGCAAAAACGTGTAACCACGATGACTCCCTGTCCTCTGGGCCCAGTCAGGCACATTTCACACTCACAGGTCCATCTCTGGGACTTCAGGACACACCGAACGCAGTAGTGTAATTACGCAGACACAGTATATTTTGAGCCTTTTCGTTTTAGTTTACTGTCATTCTGTGTATTTTTTTATTGGTGAATATTTGTTATTTGCAGCGTAGTATACACATGTCAATTTATAACGTTTTGATGGCGTCCCCTGGAGTTGCTACGAATTTGTGTTGCCCCGATGCCTTATTGTTCTGTGCTCACTATGTGGCAGCAATGTCTCGTAGGGGTACCAGAGGCCTGTACGGGTTGAGTCACTCGAGGTCCCAAGACATGGCTCAGTGGTTAAAAGGCAACCAGGCCTTGATCTCCTACACACCCCTACAGACGCACAGAAACACACCGCCTGCAGCTCGGAACAGCTCTGCCGATTCACATGGACCGAATGGTGACACAGAAATAAATGAATTAGAAAACACCATCCTAGATTTTCTTCAAAAACCTACTTATTATTTATAGATAATCCTACAGGGTTTTGGAACAGGCGTACACCGTTAAAATGGAAAATCAGGGCCCTGGTCTGTCCCTCCCCACCCCCAACCACGTCTCCCACCAATTCCCAGTTCTTACACGCACACACACACACACACACACACACATGCAAGCGCACACACACACACACACACGCACACACACTCAAGCAACACAAGCACACGCACACACACACACACACACATACACACACACACGCACGCACGCACGCACACACACACACACACACACGCACACACACACACACACACACACACACACACACTCAAGCAACACAAGCACACGCACACACACACACACACACACACACACAGCAGGCCGTTTGGGCAGTCGTCCCCGCGGACTCCGCCTATCTGTACTATTTGCAAAACAAACAGGTACATTAACACTGAAGAAGAGGAGTTGGGCTGTTGCCTAGCGACCGCTGGTGTATTACTCTAATCTTCACCTCTAACAGAAAACTCCACATGAAGAATGGGAGGGAGGGAGGGAGGGAGAGAGAGAGGGAGAGAGAAGGAGTGGGAGGGGGAGGGGGTGGAGGAGAGAGAGTATTTCACTGGGCACACGTGTTTTGCTTTCAAAACATTGCCGCTCCTGCCAGGGCTGAGAGTGCCCTCCCTCCGGTGCACAGAGGGGGCAGTGTTGTCTGCCGGCGAGCAACAGGAGAGAGAGAGGGAGAGGCAGAGGGACTGGAGGAGAGAGAGAGGGAGAGGCAGAGGGACTGGAGGAGAGAGAGGGAGAGGCAGAGGGACTGGATAAGAGAGAGAGGGAGAGGCAGAGGGACTGGATAAGAGAGAGAGGGAGAGGCAGAGGGACTGGGGGAGAGAGCAGAGGGACTGGAGGAGAGAGAGAGGGAGAGGCAGAGGGACTGGAGGAGAGAGAGGGAGAGGCAGAGGGACTGGATAAGAGAGAGAGGGAGAGGCAGAGGGACTGGGGGAGAGAGGGAGGCAGAAGGACTGGGGGAGAGAGAGGGAGGCAGAGGGACTGGGAGAGGGAGGGAGAGGGAGAGGGAGAGGGGGAGAGAGAGAGAGAGAGAGAGAGGGAAGGAGTGATCGGGTCTGGGATGGGGGGGAAATTATACAATGGCTGTTGATTTCCACAAAGACAGATTGAAAGAAGCGAGAGAGCATTCAGACAACAAGCGGAAACCTGGGTTTGCTTTTGAGTGCTTGCCCCCCACCTGTGTGAGCGGATCGGAGCATGTGGGAGGCGTGTGGCGGCCGCACACGCAGCGCCGGGGACACACTATCTGCGGCGCCCAGCTACCGAGCTGCCATTGAAAATCTTTAGAAAACAAATTGTGGGGCGCGACAGAGACAGAGCGTCCCGGGCCCTCGGTGGCGTAATAGGAAATTAATTGAGACCATCAATATGGCATTAATCATTAAAGCCCAGGTGCTGAGGTGGCACTTTTGCAGGAGTGTGCCTGTCGGTACCGCCGCGCATTAAAAGTTTGCTGTGACCTACTGGGGAGAGAGAGGCCGCTGAAGCATGGGCTGTCAGGCAGGGAGGTAATTGACTGCAGTCAGGAGCCAGGATGGCGCGCAGTGACAGGCCGGGTACGGCACGACGCAACCGGAGGCTCACGGGTATTAACAAAAAAACAAAACCGAGACAGATTGTTCAAGAAGACCGGATTCAGGTAACCGTCTCCTGCCTGTCGGTGACTGGGCTGCTGCGATGCTCTGATTTGCAACTCTCTCGTTTTACGGCGCCTGTGCACTGAGGCTTGGTTCACTTGGCATCACAGGGACTGTACTTCTTCTACCAAGGGCATTCTGTATTCATTTTTGTATGATTTAAATGCTCTTCCTTGCATATTTCTCTTGTTAAATTGGATCATCATAATAATAATAACAACAACAATAATAATAATAAACCGGTTCCAACTGCAGCAAACGGCCGAGCTGGAGATTAAGGTCACCGTTTCCTTCTGCTACAGAGAGCGCAGCTACGATCAGGAAAACATATTTGATAATAATCAGTAGCTTTAATTTGGGGAATAAAACAAAATAATAAATATGCCCTTTCTTTGGATACAAATACAGGGTTCAGGAAGGCAGCGATATAGTTGAGACACTGATCTACTATGACATTACGCAAACGGCTGGTAATTAAAGGGCTGGTAATTAATCGCACATTGGTAAACAAAAGAGTTAACTTCCTTAATATCAATTGAGGGCCACACAATTTGTACAGATTTCATGTTGTCTAATTGTTCAATGGTCTGATCACTGGTATAACATCTACATTTCATAAAAATGACTCCTGGAATAACAAGAAGTTTTAGAGCAATGTTGACAATTCTGGGCCGTAATTTAGAGCTCAATTTAGTCTGCTATATCAGGAACCTGTAGGGGGCAACTGTGAGCATCTGAAGCTAGTTGTGATTGATAACAATTTAGCCCACAGCTGGGAGCTATTGTGAACATTTTTGTTTGCAGAAATTGACCCAATAAGACTGAAATCTAAGATCATCTACAATCCACACACCAGTCCAAACGAGTCACCTGCTTGGTGATGTCCGAATAAGAAGTGTACTGGTCTCACACACACTGGCTCCCAAACGCACAGTCCTGCACAACCATATAGCCCAGCACAGCGCCAACACTGCACCAACACAGCACCAACACCGCAACAACACAGCGCCAACACCGCACCAACACAATGACAACACAGCGCCAACACCGCACCAACACAGCGACAACACAGCGCCAACACCGCACCAACACAGCGCCAACACCGCACCAACACAGTGACAACACAGCGCCAACACAATGACAACACAGCGCCAACACCGCACCAACACAGTGACAACACAATGACAACACAGCGCCAACACCGCACCAACACAGTGACAACACAGCGCCAACACCGCACCAACACAGTGACAACACAGCGCCAACACAGTGACAACACAGCAGGGCGTGGTGGTCTCCCACACGAGCGGCTAACCAAGTCACAAAAACCTCCAGGGGGATCTCTTGTGCGAATAAAAAGTTTATGAATCGTACATGCAAGACACTGAATTAAACATGGCATGCAAACCGAGGTCCAATCTGAAACATGGCCCAGATTCACCCCGGCCCCCATGTGACGCTCTCCCTGCCGCCCGGCCCGGTCGCCCCGGACCCTTGTGTCTGGAGTGGGGAGGAGGTTTAAACCGACGCAGACCTTAAACAGCAGAACACATTCTCGCTGTTGCCCGGCATTAGGCAGCCTGTCTGTCTGCGCGGTGCTGGCTGGCACAGGATTGCAGGTGAGTGGGTAACAGAGGGAAGGTGGGGGGTGGGGATCCATTTTTAATGAGTTTTTAATGAAGGACACAGAGCCTGGTGCACAGACACACATACAGACACGCACATGCATGCACGCACACACACACACTAGAGAGTGGCGTAGATTATAAGGTGAGACTGGGGTCTTTGCAAGGGACTCTGGGAAGAGCCTCGTGAGACCCTCTCTCCAGTCCACAACACAGCACCACAATGTGGCAGGGCATCCCTAACTCCCACGCTGCCTCGGGCCTGGAGGGGGCACCGCACCCCCAGCCACAACACAACCCTCAGTCTCAGTGGCAGGCGGGAGAGCGTCATTGGAAGACGCTACATCACACAGATTGTGTTTAATTGGCTCTGTATCCACTGTGTTTGAACAGCACCCATGCTTGGCTGTAGTCGCTTCATCTTGCGCCGTGCTGTACTGTGGGTATCTCCGCTGTAACTAATTGTATATTCGAATTCTGCTTGTTTTGATCGCACTGAGATAAGAGAAAGGGTGAGTTTGGGTGACCACTCCATTGCTCTGTGGTTGAATGTTTCCCACACCCCTGTGTCAACGCAGTTCGGCCTACAGGAGTCTCCGAAATGTTCCACTCGGGTGAATTAGCGCTCGTAAAACTGAGAAGATACCACTGACAAATCTGCACCAGCAATGTACAAGAATCACAAAAAAGGGATACTTCCGGATTGAATTTACTTTCAAAAAACATGGTCCAATTCTAAAACAATGGTCTACAATTTTAGAATTGCAAACCTTGAAGGTATGAGGCGGCACTTAGAAGAGGTTGACTGGAGCACACTGGATACAGAGTCAGTTGAAAATGGATGGGTATACTTTAAGAATATACTAATTGAGGCTCAGGAGAAATTTGTACCAAAACTTAGAAAATTGAGGACCAACAACCATTTGCCAAAATGGTTTAATAGAGGTATGCAAAAAATGTCAAGAGAAAGAAAATGTTGTATAGCGCAAACAAAATACGTAGAATATGTTGAGCTGCAAAGAGATCCTAAACGGATCAGGAAAGCAAAGAGGGAAATGGAAAGAAACATAGCTCTTGGAGCTAAAACCAATGCAAAGAGCTTTTTTCAATATTACAACAGCAAGCGGTCAATAAAGAAGGAGGTAAAACAGATAAAGGGCAAACATGGAAATATCTTGGAAAACGAACAAAATGTGACAAATGTTCTGAATGAGTATTTCACAGAGGTTTTTACAAAATAAAAAACAGATAACATGCCACAGGTTAACAACCAGTCCAGTCAAACCCTAAGAGATCAGGATAAATCTAATCTATATTAATGATCTGGACTCTGGGATAGTTAGCAAACTTGTCAAATTTGCAGATGATACTAAAATAGGCGACTCAGCAGATACAATCTCGGCAGCACAGGCTATTCAAAGGGACTTACATAATATTCAGGTGTGGGCCGACACCTGGCAGATGAAATTCAATGTGGACAAGTGCAAGGTAATACATGCAGGTAACAGAAATGTCCACTATAATGACACTGTGGGAGGAATAGAACTAGATGAAGTAACGCATGAGAAAGACCTAGGAGTCTATGTGGACTCCTCACTTACTCCAGCCAAACAATGTGGGGAAGCAATAAAAAAGGCAAACACAATGCTAGGGTATATTGTCAATAGTGTAGAATTGAGAACAAGGGCAGTGATGTTCAGACTGTACAATGCACTAGTTAGAGCTCATCTGGATACTGTGGACAGTTCTGGGCTCCACACTTCAAGAAAGATATCGCTGCTCTAGAGGCAGTTCAGAGGAGAGCAACCAGACTTATTCCAGGACTGAAGGGAATGTCCTACTGAGAGACTGAGGACCTGAACCTTTTCACCCTGGAACAGAGGAGACTACGTGGGGACTTGATCCAAGTCTTCAAAATCATGAAAGGCGTCGACCACATCAAACCAGAGGAGCTTTTCCAGATCAGCAGGGACACACGCACCCGGGACACAAATGGAAATTGGGCTTCAAGGCATTCAAGACAGAAAACAGGAGACACTTCTTCACACAGAGAGGCGTCACAATCTGAACAAACTCCCCAGCGATGTGGCTGAAGAGACAATTTGGGAACATTCAAAAACAGACTGGATAGGATCCTTGATCACTTAGTTATTAATGGACACCAAACGAGCACGATGGGGCGAATGGCCTCCTCACGATTGGACACTGTCTTATGTTCTTATGTTCATAACAGCCTCATTCAAATAGATGTTTCTGCACAAGCCACACAACCACATTGTCAGTGGCACACACACACACACACTCTGTCAGTTTTGATCCACACTGCCCAGGACTGGAACAATAGGGGAAATTATGTCATCAAAAGCAAAACATCTTCAAACGGCCATGCAGGCAGAGGAGAGGGGTGCGGGTGTTTGATGTGGCCCTGGAGGTTCAGGCAGCGCTCTGTCG
Source organism: Amia ocellicauda (assembly GCF_036373705.1). Taxonomy (NCBI): domain Eukaryota; kingdom Metazoa; phylum Chordata; class Actinopteri; order Amiiformes; family Amiidae; genus Amia; species Amia ocellicauda. The sequence goes on along the minus strand of NC_089867.1, from coordinate 24,926,368 downwards.
GGGAACACAGGTCAGACCACCAGAGTGCCCCCAGTAGTGCTGACAGCCTCCCCCTCCATCTTCTTCTGATCAATAATGAATCTTTAATCACACTGGACATGGCTGACTCTCTTTCTCTCTCTCTCTCTCTTCTCTCCCCTACTGTTCCTGTCACACACTGCATTCTCTGTACCTACACCCACACAAACACACACACACGCACGCACACGCACCTACACGCTGCGCTGTTCCCCTGTGTTTGAGGGTGTGTGTGTTTGTCAAGAGCTCTCTGCATGGATCTGGATGGGGCGAGGACAACACACTTCTCCATCTCCTGGCAATTAAGCAATTATGGAGTGAAGGATTATGGGGGGGGGTTTCAACCACTGCCTCCACGCCAGCCCCTAAACCCCCCACACCTAGAGATCTCGCCACCCGGCTGGCATCCAGCACCGTACTGACGTGAGACCGGGAACCCGAGCAGCCGGCCGCACTGTCCGTTCCAGCGCCGGCTCTTGGCAGCGTGTCTTGATTAGTTCACAATTAATTCAGCAAGCTAATTAAAAGAGCCGGCGGAACCAGAGACCTCCACTTGGAACGGATCAGAAGGTCGAAATAGCGGGATATGTGGACGTCTTCCAGCTTTCATTGGCTGGAGCACTTTGAGTCCACTTGGGCTCTAACATTAAAAACAACACCGAACACGAGCTGACAAGTACCCAGGGAAGGAGGGCCGGACATCACAGGGGCGGAGGAAACAAAACCACCGGCTTCAAGAGCAAACGCATCCAAAACATGAAATAAAAATAAATATGGTTCAAGAAAAAACATCTCCTACAGAAATAATTAAGGGGCATGAGAGCAAGCATCAATCTTGGCAGGCTGGCAGAGCCGGGGCAGGAAGAGCCCGGCGTAGAGGCAGCTCCATTAGGTATTGTCTGGGGCCTACAGGCTAATTTGTTTGCATCAATAATACATTCAAAGGATTTATCTAACTTGCAAATGAGTATTCATTTACTGGTCCAACAGCCAAGGCAAAACTGGAACGGCGAGAAGGAGAGGCGAGAGGAGAGAGCAGACGGCGGGGCGGACTTAACCCCTTCATCGCCACGCTGCTCCAGTCTCCCACTCGGCCCTTACTCAAGTTTACCCTGGTAGATCTACAGAAAAACACTGATGGCAGTTTCCCATCTGTACAGTACGACACCATCATGGTGGGGTGACTAGGTTACAAAAGCCTCCTAATTTCTCGTTCACGATCTGTGTGAGATGGTAAAGATGGGGTTTGAGAGCGAGCCAGCTCAGGCTGTGCAATAACCTCTCCCGGCTGCAGCGATCGATAGCTGTCTGTTTGGATGGCGGTGCGCTGCCAGCCCGTGTCTGAGCTCTGGGCGGGCGCTATGGCCATCACAGCTCAATGAACCTCTGAGTCACTTGCAGCTGAGGTGCTCTGCGATTGTACAACATAAATAAATGAATACATGAATAAGATAAATCCTGTCAAGACATCAAAAGAAAACTCTCTGCTCCAATGCCCGTGTCATCCGCTGGTGTGTACAGGGGAAACAGCTGGCCATTTAAGGTCACGACTTCTACTCCATATGCATTTTAATACGCTGCCTCTCTTTAGGAAAATGCTGTGTTCTTCACACAAAGAGTGGTGGGTGTATGAAACAAGCTGCCGACGTCGCCATGCCGTGGAAGCTGATTCACTACGATCCTACGATTGTACTGTGGTTGTGCTGAGCTTTACCCGGCTGGGACAGTGCCGTACCACACAGACCTTTCAAAAAGTCGATTGTGTGTTTGCTAGTGGATGCCAGAAGCCATGGGATTGATCAAAAAGAAAAATTAATAAATAATCAAACAAAACAGACTATACAGTAACACAGACTGCGTCCCAGCACTACGCGCTGAATAGAGCTTCAGTTTTGAAGTTTTTGCAAAATAATTTTATGGCGTTTCCTTAGGTTGTGGACAGTATGAAAGTATTTTCAGGTCCTGTAAGTGGGACGGCCTATGCTATACAACCGGTGGCATCCCAGCACACTGCACACGGGGTACAGCACACTGCTTAAATAGCACACATCCTGCCAGCTCCACACGGCGCTCCCAGATCAATCTCCAACTCCTCTCACCTCTCTCAGCTCGACTTCAAAAGCTCTCTCCTGCTCCGTGAAGTTGGATTCCCTTTTTTCTGCAGTAAAGCTGGATTTCTCCATATTTTCGCATATTCGCATATTTTGTTCCGGTGCTAAAAGCTAAGAACAACTCCAACTCCACTGTCGAGCTGTAACCGCTTTCTCTGTTCTCCTCTGGGACACGAAACACAAATACACTACCCTCTCACCTCCGCCAACCCCCTGCCCAACTGTCAGTCAGTCACTAACGCGCCCTCATCTCCACTCTTGGCTCAAACCCTCAATCGGCCCAATGAGCTTGTCATATCTCCAGTGCTTCTGACAGATAAAACCACACAAATGAAAACAACAGCCTTTTCCCATTCTGTTGTATCTCGGATACCAGAGCTCATTCCCTGACAAATCTCTATTCTTAGTACAAACACTTAAATGCTCCATCCGAGGCCGGTAGGACCACGGTGAGGGCCCGTCTCTCCCGCCCCGGCTGCCCACATCCGCCCCAAAATACCCCGGCTAAGAATAACCAGCGGGAGGCAGGAGCCGAGCCATTATCATTACGCACACGTCCTGTCACGACCGCGCCACAGAGAGAGGGAAGAGAGTAATGATTTTCTTGGTGCAAGCAATTAAAAAACTATTTGTCACCTGCCAAGATGGTTGGCTGCGGCCTTGGCACAGGATTAGACCCCCTCTCCCCTCTCCCCTCTCTCCTCTCTCCTCTCTCCCTCCCTCCCTCCCTCTTTCTCTCCCCCCCCCCGAAGCAGAGACGCACACACACACTAGGCAGAGGAGGCGCGGGGGGGGGGTGGGCCGACTCCGGATCACTCCCGATTTATGTAGACAGGTTAATACTGGACTAGACAGGGCCTCAGACAGCCACAGCCGTCAGGAATTCATGTAATATTAAAAACAAGGAGAATTAAAGACGTTCTGATGTTAACTTCCCATTGCCTTCAAAAATAGGGATTGATCTATCTCTGTCCCCATACGCACCCCCCCCACCCGCCTGTCAGAGTTATTTCAGTCCGAGGAAAGAGAAGAACAATCTGGGCTCTCAGTAGGTGTCAGGGACGGGGATGGGAAACAGAGGCAGCAGGTTGGAAATCATCCTAATGGGGAAGCATTTTGCGGGCGCACCGGAGCCGCGCTGCTATCCGTCCCCTCTCTCGCCCCCGTGCGTTAATCATAGACCCCATTAAGGACAACAGTGGGGGGGCTCGGATCCCCTTCTCACTTGACCCCACAAACTTCTGTCTCTGAGGCAAATAGCAGGGGGTCAACGGGCCAGATGGGAAATGCGATCAACCCATCACGCTCTGGCAAAACTGTTTTCTCGCCTCGGGGGGGTTTGTTTTGATCGGCTCCGCATCCCTCGTGCCGCTGCTTGGCTCTGTGCGAAGGTCTGGCAACGTTTCAGGGCTTATAAACTCAATAACATGTATATCCTCGAGAACAAGAGAGCAAGAGAGAGAGAAACAAAAGGGAGGGAGAGAAACAAAATGCGAACAAAACAAAACAAGAAACTCCCCCAGAGTTATGAGCGTGATTATTGCTGTACGAGCTCAGGGCACCGAGGGCCGAGTGTGGGGGGAGATGGACGGTCCCGTCCGCGGTCTGGGATTAACATCCCGCCCTGCCGCACGCCGAGGTGCTCTCAATAATGCAGGAGGAGCCGGGCGGCGCCCCAAAGAGAGGGGGACGCCTCGCACGGCTCTTCTCTCCACGCTGGTAAATTTTTAAACGCGATCAGAAGGAGAATAAAGCGACGTTGCCAAGCGTGGCGGTGCACAAACGGCACTCTGGGGCGACTTTAAGGCCGTAAAGACGCGGTGAGCCGCTCACTTTATATCTCCGCGCCTGCGTCTCTTTTACAGCCGGCAGAATGGCTCCAGCACGGGCCCTTGCGGTAATTTACGGCCCGGCTCGTTAACCACGTCTGAATTCCAAGGTGCGCTTTCCTCTCCGGGGCCCGCTGCCCCCCCATCGCTCTCCAAAACACCCTTTCCTATTCTCTGTATTTTTTTTCTCCCTACAACTTGGGAGAGGCTTGTGTTCCCTCCCTGTTGTGTGAGGTTGCAGTTTGGTTGTATTTTGGTTCTGACAAATATAGGTCCATCTCCAAACTACAATACACATCGAGAGCAACTGTATTATTTTGCATGCTTATATACAGAATATATATAATTATCCTTACATTTTTTTTTTTATTGTGTGTAAATAGACATTCTCCTGAATGTATTTATATACACGTCACTGTATGTTATTCTACATCCTCTGGACGACATCTGCCGAAGTCTACAAGTTTGTGTTGCTACAATGTCACATCACTCCGTGTTCACTTCAATGCTGTAGCCCCCCACTACGGCTGTGATGGGTTTGCCCTACGCATGTTTCTTCTCACAGGAGCTTGTTAAAAACCTTTCGACCGAGATTTCCTGCAAATGCAGTCTACACATTTATTCTCCAACTATTCTCAGTTCCCTGCGCACTTCTCCCATTCCCCTGCCATCCTGTGTGAAGGGCACTACAGCATCCAGCGTGGTCGTCACAGACACGGATACGCCAGTGTAGAGTGGGGCTGTGTGGCCTGGGAGTGAGGACACATTCACACCCTCACAATGGGGACCCCCTCTGTCGGGAGGGGGAGGTGATTTCGCTGGAATGGTGCGCTGCTAACTGCATTCCCCCCGTTCACTTCCTGCCTTCCGACTCGGAGAAGAACTTCACAAGACAGTAAAGTTCATCAAGAATGCGCCGAGCACCGACACTGGCACAGAAGACACGGCCCAGGAGATGGCGGAGGGGGTGGAAGAAAGAAAAGCAATAAAAGAGCGAGAGAGAGACGAGTGGGAGCATGCAGATGATAAAACCACACCTTTAAGTAGCGCTTCACAGACAGGGATTCATCCTCCGACTTGCCAAAGGAGCAGACCGGTGTTCTGTACCCAGAGAGCAGTCACTGGGGAGTGCTTATGAACACTTCAGAGGAGCTTTTTTCCCCGTTCCTTTTTATTTTTCACACACTCGACCAGAAGTTAAAAAAAGAAAAAAGCGGCAGTAAGAACAGAGCTGGGAGCCGATGAACCCCCCCACCCCAACACACACACACACACACACAAATAAAGCACACAAACCACTTAACACCTCCCTCCAGACCGAGCAGCGCTGGATTTGGACGGAGGCCCTCCATCCATCAGACGCTCATCGGGGAACGGATACAAAACAAACATGTGAGAGTAATGATCTGATATCCACGTGGGCTAACGATGACCGCCCCTCTCTGTTCAGGAGTGACACGGAGTCTGAAATAAGACTCGGAGACCTGAAGGACATGTTCCTCACGTGTGCTTCTCTCTGGTACGAAGACCTCAGGGAACATCACGTATGTCCCTTTTCTGAAATCCACAGACATGTATCTATTATCTAGCTGGTGATGGAAATGATTTGTCACCAATACATACAAAAGAGGCATCGGACACCCACGGCCGAATCGTAAACATATCTGTCGAAATTCTGAACTCAAAAATATGGTAATCAGGCCAAGTACGACACGTCTGTCTATTTGGGTTGGTTCAGCTGCTGTTAATAATTGATGCATAAAAAGGTCAATCCCAGGACATTGGCAGCACAATCCCCAACTCTCCTCTCCTCCTTCGCAGTGCAGATTCTCACAAGAGAGAAAAGCTCGGAGTCACACTGTGCCGATGTAACCTTCTCTCTCTGCTGCACAGTTGCGACTCGCTCTCTCTCTCCCTCCCTCCCTCCCTCTCTCCTCTTCTCTCTATCTCCCTCTGAGTCTGTCTGAACGTTTGGCGACTAATCTCTTCCCATTACGCTCCCAAATTAATAGCATTGAAAATGTCACTCTCTTCCAATGCTAATTGCGCATCTAATGAATAATTAGCGGTGGACAAATCTGAAATTTTTGGTCATTAGTTTCTGACTCGTGGGGCGGGGGGCCGGGCGGGGGTCTCGACGACCACGTCAGGTGCCGGGGGCGGGAAAATCAAAAAACGAAAATGAGTGAGAGACGCTCGGGGACCTCTTGCCAAAAAGACCACGTTTGGACTCATTGATCTGATACCGCACGGCTTGCAACTCTGTGCCAAAGAAGCACGGGAGGAGAACGGATGGAATATTATTATATTTTTTACCAGGGGACTGATAATCTTCAGCTCCAGGCAAACAGCAATTCAAGAGCAGATCTGATTGCTACAAACACAACCCCTCGCCTGTCTGAAGAGCATCGATCGATCCAGGCAGTCGGCGATAAAGACACAGGGCCGCCCAGAAGTCTCTCTCCTCGGCACCACATGCATCTCAAGGCGCTGCAGCCACAAGAGCCGATCCGTGACGCTCTGTCACCCCAGACGTCTGCTGGTCGCTATTGAGGGAGTTTGCATGTTGTTCACGTGTGTGGCTCTACAAGGGCCACACCGATACTCGGGCCGTGTCAGAAGCCATGTTTTTACTGTGCAGGAGACGTGTTTTGGGGCGATTCTAGAGATCGTACCACGGGAGACATTGACCTGTTTATAAACCTCTCTACACCGAAACTCTCTCTCTCTGAAAAACACAGTATGTTTCAAAAGCACCATGGGATAAGTAAACCCACACACACCCGTATATTTATCTCCTCTGTAGCTCCTCTAAGGGTGTGCACAGCATTGACGTCTGTGCTCCGTGCCGTATCCTGAAGTTCTCTGACGTGGATGATGGAAAAGTGCTGCAATCGTTTTGGCTGACGGGACCGGAGCGAATGAGCAGAGAGAGAAGAGCGCGGGATCATCCCAACCTCCCGGCGGCTCGTGGAGAGCTGGGGGCGGGACGGGCCGAACAAGCCGGCGCTCGGTAATCAGGTGAATGTCAGTTTTGCTCATTCTGTGCTTTTTAACCTTTCCAGAGCGCTGAATAATTTAGCAGCCAACTCTCTCTCTCTCTCTCTCTCTGCAGTTTTTTGGTCCGTAGTCTTCACTAGTCACAGTTTCTGTAGTGAAAATGGTGCGACTAATCCAATCAGGGATTTGATATAGTCAGGGGTGTAGGATCCACCACAGGGGCTGGAGGAAAAGACCCCCGACCACGCCGCATGAACACTTTCCCCAGGAAAAAAAACAATCCCAGAGTTTTAAAATCCATTTAAATGATGAATCGGAGTTCATGTCAGACAGGTGCCGGTCCTCAGAGCTGGGAGTGGAGAACAGCATTGAAAAGATCTCACTGTGGCCTCGGGGTCTTGACCTCGGCATAAATACTTCGGTTCCTCTGAGAAAGCCCTCCAATCAGAAGCGATTGCAGCAGTCATGGGGGCCAAGAGTGGGCCTGTGAAATACATCACAGGTGGTATGTGTGTTTTGGCTGGCAGTTCTGTGGTCCATCAAAAGGTGCTCAAGAAATGAAGTAGTGCGTTGCTGGTTGTGGTTTGGGTTAGGTTGTCCTGCCCTCCTGTAGCTGGACTTGGTGTCAGTCCAGAAGGGAGTGTCGGAGACTCTTGGCTGGTTGGATATTACAGGGCTAAGGCACTGCAGATTGTAGCCTTCAAATTGAAGTTTGGTAAACTACCCAATTGGACACAGTCAGGAGCAGGCTGGGCAATTCCTGTCCTCCAGGGCTGTGTTCCTGCAGGTTTTCTGGGTACCTTTCAGTCAGCAACTAATTAAGACCTGGAGTAAACAGGCGATTTGACATCTAATCCTAATAATTATTCCAATTAAGCAATTAACTCTGTAGGTTGATCTAAAATCAGCCGCCACTGTGTCCCTGAAGGCCTGGAGTTGCCCGCCCCTGGTCTAGAAGACTGAAGGCCAATTCTGCACCATCTGAACTGCTGAGGTGCTCCCACGATTGTAAGGGCAGCTCCCAGGGGAGAGAGAAGCGTTGATTAGTGGTGAAAAAAGAGACGCCCAGATGTTGAGCGGCAGGCGGCTGGAGCAATGTGTCTCAAAGCGTCTCTGACTGACGGCTGTCAATGGGGAAGCCACCGAGCCAGACAGAGAGAGAGAGAGAGAGAAAGAGCCAGGCAGCAAGCCATCCACAAACTGGGCTTCAGGACAAGTGTATCGATCACACTTTGGACTTGGAAGTCTCGTTGCAATGGCTGCTGTCTCTCAGGAGTGAGGCCTAGTCTCCAAGCACGGGTGCAAGCAGAAGGGCCAAGGCTGGGGCGCAACTGGTGTCCCCCCAATCTGAAGGAGTCAACATCTCCGGGGTGGTGTTGTGTGGTTTTAACTCACTGCTACACAATGGTGACATACACAGAAGTGGAAGGACGCCCACTGGATCAAAACCACGCTCCGGATATAGAACTAGATGTCTGTCGTGATCAATAAAAAAAAAAATTGGAACTAAATTTCCTGTCACTTAAAAATGCCCTTCCTCCAGCATTGCCTACGACCCTGTCACACACCCCCACCCCTAACCGCCTCGTGCTGCGGACCACAGCCGGAGAAAGTGCAATCAGAGTTTGATGAGCCACATGCCCCCAATTAAATACCTGTAATGGAATTTTGCCTCGTTAAAAATTCACCACAGGGAATTAGCCAAGTTAAATATAGATCATTTGGGGCCGGCGTGCCAGTAGGCCGGCCTGTGCAGGGTGAGGAAATCAGAGTCTGCTTTACCTCTGCCGTTTATGTAACCGAGGAGGTAAATAAATAATTAAACAAACAGATGAATTAATGAACACTCCTCCTGAATATTCTAGAGGTGTGTATCTGTAGCCCGCAGGCATCCAGAGCCAGATCTGAGCGCACAACACACACACAACACACGAGCCAGGAGGTCTCTGCTGTCTTGCAAAGCCGAGGTTGTTCGGTCATTTTCCCAGCACCTCTAATTTATTCCTGACACAGAAACGCACATGCCGTGCCAACGCACACATGCACGCACACACACACACAGGAGTGAACTACACCTGCGGGGTAAACATGTGCCTTCTGCACGCCCGCCATTAGCATTCTGAGGTGTTGGTGCCTGCTGCATTGTGTGCTTGGCATTGTGCCCCAGTTGTATTATCTATACCATTGGTGATTAAGAACAGGCCTGCACCTGATTATGTACTGCAATTTGAGAGACAGACCTATGACCATGTGACCAGAGTGGGCGGGGCTAAAATGATTATTATGATTGACACAACATACATCTCACATCAGACCTGTCCAAACCAAAGTGCCAAATGTTTGTTTGTTTGTGTGTATGTATATATGTGTTTGTGTGTATGTATGTATATGTTTGTATGTGTTTAGCTATGTATGTATGAATGTATGTGTGCATGTTTGTTTGTATTTATGCATGTATGTTTGTATATGTGTGTGTATGTTTGCATGTATGTATGTGTGTAGGTATGTATGTATGTATTGCGTTGGCGGGGCTCTGGGGAGCTGGGCGGTTGCCGTTATTAAACAGCTCTTGCTGGGGAGCCGGCCTGACTTGAAGCGAAGCAGCCTTGTGAAAAATGATTAATCAGCAATGCTTTGGTGCCTTATGAGTCATTTCATTATCTGATCAAACAGCTCTCTTTGCACAATGAGGCGCCCCCCCGTGCCGACCGATGACCCGCCACACAATCCACGCCAAGAGAGAGAAAACAGACAAAGATTGAGCTGGCTTCGGCCGAGATGAAATTAATATTATAATTATCTTTCACCCACTGGAATATACTGGGGGGGAGAAGAAAAAAGAATTTGATGGAGATAGAGAGAGAGAGAAATCATACATCAGATTAGAGAGAAAGAGAACGGGGGGGATTCGATCAGTCAGGAGAGAGATTGAGAGCTCGGGGAAAGTGTCGTCATTTCTAACTAGGAACAGTTATCTTACAAGCACATTTGTGTGTGTATATTGTTTTGTTTGTTTGTTTCTGGTACAGCAAAAGGTAGGTATCGACACACTGAAACTTGAAAGTTATTAGCAGCGCAATCAAACAATCAGCACAACTCTCCGAAACAGATTGTTCAGAATCTCCGCTCTGACTTCTGCCATCACTCTCAATATTGTCTCTGTGCGCTGTCTGTGTGTTGAGTTAGTATTGCTCAGGATCTGCTGTGGAAGGGATTTGCACAGGGGAAGCAAACTTGTGTGGCACAAAACCTCTTAAAAAAAACAAACAGGAAGTGCAGACGTATTGGAGATACATTCTTCCGTGAGTTAATATGACATCACTTTTGTGTTGTGGTGTCTTTACTGCTCTAGAGATTTGAGTTTAAGCCTGAGCCCGGATTTAAGGCCAGGAAATGAAGTGCAGGGCATTTATAGACGTTACACAAGCCAGAAGAGTGTTGTGTGATATCGCAGTCCTGTCCCACGTCCTTCCACAAAACATTTCTGTCTCAGTCAGCACGGCCAAACAATACCGCAAACCCAACAGAGTCTGAGCTGTCGCCCCATGATAAGGACACTCTAGGGGGAAAAAACAAAACAATCTCCTTCAGAGCCATTAGGAGGAAGAGGAGAGGAGAGGAGACAGGGTCGTTCTGCAAAGAGGGTAAAGTGCTTCGAGAGGGATACATGAAGACAGTGCGTAATCAACCCCAAATCACATGGAGACGCACTCTGGATGGCGCGCTCTCTCCGACACACTCAGCGCACTCGGCCAAGTGCCTCCACCCCCATCGTCTTTTCCCCATTTGCTATATTAAAAGGGTTTTTTCACAACCAGATAAGGAGGCGGCATTGAATTGTAGTTGGCCGCCTAGAGGTTAATTCTACTCTCTCTCTCTCTCACAGGTGCAGATAACAAATCGCTCTGTGGAGAGGTGGGGGGGGAGTGTGTCTTTCATCTCCCTGCTCCCAACGCTCGGCACAGACTGGTAATTTACTCTGGCAAACAAGTTTACAGTTTTAGTCACCGGTAACCTTTTCCTGCGAATTGATGCCATGCTGTGCAGAGGGGGGCTGAGGGAAGGATGAGACACGGTGGGTGGGGTGGTGTGGAGGACTGGGGTGCATCGCAACAGAAAGACCCCGGAGGAAGAGTGGGAGACGGGCCACAGTCACACATTGGTTTAGGAAAGGTGTCTGAATGGCATCAGGGGCATTAGGGGAAATTACACTCAACTCCTGCTTTTGAATCATCTATTGCCTGTCCATGCAGCTCAGCTCCGATACCAGGGCCAGAGAGACAGACACGCGCACTGGGGTGGTCTCTGGCATCGTGGTGGGTTAACAAGGAAAGCCCGGCCCAATGTCAAGCCCACCAAACCCCTCAGAGTGCTTTCACTTCCCTCGGGAAATCTGGTCACTGCTGGCTGCTGGGAACCAGTGACACATGGACTATTGGGCCCGGATTACAAAGCAGTGCTGTGTGGACTACAGGGCCCAGATGGGAATCGGATGTTTCTGGACTATAGGGTCCCCACTGAAAGCCTCTACATCTAGGCAATAGAGCCCAGATCACAGTTGGGCAACTGGTAAGCAATACTTGATGGACTATGGGGCCCAGACTCAAAAGAGCTCTGTTCGCTCAGCCCAGTCGAGAACCATTTCTGTCTGGATGACGGGCCCGGACTGGAAGCAAGCTGCCGTTCTGATTGGTGGCTCCTTGCAGCCGAGCCTCAGAGAGCCCAGAGTGCTTTCCTGAGCAGAGCAAGTCCTCCCTCCGCGGAGAAGAGTAACTCAGCGCTCCCTTCCACTCTAAAATGTGACCACCGCCCCCGCATCTATCTCCGGCCCCCGGCCCCGTCGCTGGGATCGGCGGCGGCTTTGATGTATTGCAGGATGCTGCTGAGTACAGGGAGAGGGGCTGCGCTTAATCTCTTTTCCAGGCTCCATTAGGTCAGAACAAAACTCTGAGAGGGATTTTGTCATTTGTAGAGGCGAGGGAGAAAAAAGAAAAAGAAGTCCGGAATAATAAAATAACATGAGGTAGCAAAGGAGGATTTTGTAAATAAATCAAACGATGCATTTGTGTGTATCTGTGTGTGGGCGGGTTTATGAGGACCTTTTTTTAGGTAACAAACGGGTAATTACAAGGTTATTATGCTATAAAGGTGGTTTATGAGGACATTGCCAATGTCCCCATAATTCAAATCGCTTAAAAAACATACTAAATGATGTTTTATTGCAAATGTAAAAATGCGGAAAGTTTGTTATTAGGGTTAGGGAATAGAATCTATAGTTTGTACAGTATAAAAATCATTATGTCTATGGAGAGTCCACCAACATGCGTGTGTGTGTGTGTGTTTGTGTGTGCCTGTGCGTGTGTGTGTTTCTAGATCTAGAGAATCTCAGAAAAAGGTAACCCACTTCCCTCTCACCTCTACAAACAACACAGGGCCAGCCGAGGTGCCAAGGACCCGACTTCCTGGGTGGCTAAATAATTCACCAGGGCAGTAAAAATAGGAAGAAAGATAGAAAGAGGCGGGGGGGTGAGGGAGGAAAGAGAGGGAAAAAGTTCACAGGGAGGGAGGGAGACGGGAGGGAGATGCAGGGAACGGGACAGAGACTATGGTGGGACTCCTTTGTGTGGGGTGTTGACTTTCAAGACACTGTTAAAAAACAAACACAAAAAACATCGGCATGGGCGCTGGCAGCTGGTGTAGCTCCGGCCTGTCCACTCCAGCCTGAACTGTGAGGTACAGGCTTCTCCCACAGCGGCACCCAGAATAAAAAAACAGACAGGGTCTCTTACCTGGAGCAGCCAATAGCACCTGCGATGAAAGGTGGGGATGATCGAAGAGTGGACGTAGCAGCCGTAGAGACACTGCAACGAGAGAAAGACAGTGCGTTAGAGTCCTGAGTCCCGACGCTGTGCACCAGAGACCCGACTGAGCGGATGATGCAGCGAGGGGGCAGCCGTGCCTCAGAAGGCATCTGGAGAGGCCTCCGATCGGTGAGCAGGGGAGAGCGGCGTGTCAGACGGCCCACTGGTAATGCACGCTGACTAACACAGCGGCCCAGGGACTCAATGCCCCCCCACACACCGAGCGAGAACGCTGCCAGGCTGTGCCAAATGACACACAGACAAATGCACATATTGTTGTGTGTCACCGGGGGCTTTGAAGGCAGATCTGTCTGTAGTGTGAGTGAGTGTGCTCTGTGTGTCCGGTGGAATGGCCAGTGTGTGTGCTTTGAACCAGTGGGACAAGATGGGATACACACACACACACACACATACACACATTATGCACAACAGATGGCCTGCTAAACCTGTCTGCAGCAGTTTCCTAAATCAGCACCTTGGACTGCTCTGTTCAGCCACCAGACCAGAGCACAGGAACCAGCAGGACCGCGGTCTGCGAGACAGTCACCCCCACGAGCCGGCCTTCACTGACACACGTACAGAACCAGACAGACAGACAGACCCATTTGCGTGTACACAACCACCGTGTGTGGTTACTGGACTAAACCACGATCGCACCAGCACACGCACACCCCGACACACTTTATTAACGGGTTGCATTACTGTTGTACAAAGATATCCTAACGCAGGGCTAACACTCTCAGCAAGATGCCACACAGTGTGAAGGGAAGACAGCCCATGGGCCTCGCTGACGCACTGCCCAATCAGAGAGCTTCTCCTTGACAGCACAGGAAGGGAGGTGTGAGACTCGGGAAGGGGTGTGTGTGTGTGCGTGTGTGTGTGTGTGTGTGGGGCGGGCGGGGGGCCTCCGAGGACGTCTGTCCCGGTGATGAATTAAAGAGCCCGTCGCCAGCGTTGTAAAGCGCATCTTGTTAAGCAAAACAGAAGTTAAAACGCGGGGCCTGCAGAGAGTGCATGTTAAAATAAACATTCATTTGCAACATCAAACACGCTCCCCGATTAATTATCGTGGCGCAGGAGCGCAGAGGAGAGAGGCGGCGTCCAGGGCCGGCAGAGACAGACAGAGCTCGTCCACCAAGCCTGGGGTGGCATTCGAAGACACCGGCACCTGCCCCCACTTCCACGCACCCCACCGTATCGCAGCCCCTTGCCAAGCCCTGAGACGAACTCCAGGGACGATTCCTATCACTGCCTCCCTGCGACGCCAGGCGTGCGCTCCACAAGCCGATATTCCTAGATTGCTTTTCTCCTTATCGCAGTCTTTTGTGTGTACGTCTGATACGCTACAAAGAAATACAAATCACCTCGTTTCTGATGCCACTCAGGCTGATTTTATGCCGGGCCCGTCGCACACAGCCCCGGCAGCTTCTGCACCGGGAGGAAACGCATTAAGATGCAGGGATTTGCCTGCCTGTACGTTTCCTCCGTGGCGTACAGGTGCTCACCGGGACCTGGGGGAGACGCTACACTCGGCATTAATTGCACACGACAATCGCCCCCGGCGCACGCTCTTCGAAACCTGGCAAGTCGTGAGAAGGCTGTGCTTTTGTGACATGTGGCAAACTCTCTCCCAGTGCTGCCGGTTGTAGCTAAAGAGCTTTGCTTTGTGTAGCGTGGCTATCGAATCCTCACACTGCGAGTCTGCAGTCTGTGGGGGCACCGGTGTGTCAGCGGGGCCGGGACACGCTTTCCAGTCAGAGGACAGCAGAGACGCATGATCCTGTTTACAGACCGCCCCTGTCCTGTGTCATCTCTCCTGTTCCTCTAGAAGCAGCTGATAACAACTAAAAAACTCACTCTTTACTTCCTTAATCTAATAATAATAAACATACTATTTAGGCACTCAGAGAGACTTACTGGGATGTGGGGGTAAAGTTAAGATTCAACAACAGCTGCTGCAAAGTCACTTACAATAGACCAAACACAACAACACAATCCCTGTGTCTTTCGGTGCCCTCAGTGGCCTGTGCTCATACCTGGCTACACAGCCGTCAACTGTCACACCTTCTGCCGTCTGTTCCCGGCAATTCCTAGCGGTCATTAGTCCCGACACAGTGGCAGCCTGGAACAGCAGGGCCTCCCGCCACCACGCCGGTCTGAGCAGCGAGGCACAGCGTCTTATCGGCACACTTTTGCCGAAATAAGTCATCAGGCAGACGGCGCACATCACTGTTTTCTGCACAGATAGCTGGTTGCCCTTCAGACTGACTGCCTGAGTCTCAACCCTGAACACACTGCTGGGCTGACTGTGACGGAGTGAGTGTGTGTGTGGGGGGGGGGGGGGGCGATTATAGGTAACGCACGTCCTTGAGTTTCAGAACATTGTGCCACGGCAAAATGATCCCCCACTCCCTTCCCCTTGATACGCATTAAGGATCAATCTGTTATACCTTACGGACAAGGGTAGAGCACAGAGAACGAGAACAGCATGTGTTAGAGGATAGAGAAATCTCCAAATCTGCCGTGAAAATCAATTAAGCAATTAATGTAATGAGCACTAGAAAAGCACAATAGCCTGTCCTGAAATGCAAAGCTCCGAGGAAACTTATCAACAGCCTCGGACTTCGGTGCCTCCATCTTCATCGCGGCGAATGTTGTCGACAGGTTACCGGAGAAAAGGGAATTGCACACAAAAATAAAAAGTGTCAGCTGACTCGGCCGCGGAGAGCGAGGTGAAGATGGCGTGAGAGAGAACCTGAGAGGCACAGATAAGCGGGGCACCTTGCGCTGAGCGACGGGCTCAATGGCACACAATTATGCCAGCGTATAATGTGAGCCTCGGGGGCGGCGCTGGCAGGGGGCTGTCAGGACGGTGTGAGGACGTAATAAGACTTCAGCTGGAGTTCACAATGGCGCCGGGCGAGCGATCTGGCAGGCTGAGCTGAGGAGCTGATGTTGCGCGGCCATTGTTGCGGCATCATCGGTGACAGGCGCGGAGGGAACGGCACTCCCCCCCCACCCCAACTCACACTCCCTCTCTTTCTCTCTCTCACTCCCTCACTCTCTTTTCTTCACGCTCTCACTGACTCTCTTTCCCTTTCTCAGGCCACCCCCTTTACTCGTCCCTGCAACCGGTAACATCACGGTAAATCCAGACGTCTCTCCAGTCGCAAAGCCATTCCGGGTCTTAGCCCAGTTTTACTGCTGATCCTACGAGTTAAATGTTTCTTTACTGTGCTTTACCACAGAGGAAATACCAGGATATAGCGTGTTTCTTGTGGTAGCCTTTGTTTTATTCACGGTAGAGTGTGGTAAAGCCCAGTGCAGGTGTGTTACATCACTGTAAAAGTATGGTACAGTCATAATAAAACCAAGAATCCTGTGGTGAATGTACCCAGGTGAACACACATCAGGGCGGAGATGGACTGTGATGTTTGTGTCGCATCGGTGATTTGGCAGCTCGTTTCAAGATGGCGGGGCTCTTGATTGAGCTGTAAGCGGTGACCCTAGAGCCCCTGTAGGGCGGGGATGAGACCCCATGGGACTCTACAGACAATAAAACAGTGCCCTCAGCTCCCAGAAGTGAGGGGAGGTTGGGGTCAAAGGGTCTTTGTTCCCCGGATCAGTCGATTGCCACGTCCGTCAGCGGCAACAGGCGATAAACAAGGCCGCCCGCCGCCCTGACAGACGCGGAGATCCCTTCGTTAGCCCGTAAGGATGTGCGAACACTTTCTTAATCAGATGCTGGCAGATTATTTATGTTGCCAAATTGGCGGTTCCCGGCATGACTCTGCCGTCTGATTGTCAGCGGAGAGCTGGGGGCGCCGGCGTGGCACACTGTCTCCCCGGCTGCCAATTAGCGTCGTCAACAGGCAGGAGAACCGGAGGACGGCGTTGACCTGCCCCCCCCACCACCACAGCGTGCACTTCTCTCACAGGCGCCCCCCCCACCCACGGGATCCTGTCAATGGCTGAGCTCTCCCACACAAAACAGTGTATTGATTCACAACAGAAATTAGCCACTCATTCGTTCATTCATTATTTATTTATTTTGCCAGCGCATCTAAAATGAAACTCATTGAGCACAGCTCTGTCTGACAGTGTCTCGAATGCTAAATTTGAGACGGTTTTGTTTCGGAGGTTGGGTGTCAAAATAAAATCCCTGCTCGCGTTCTTCTTCGTCGAAGTTTTAAAGGAGCGACAACTTTCGGAAAGTCTCTGGGCTCTGACTCCTCTCCTGTCGATTTATAATCCGTGGCGCGTGAGGCTTGTTAAAGTCATCAATAAAACGGGAGATCAATCATTTTTCCCGTTTTGAAAATTTTCCAGGGATGCTTCGATTCCACATGCGCAGGGATTGAAGATCACAGACACAATTGGACGCTCTGATAAATGTGCACACTCAGGCAAAAGCCCCGGTCACTGATCAAGGACTTGGAGCTGTCAGGGTTTTGCTACAATTTGGTGACTTCTTGTTCACTTTATTACCTGGGTCTAATACCTATTATTTTTTATGGCTTACTCTCTACAGCCTGGGTAAGCAATAGTCAAACCAGCATTGTAAACTCTGTGGAACACGGTTAAACCTCCGTATGGATGCCGAGATATATATGATATATGTGACACAACACCAAGTACAAACAGGAGCAGGCACTAACACAGCAGGACATTCTGCCAGCCAGGCTGAGGGCGTCACGCAGGGGGCGGACGTGTATTCAGAAGGGAGATGTTTATTGTGTATGGATGCCAGGGAGAACTGAGAGCCAGGTTACAGGTGGGTGGGAGGGAGAGGAAAAAAGCAAAACAAAAATGTGCAGGAGAGAAACAGGAAGAGAGGGAAACAAATTCGGGAAAAGACATCCAGCGGAGAGAAGACAGCACGGTGAATAACAGGGAGGCAGGGTGCGGGGGGGGCGGGGGGCGGCTCAGCAGGTGCCCGGAGCGAGGCGTGCCAGGGGGGGTGGGGGGGGGCTCCGGGTGAAGACACGGTGTCTGTTGATGTTCATGCCAAGCTGCCGGGCTCCGGGCCAAAGGCATTAAGTGGAATCGAATCCCTCAAAACTAGCTTTAATCAGCAGGTTTTTAAGGTTAGAATTACTCTCTCTCCTCCCGCCTGCCTGCCAAGGTTAAATCAGACGAGGAGTGCTGAGGTAATGGGCTGGAAGGAGAACGGCGTGCGTGTGTGGGGGGGAGGCAGTGAGGGGATCTGGCCCAGGCTGGGGGGGCTCCTTAATTGGGAACTGACAGAGAGCACAGATCCGTACGGCTGCTCTAGGATACATCAGGTGTGGACGCTGCTTTCCGTGCAGTGAGTAGATTATAGACGCGCAGTAGGAGCCGACAGGTTGTTTATATACAGCCGGTACAGGGAGGAAGTCTGTATATAGACTCGTCTCGGTGCATACGGACCCTCAGAGGCATCTCCACATCAAGCAGTGCGTTCGGGATTGTGTCGATTTCTCGTGCGTCTCTCCCTGCTTTTTTTTTTCCTACCGGGAGGAAAGTTGGCCCCGTTCCCTTCCTGGAGGGAATCAGTAATCCTGCTACGGCTGCATTTCTAGGTCTGACTGCACTTAAAAACCGGAGAACCCCTCTGATTAGCATATTAAGTTGTTTGAACCGAGTTGTGAAAATTCAGCAAATTTTTTTGTACTTAATTCCCTTTGAAAAAAATAAAACGGGCAGCAGCAGCCCCCCGTTCTCTCTCGGCTCAGACAGTGCTGCTTTTAATTTTAATTTCCAATCTGATGAATAGGAGTCCCCCCATCAGAACTGGGGCAGCCGAAAGCAATTACACCGGCTCCCAGATCAAGGGGGCTCTGATAATAATCGGCAGGCAGGCCGAATCACAAGTTTATTGGCTTCAGATTTCAGACCAAACTCACCCACATCAAACGTTTTCATTTGCTTTTTAAGGCTGTAGGTTAACAATATAACTTGGCAGAATTGAGACACGTACTTATGAAGTTATGCCATGGGATAAAAATCAACCTGGAAAGGTTTTATTCACCTTTCTCACAGTTTCAATGCAAACTTACAATTGGCATTCTTCTTTTTTAATTAAACTGATTTAGGGGGGTATTTTTGGTGACTAAACATATTTACTATGCTTACTGTTCAAAATCCCTCATCAAAGTCAGAAAATCAGCCTTAATTAAGAGGGAGAGGAGAGCAACGATTAAACATGGCTTCCTTCATATGTAGAGTTTGATTTAAAAACATACAAATACCCGATTAAAGCCATGGCTGACACACACAAAAACGCGGACTGGGCTCTAGCTTTCTCTGAAACTGTGCTGTGGTCACCTCAGTTGAACCCTGAGGTCCTGCAGGAGTAATCATACCCCCCCCCACTGCTCTTCACAGACCGTCTGGCTTCACCATCACTGACCGTGAACCAGAGCCAAGCTGACACTCTGCCTCTGCATCACAACAAAAAAACACTCTGGAGGTGAGGAACGGAAAATAAAAAGGGCTTCTCCTCTCCGCGTCTCTCTTGAAAACCCATTTCCAACCTGACACCCGCCTTTAATTAAGACTCCCCCCCCCCCGGCTTCCCCAGTCTCACCGACACACGACCCCAATTAAGCGACTGCCAATCACACGCGCCGCTCTGAGCCGTGCGGAGGGACGCAGGTACTGAGGACGGCTCCCTCCCACTCAGCCCCGTTCTGCCAGGAGTGACAGCGACACACTAACAGCCGGAAGCCCACCGAGACCCCTGGAGACGCCCGACGCCCGCTTCTAGCACGACTCACCTTAAAGCGCAGACCCCCGAAGCCCTTTCAAAGGTACAAACGTGTCCTGTCAGTGCAGGAGAGATTATATAACGTGTCACTCTTTGGGCACCGCCGAGTGCCGATGAATATCAGATATGACAGGTTAATCATTTTTAATTGGAGGTTTTTTAACGACACACTGACAACGCAATCCCCCCCGAAATCAGAGGCACGTGTCTGAGTGGGAAACAGATTCGTCTCGCCACAGATCTGTGCTGGTTCCCCACACGGGCACAACCTCCTACTCCGACACCGCGCCGTGACGGAGAGGCTGCATTAACCGCCCCCGGGAGGAACGGCAGAACGGGCAAAAAAAAAGGTGACAGCGGCGGTGAAGGCTGCGTAATCACCTCACCGGAGAGGCTTTGGGGGGACAGACTCTCACCCCGGCCTCTCGTCTCCTCTGGCAGGACATGGTGGTAAATGAGGAGTAGGAGACGGGTATGAACTCCCGCGCTCGGGGGGGATTGGCAGAACTTTCAGAAAGAGAAGTGAGTGCAATTTCATTCTGTGTCGCGGCGCTTTATGACCCCGTTCCCTTACTGATGGTGACAGCACCACGCGACTACGTAGTACGCAGACCAGATTTATCCAAGCGGCAAATATCTGTCCAGGGCTGGGATTAGGAGACCAGAAGAGCGGCTACAACTCAGAGGCCGCTCTGCCCGTTGTGTTGGCTCGATTGTGAGTGATTCATTGATTCCAGATTCCCATCCAGCTGCCTCTGGAAGGATCCCAAGCAAACCGGCTCCGACAGCCTTCGAGTAAAGACCAGCGTCTCGTCCTGATGATTGTGGACTCCATTTACAGACACTATGAGAGGAGGCTTGGCGCCGCCTCTGCTCTCTCTCTCCACGGTGACACGCTGTCACCCTCAGCTCCACTGCCACCCCAATGCCATGAACCACCTCTGCCCGACTGACTAGGTCGCACAGTGCCACCTGGTGGACATGGCCCATCGTTGTGGTGGGGGTTTAAAGGAAAAGCGCTGAGGGGAGTGAGTCAGTAATGACGGTTTGGGAAGAGAAAATAAACATAAAAACAAGCTAGATGGTAAATGAAACAGAATATGTGAATAATATTACCAGGGGCAGAGTTTGGGCCATTTCCCCCTCATCAAAACATCCCATTAACTGAGAAATACAATATGGACAGTAAACTGAGCGCAGACCCCCTAATCTGACAAGAGAACGGACGGGGGATTCCCCTGGATTGATTTTCTGCTGATTTTGTTATATTTATTTTAACTTTTTAAGCCTTTGCAGGGGGATTATCAAAGGGCCAAATTTGCTCCTGATTTCTTCTGACTCTGAATGTTTAAGGGGTGCCAAGAAATAAACATGAAAGTAATAATAACTAGCAGAAGAGATAGTAGCTGGAAATCAGAAAGAAGAGAAAAAAGCAAACACGGCTTTCAAAGTTTAAAGAGACTTAATTTCCACCAGACAGAAATAGCAACGTAGTTAAACTCTGATTCATAAACGCAATCACCGGCAGCCCACACACTGTGTAGGTACGGACTCTGTAACGTGTATCTGTGTGTGATCTCTCCCCGCGTGTGGGTGTGTGTGCGGAGTACTCCTCTGCATTTTAGTGTGTGTGTCAAGTGTGTGTGCGTGTGTGTGTGTGATTGCGTGTACATGTTTGTGTGTGTGAGCGTGTGTGTCCTGCGAACCAGACATCCAATCCCACCTCGCCACACCCCCCACACCGCCCGGAAGCAGGCGAATTGATTTGGGTCAGATGAATAATGAATAATTATTTGAAGCAGGAGAGAGAGAGAGAGAGAAACGACAGCCTTGTAAAAGTTTACATGATGGTTCGAACCAGACTGTTGGCCGCCTGTGATCACATGGTTAAAAGCTGCCTTCGTACCTACTAACGTGTGTGGAAGCTAGATTGGTTAACGAGGGAATAACTCAGGATATAAAACGCCGGCCCGCTGCATGCTGGTAATCTACAACTGCAGATCTGTCCCCAAAACGTAGCGATGTCATCTCTAATTCAATCGCACGGCCGCGTGAGCAGGGGGAGACGGACCCAGAAATAGATAAGGGAGGGAGCGGAGGGAGGGAGAGAGAGAGAGAGAGGATGGAGGGGCCGAGGGAGGGAGAGAGGCGAGGCGGGGAACCACAGGAGAGGGGAGACGGGAGAGTGAGAGAAAATGATTGAGGGAGCGAGGGAGAGAGGGAGAGAGTGGAAGTGGAGCAAACGGAGGAGTTGCAGCCAGAGTAAATCAGAGATATGGAGAGATTACGTAGCGGGGGGGGGGTACGAGAGAGAGAGGGAGAGATAGAAAGTGAGAGAGATGGAAAGGTGGAGAGAGTGTTACATGAGCCCAGTGAGTGAGAGCTAGGGAGGGGGGGAGAGAGGGTGAGAGAGAGTGAGAGAGAGAGAGAGAGAGGGAGAAGGAGAGGGTAGGTTGAATGCTAACAGGCTCCCGAACGCAGGCGAGAAGCTTTACCCTTCACAGGCTGGGAAGCAACAATCGCAAACACATTTTCTCGAGCCCGGGCCCTCGGAGAGATAAAAAAGCAATTTGTATTCTATTCCTATTCAGCGAAGCTCGGCCTGTTTCCCTGCCTGCATATTTGTAAACACAGTCCCGTCAGAGCAGCTTAATCTTCCTTGCACAGCGCGGCTGCGGGGGGGCAGTGGTGGTCGCGGTACGGCACGGGAACTTGTGTTACTTTCCGTGGCAGGAAGGATGATTCTGCAGATAGCCTGGGGCCAAGGAAACAAACATGCCCACCCCAGTCTCCCCACCCTCCACTCCACGTCCTCAGATCCTAAAACACATCAACACACGCACACGCACACGCAAACATCAGTCTGCTCCGACACCAGCTCATCTCTCAGCAACCATCTCGAAACGGCCCGCGGTGCACTGAAGCTTAAATGTGTTTAATGCTCACACACACACAATACTCTTACAAATCTGTAGCCTTCTCAGCATTCAGAAACTGCCCTCCTCCCGCACAGCCTGACGCAGGTGAAATCGTAAACGGAGCGATCGCACTGGCAATACTGATAAATGAATATCACACACAGGCACACACACACACTTGGAGTCACAGAGTATCCGTGGGAGCAACCCCAGGCTGGGCGTCTCTGCCCGTGAGCGAGAGTGACAGCACAAATGAGTGGTCCTTGCCGTAACTCCACCTCTCCAATATCATCACTGGAGCCACATCAGAGGGTTAGGCAGACGAGAAATCAACGCCAGCCACAAAGCCGGTCTCTTCTCTCACTCACAGATAAGGCCACTCCACTCTGACTGAGTGCCAGACCGAGAAACAGACCCGAGGTGTGGAGATGGACTAGGCGTCCCTCTCTGTGACGGCGCTGCTCTTATCTCCGGCGCACACGGCCCTCGCTCCTGAACCGATAGCTGTCACTGAGGCAGCCCCTCTGTCACCGATAATGGGGGGACGCAGCGGGACATGCTTCACGTCAGTGCGGCGGCCTGTCCCTGTGTGGACGGCCGGGCCGGTGCTACAGGATGCGATGCAGCCTGTACTGTCTTCGCAGTGGCACGTGGCTTCTTGAATTTATTCAATATAGCGCCTTTTCAAGATGAGCAACATCTCGATGGGTAGTACAAAAACAACCACAACAACCACAGCAAGAGGAACAACCTACACAGTGTCAGATACATACGGCTACAAGAGACACTGACACGCTGTATTCGGCATCCTGATTAGATGTGTTTCCATAGTCTAATTCACATGCTACAGATCACCAATCAGTTCAGGAAGGGGGAACGGCATCAAGTAAGTATTTTTGGGGCTCAGACTCAAACCACCATCTTGGAAATTGAGCATAACATCAAATAGTCCAGCAGCGTGGCCGGGGATGGCAAACCTGCGTCCTACTGCTCCTGTACTATCATGCTTAAAACACGGATCTCCTGCCTGTGGGAGGTTCAGTACTTAACATGTATCACTCTGCAGTAAATCTGCAGTAAATTCACTGGCGTTAAACTCTAGATTAAAGCTGTTAAAGGTGGGTTAATGTGAAGGAGCCGCCAGTCTAAACAGGGCTCTCTCTCCTCTCAGACAGACAGACAGACAGACACAGACATCAGCGCCGTCTAGGTTTCTGGAGAGATAGAACCAGATGCAGCTTATTGAGCGCCTCTCTCTCTCTCTCTCACACACACACACAAATAAAACAGAGAGAGAGAATGAAAAGAAAGAATAAAAAGTGACACTTTAATTCAGAGGCGCTCTCCCGCCCGAGTTATTACGCGCTGCTCCGCAGAAGTGAGCAGCAGGCGTCCCCGAGCTCAGCCCATCGCCCTGAGAAAACAGCCCTTAAACATGTTTGTAAGCCAATCTGCCCATGCCCCCCCCCCCGCCACCGCCAGACTCCCATTGCAGGGCAGGGTGAGCCATTGCAGGTTTTATGTGTTGCAGGATTTGGGCACTTTTAACACGGTTTACTGTGGCGATTCCATAGTTTCCCACAGATCTACTACACTGCACCACAGGAATACCATGATTGACCATGATTAATGTTCCTACAGCAAGTTTACTATGGTAGCCCCTGGTTTATTCAAGGTACTGTGCAGTAAAGCACAGTAAAGGCCTGTTAAAACCAAAGAAAACCAAGCTGTGACATTAGAATACAACCACAGTGAAAGCAGGTTAAAATCTATGGTAAATCTATCAGTGTAGACTAGTGTAGGCTGTATCTCATGTATAAAGTGCTCTGCTGAGACAGGAAAGCGAACAGAGATCCTTTAAATGCAGCCTCTGGGTCCGAGCACAGGGACAAGCCCGGAGAGCGCAGAGCCTTTAAACACACAGCGGTAAACACATGGTCTCGTTCCCAGCGGTACACGTGAAACAGCAGCAGCGCTTTGCCAAGAGCCACTAACTTTTACATCCATGGGATCGCCCTTTCCACACCATTGGTTTAATAGGGACAGTGCCGCAAAACCAACAGACAAGAGAGAGGGAGAGTGAGCGAGAGAGAGCGGGGGACCGGGGACAGAAGGGAGCGCTCATTACTTCCACGTGTCACCGCTGCACGACACCACGCGTCTCAGGACTCGTGACAGAAGAGTCTGGCCTTAAAAATGTCACTGCGCCTCAATACGTACTCCTCTCAGCTGCCCAGCCAGGTGTCTGTCCCCCTATCCTTGAAACCCACCGATCCCGGAAGTAAAAGACGAATACGCAGCCGACGGATCGAAATATGAGAACGACACACTCTGCCTTTCAGCGTTCCTGCCCCAGCGTGTGGCCTTCCCGCGCCCTGTGTCTGAGCAGCTCGGTGCGTGAATGCGTGTGTGTGTGGGGGGGGTGAGATGTGTGGTGTGGAGCGCTGCGGGCATTGGGGGGGCCCCGGTGATGCCGTGCTGCGCAGAGAGCAGAGTGTGTGACTGAGGCAGGCGGCGAGCGGCGCGCGGGGGGACAGAGATGGATGTGCCGACAGACTGGCAGGCAGATGAGAGGGATGGGAGCGAGGCGGGAGAGACAGAGACGGAGTAGTGTCCCAGTGAGGGAGGGAGGGAGGGAGAGAGAGAGGCTGGGGGAGGGGGAGCGACTGGGGATGACGGTAGGGCAGCTGGTGAATCCACTGGCAGTCAGGTGCTGTAAGGGTGAAGCCTCACAGGATTTCAGAAGGGCCAGGTATTGACAAGCTCGATTGGCTGCCACAATGACCCTTGACCTGGCTCGTGTAACTGGACTGTGGTGACGCAACAATGCCGCACTCACGCTTTCACACCCCGGGATTGGTGACGGGCTCCGCTGTGACGGCGCTGCGCGGTTTACGAGTGAACGCGTGCGGAGCACCAGGACAGCGGAGGGTTAAAATCATGACCGAGGTTTCACTGCACAATATAACACTATTAGTGTTTTAACAGCGTCTGCAGCAGAATTGGGGTTCGGCTGTGTCTGAGAGGGGCCCCCCCCACAGCCCTCAGGGCACTGATGCACAGCGCAGACAACAATCACATTCTGGAATATTTTAAATCTATTTTGAGTTTTAAGGCGCACGTCATTGTGAAAACACTCCAGTCGGCGGTGAGGTGAGTATATTTGACTGCATTATCCTTTTTGTGAGTTTTTACCAGGCTGAGATCTGGGGCAATCTCGAGTGCCCTTCCTCTCTGGTTCACCAGACCACCTGCGACTCTGGCCCCGATCAACACCGCTTCTGTATGCGGCAAACGACAGGACGGGGACGCGTCTTTTTCACTGCCGATGGACATTCAGTTTGTGTTATTAACCGACGTGACATTGCAGTTGTTTGGTCACACTTCAAAACAACGGGAGCAAGTTCCCAGCGGTGAATATATGAATCTCACAGGAATGACACCGGACTCGACTCGACTGACTGTTTGTGTTTCTCGCCTCCCGACGTGCCGACGTGCCCCCCGGTGACATCTCAAGGTTAAATAACAAAACCAGGGAGGAGAAAATGAAAGTTTTCTGTTTTGCCTTGTTTTCTCCCCTCTCTCTTCCCTGAGTGGGCCGAGTCTGCTGGTTGATTTATGCTTCACACGTGCCATTAATCCTGAAACGATGCGTAGCTCCGTCAAATAATTGATCTCATTGTTACTGTAACTAAATCCTTCACAACAATGACATCTCCCACCCCCAACCCCGACAACCAAACCATCACACACACACACACACACACACACATACAGAGACACACAGATACACACACACACACACACATATATGCTGGTTTCACGCTCTCTTCAAAACTGAATCGGAACTGGCAGGATATTGGGTTCCCGAGACAGGTGGGAGGCGTGTGTGATTGCGGAGACCACCGCCAGGAGGAGCGCCGCCCGGTCTTCTCTGGTACGGCGAGAGGACCGTGGGTACCGGGAGGCAACGTCCACTATAAGCACTATATTAACTCTGCATTCGTGATTGATGAGAGAAAGAAAAATTCTCAACAAGCACTTTATAAATCATCATAAAGCACGTTATGTGTGAGTGATGCGGCTGTCACTTACACTCATCGCTAAAGTATTTATTAGTGGACCGTGTTATTGAGTGGTCTATTCTCTCTGTGCGATTCCCTTTGCCACGTAAAACAAGTTATTTATGGAGACCTCTACGTTTTACTCGTTTGTCCCAAGCTGATCCCAGTGCCGAGTCCAATCAGCAAGTCGTGACAGTGATAAGAAAAGGGGGATGACTGAGATTGAAGTAATGTATATGTATATGAAAAGATGCTCTTTAAGATTTCCGAGGATTAATTGTGCTCCGAACGCAAGTCGCAGGACGATCCTGAAGCCTATTGTGTAGGACCTGGAGAACAATGACTGAAGTCTGCACGAGCACAAGTTTGCTTTCTTCTTCACTATAATAGCAGCATGAAAAACATTTTGTATCTCGTTTAATAAACTGGCACAATAAATCAAACTAAAATAGACCTGCCATCGGCAGGACCATTGCACCCAGCTAGTTACGATTACAACAAAATGAAGAAACCATCAAAGAGAGCTCGTAGAGCTTCGGCCATGCAGGAGAGTCCGCCGCAGGACAGAACGCAGGCACATGAGCTGGCACTGCCAGGATGGGGCCCCCGGTGCCCGTTTAAAGGGTCCCACTGCAGCGCGGGGCAGAGAAAACGCAACTGCTGTACCGATCTGAGAAAAAGGCATTCTAAACAAGTTTCAGGACTCCAAGACTCCACGACGCCCTTCAGTCAATAAGCCACTGAAAGGTGCCGGCGGCAATCCGGATACACCGAGGAAACCAAGGAATGATGAGACAGAAGTAGAAGGAGGAGGAAGGAGAAGGGGGAGTGCGTTCCTCGATTAATGTTAAAGAACGACAGGAATTCCCCTCACTGGCTGCTTTTCCCTTTCCCTTTCCTCCTCCTCCTGCACCGCTCCCGAAGTCATTTAGAGCACCGCAGGCGTCCGGTGCCGGTGTGAGCGCAGAGCGGGCGGGGCAGCTCGTTAACATAATTAGAGTACGACACCCTGCGGTCTCTGGCCCCGGAACCCCCCGATTGGCACGCGTGTCCCACACAGGCTGGGCAGCAGGTGGCGAGGGATGGCATTACTCGGGCGACTCCGGCGCTGCAGACAGGCGAGGTGGCGACATCCGGCATAATGCGGAAAAATTCTGTCTTCTTAGGATGCGTCTTCCTCATGACTAGCGAACACCGCACTCAGACGCATCTACAGAGAACAACTCCTTACTGGGTGTCTTTTTCTATGGCTCCGATATGGATTTCTGCGCTACACAATCCACCTTTATCCTACAGCTCTGGCTCAATGTAAACATCAGGGCTGTGTGATGTTGCCAATGACTGAAGCTACAAACACTGTGTTTCAGACCGAACGCTCGAGTCAGAATATCTGGAATGGCAAGACGTTTCCCGGGGTCAGGAGCGTGTTTGCTTCCTTCCAACTCGTTGCGATTAGCAGATCACCCATCGGCAAACCCTCGACGGACTCCACGCTGACAAAGCCACGCGGTAACGCACATTCCCGCCCCCGGCCCGCCTTATCGAGCGCAGATCGCATCTCTCGGGCTCTCCTGGAGACTCCAGCACCGATATATAACATCTGAATAACCGAGATAGAAGAATCCGCACGAGGTCCACAACTGCAGATAAAAGAGTCCGTCGGAGGCGCGTTAAATTTCCAAGCACAATCAGACAATATACACCTGGAATATTTAAGCGGGATTTGAATGCCACTACATCTGCTACCAGGGTACGGGGTCCTAGCAGGCAGCGGGGCCGTCCAACACACTGCCCGAATCAATGGTCAAGTCAGAGCGAAGGGGCCTCTCTTTAAAGATTTGCTCTTATATTATGTACTCGTGTGCCTTTCGTTTCCTCTGACCTTCAGAGGGGGAATTGATGCAGCCGGATTGGAAATCAATCTGTTAAAAAAAACGAAATACACTGTAACAAAGTTATTAAAACATTCGTAACATCGTGACAAGCATGTGGGAAGCCGTTCAAACGGAGCTGCCAGCCTGTGAACGCTGGTAAAATATCACCTCTGTGACGTCGGCTCCCCCGTACACCGTTCGTTAATATATCTCTTACAATTAATCTCAAAACACGGGGAGCTTTGCTGAAGACGCCGCAGCATGGGCTGATTTGTGATCCGGACACAGAGCAGAGGCGCTGGCTAGCCAGAACGATTAATTGCATTGATTTAGAAAGGGGAAAAAAAGAAACGCAAAATTGAGTTTTAGAGCAATTATGTTGATTATATAGGCTAATCACCCTAGTAACCCACCAAGTATGCAGCTCAATCATACATCACCGGCTGGCCACCAAGTGTGTGTAGCTGCCTGTGCGCAGGATCTGAAATGGTTTGGGGCCACAGCAACTGGCTGCTGTGGCCCCAAACCATTTCAGATCCTGTCCAAAAAAGTAATACTCGGTCCCTGGGTGGCCCTTCAGCCGGGGGTCAGTAAAAACCAAGTGGAGCGAAATCCCACACGAAAATAAATAATCCTGGCTCCCCTGGAACGAGCGGAATGACATTTAACAAATTTACTGGCAAATATAAACATAAATTGACATGGGGGATCGAGAGCGCCGAATACAATATTCCTGATTGCTATTACTGACATGACTGATGACAGAGCGGCCAATCGGAGGATGCGATTGAATTTCATGTTCTTCGGAATGGAGTTTGAAATGCGAGATTTTTCTTCTGGAGTATTTCTCCGGGATCGGTGCGGACCGTCCTCTGGCCCGTGTCTGTGCTTCGCTTTCTTATTTAAAGTTTCTCACCATCCAAACAAACAAAGTTCAGCAGCACAAGGAGACGATGTATTCAATGCACAGACGCTGCAAGGACATTACTCTTGGAACATAATTAAAAAATAATAATTAATAGACTTGCATATGTTCGGTGGTGGGAAAAAAACAATTTGCATTTATGGAAACGCAAGTTATTATAGAATAATGTTAATTAAGCCGTTAAATTAGTTAGAAGCAGAAGCTTGCATTCACTTTAAATGTTAATTATTGTCGTTTAATTCCTGACCTTGTCTCGGGCACCTTTCAAAAGGTCTTCTGATACTACGGAAAGTATCCTGAGTTACTCTGTTGCTCTGCCTCGGAGACTGGAGAGTGTGAGTAGTGAAATGTATCTGTCCTTAACCGATCTCTCCACCACAATGCACTGAACCGATGCGACCAAGCACCCAAGGGGAGCATGCTCCAACACAGCTGGAAGTAGGAAGAAGGTCGATATGTATACCTTGCCACTGAGAAAAAGTTGATGCTCATTCTGATGTGTCAGGACTGTACAGTTGCCCATTCTCCACCCGTACAAACACACACGCCGTGTATAGACACCGCCGAACCCGCGGCACGGCGGCGGGGGAGTCGCGGAGAGGAGTGCCGCAGAACCAACCACAGAAAAGCGCGGTGAGGTCACGGCCCTGAGAAGTGCAGGCGCGGGGAAAAAAAAAAAAAGACAAAAAAACTGCAAATATACGGGTGTGTTTTATGGCGCTGTTTTAATAGGGACGACTCGAGCGCTCAGAGCAACACCAACAGCAGAATATTAAACAGATGCAGATGGAGGCTTTTAAAATAACAGATAAAAAACAGCTCTGAACCGCTTTGGGGGCCAGAATATAAACCAGAGAAGCTTCTATGAGTGAGAGAGTGAGAGAGTGAGTGTGTGTGCCGAGAACCGGTAACCAGTGCGTATAGGGTGTGTGTTTCTACGTGTGTGTGCGTGTGTATGTGTGTGTGTAGTTGGGAGATGCTGGCAGTGCACTCTCTCTCTCTGTCTAATGGTGGGCACACGCTGCATGCTGCTGGGGGGATCCTGCCATAGCAGGTGGGTGATTAAGAGTAATTGCATAATTACACAGAATGTGTTAATAAACATAACCGAGGGAATCAACAGCACAACAAATACCAGACAGGCTGAGCAATCTACTGCACTTCTGATACCACACACACGCACACACACACACACGCACATTATGCAGGGAGGAGGGTCACACACAGAAGCATGCGTGCCGTTTGAAGACTCAGATAAAACCGCCGACTTGAACAAGAGACACCTGCACCTCCTTTGATGTGGTCGAGTCGCTCTACAGGGTCATGTGGTGAACGCGTGTGCACCGCTACACAAACACGGCGCCTCCGCATGAGCACAGCGCCGCCCCTCTTCCCCGCACTGATCTCCCATGCTGTCCCCCAGGTACAGAGGCGGCACGGTGGGTTTGCGCAATGCTTTATGGAAACGAGAACATCTGTCTGTGTGGTGGAAAGACCGGTCCTCTCCAGATGTTACAGGCCCAGCTGCTGCTCTCGCTGTGGCTGAACACTGTCATGAAGCAGGACTGGACTCGTCTCATGTCCAGAAGAGGACACACATGTGCGCAACACCCCCTCCCTCAGACATGACCTATCACTCTACTCACACGGCCATCTGTTTCATTCATTCTTCGTGCTTTAATCCCCAAACACTCTTATAAAGGGTTAATATGAACCGCTCTGTATGATTTTAAACCCTTGCTTACTCGTCAGAATCAGCGGAGTTATGAGACAAGATACACGTATGTTTCTATGGACTGGTGTAAGTGAACTCTAATCATCCGGGGCCCTGTCTGAACAGCACGGCCGATCGGCACTGACAGTGACTGAATGTTTCCAGAGATCCCTCTCCCGGTGATTATTCCAAAATGAAACATGTTTAAGTTGAGGAAGACGATGCCGGGATTGAGGGAAAGAGGGAGCGCAGGACAGCGTGGGGCCGTGGGGGGGGTGCTGCCGCAGAGCCGGCTCTAATTAGCGCTAATAAAACATAATGGGAATTATCCCTCTTGTCAGGTATAAGATGAGGTGATTACTGCGGAATGGGGCAGGAGATTGGGAACTGATCCGGTAATCCGCGCCCAAGCTGCTCCACACGATAGCGGCTTGCTGTGTGTGTGCGCGTGTGCGTGTGCGTGTGCGTGTTTGTTTCTTAGGTTTCTTTAAAACAGGAGCTTTATCAGCCATGGCACGACTCTGTCCATATAAGTGTCCAAGCGCTATAAGGGCTGAAGTCCAGCCACATCCTGACAGAACGACACCAGCGCTCGTTTCCGAATCTCCGCGCTAATTGGAGAAGAGGCAACAGCTCTCGACGAGACAGAACTCGTTAGTTGTCCTTCGCTTTCGTGTGGCGGGGGGCTGCTGCTGAGCGTTGGGGCCGCGGGCACATGGGGGCATCTGACCTTGGCCAGGCACGTCACGTGTTGTTGTTTTTTCCCTCGTGGCCGAGTGGACTATGGGTGCGTGCCATAGTAACAGGGAGGGGGGAAGCGACGTGGCTCAGACCGGCGACGCTTGGAAAGTGTCGCCCGCGGTCAGCGCCTAACTGCACAGTGGAGAGAGACACGTCCAGCCAATGGCAATCGGCACTGTCTGTAAAGAGTAATGAGAGACAGGCGGCTCCCAGTACAGTCCACCCAGTACTGGTCTTTGAAGGCAGACCCAGAATACCCCTGGGCAGGCCGTCCCCTCGCTCAGCATCACTGTCAGACCCGTCCACAGCGGGACTTAACAGACAACTCTGGTCATGTGACTGAACTGTGTTGAGTAGGATAGTTCGACCAATCGAAAGCCCTCCTCCCCACACACACACTGCAGCAGTGATGAGGGAGAGTTGTACACACAAATATCAGCCTCCATGCATAACTCTGCCTAATCGCAGACCAGATGTGGATGTGCTTGTGTCTGCTCAGTTTTATGTGCCGTGTTTAGTCTCATCTGTATAGCAAGGTCACTCCTGCACAGCGTTCCTCAATGTTGTCGATCTGTCAGCTCCTCTTTCCCCTCTTCCCAGAAGTCTCTGCCTTTCAGCTGAAGAACGGATGTGATCAAAGGAGAATCCACGGAGCCGCCGGTCTCTCTTCTGTGGCATGGGGCCGCCCACAGTGCCGCGGGGCCCCGTCTGTTTATTAAGTGCTGTGATTCTGATACCTATTTAAATTTTTTCGGTGGGAGAAAGGTTTAGGGTGGGGGGGGGCTGGAACTACAACTTTCAGAGAACTCTCCGCTGTTTATGTGCGGGAAGGGAGGATGGAGGGAGAGAGAGGGCTCTGTGAGGAGAAGATTTCGCAGCAGGTTCCTGGGGGCCACAGAGTGACGTAGTTCAAAGGGGGAGAGTCTGGTTGTGGGCTGCGTTTTTGGGAAGCTGCAGAACATCGGCTTATAAAGGAACTGGAAACAAACTCAGTTTCAGTTCAGTCTGGCCGTGGTGCCAAACAGATCCTGACATCATCGGTACTGGTCATAAATATTTTCCTCGTAAATATGTTAAACGTGGCATTAAAAAAAAAAAGAAAGGAGATTCCCAGTAGCGCAATAATGTTGTTTGCAACCTAACTTGAAACCAGGCAAAGCCCTCAGTCCCAGCGCAGCGCAGATGTGTGTTCATGACAATTGCCAGGCTGCCGTCTCCTCGATCTAATCTGAAGCCTCGCAGAGCCGCCGTCCCCTTTGATGCTTGTGCTCCAGCTCTATTAACTGGGTAGAACGGAGAGCAAACAACCATCAGCGTCTCGCCTCCTGGAGCCGGCCAGCTCTGAGGCCCTCTCTCCCTTGACGGCGTGTCCCCTCGTAACTCTGACATCACCGAGCCGCTGGGACTTCATATACTGTCTTTTTTGTGGGTCGTCTGTGTTTCCCGCCGGTGTAAAGTGGGAGTCCGCTGAGCGATACCGGGCAGTGAAAAGGTGTGCGCAATTGCCGGACCGGCCGGCCGCTGGGGTTTGTGGTTCTGTGAGCACGGAGAGCATAAAGGCCTTTACGAGGTCAGGGGCCAGACGGTGCGCCGGCTGGAGGGTGGATTTATGGCAGGCGAGTCCGTCACGGGCTCTCTTTTACTCCTGTGTAAAAATGCGCCACTCAATCCCAAGCTCTCCTTATTAAAGTCACTTTCACAAAGTGTGGCCTTGGGTTACAAGCCACATTACAGGACAAGGACAATATTTCACTGATTAGCCGCTAGGCCTCGGCTACGGACGCCCCGGTGTAAGTCGGACGGATAACCTCCCAGCGTATTGCGTTGGAGGTCCGGCTTGGCGGGGCCAGCTGGCACATTCCCCTCTCTTTCTTTTTAAACTGCCTCGAAACATAAGTGCACTTGATTTATTTTTAAAATCCTATCCTAAGAGGAGTCCCCCGTGCGCAGTGAGAGCTCCACGTTAGCGTTGTCTGATGCCCAGACGGATTGTGGCACAGAGACACGCCGACACTCACTCCTCTCCGTCTGTGGCCCGTAGCCGTGCTCTCCCTCCAACTCTTATTTATTTCGGCCCTTCGTACATTGTTTATCGGCTGGTGAAGAGTCGGCATGTCTGCTGTGCCGGTGTTGGTAGATCTGCGCCGGTGTTTGTGATACGCTGAGCTCTGTGCCTCTGTGATCCTATTCGTGGCGTTCTGTGAGATCTGAGCTACACTGTTGTCATTCTGTGATGCCAAAGCCAGCTCTAATCTGCGACTGTGGTTTGAAAGGGACGGGCGGCTCCCAGCGCTGCCCTCTGCTCCCCACATCCTCCTGAGATCTTAATTGGTTTATTGAACTTTTATTTAGAAAACGTATCAATCCGAGCGCCTCTTTCCAGGTGTTAATTACCTGCTAATTAAAATCTGCAGGAACTCAAGACTCTCGAGGAGTGCAGATGACCAGGAGGCGCAACCGGCCTGGCAGACAAAGACCTCAGGAGGTGCCTTCTGTCATCTCCTCCACCTGCCACACGCAGGGTCAACGGGTTGGCAAGAGCGGGAGAATCACAGCCAGCAGATTCGCACCAGGGACACGTATGGGGGCAATCAGAGAATAAAGAAAGAGGCCGTCATTACTGGGCTCTAATCACGTCCCCATCTCTCTGCTGGGCTCGGCGGAGATCAATGCTGCTGCTCTCTGTGCATTGACTGGGACCTCAAGCGGCCGTACGGAGAGTCTCTCTCACCTATTGCTACCCTTAATGAGCCAATTAGTTGACAATAGCGTGCCTAGCATTTTATAAACTCTTGTTTACTTCCAATTAATTATTAATATCTCATACTTAGGTATGAATAAAATTAAAAGACCAGGGAGACCATTAGCTCCCCATTGCGGATCATTATTAAGATGGTGCGCTTCTCTTTTTTTAAGGGGGGATAATTGTTCATTACGGAGAGGAATTATTCCGCGCGAGGGGCGGCCCTTGCCTCGGCTCCATCTCTCTGGGTCCTCGTAGCTTAACGCTAACAGGTTATGAGGACGGCTCGTTTTCTGCCGCCGTGTTTTGTTTTAATCTCGTCCTGAATTATTTACAACGCGGCTCGTTTGCATCCTCTGCAGTTCTGCTGTCCCCCGATTCCACGAACAGACTCTTCGCTGCCGGGGAGGAAGCGCGGCCGCGGGGAAGACCATCAGCGTCGCACACTGGTCTGTTCTGAGGAACCTAGTGATCGTGTGAGAGTGTCAGTGTGAAACAGTGAGGGTGTGAGAGTGTCAGTGTGAAACAGTGAGAGTGTGAGAGTGTTAGTGTGAAAGAGTGAGGGTGAGAGAATGTCAAGATGAAAGAGTGAGGGGGTGAGAGTGTCAGGGTGAAACAGTGAGGGTGAGTGTGTTAGTATGAAAGTGACAGTATGAGAGTGTCAGTGTGAAAAAGTGAGTGTGAGAGAGTGTCAGTATGAAAAAGTGAGGGTGTGAGAGTGTCAGTCTGCTTGTGAGTGTGACCGAGCGGCCCCTGGGACCGGGCTGGTGGCCCTCGTCCGGTGTCAGTCTGCTCTCCCTCTGGACATGGCTGTCTGCGCTCGGGGTGGGGGGAGGGGGTGTTTTATTGCCAACACAAACGCAGTCTGTCTGCAGCAGCGGGCAAAAAAATAAATCACGGCTCTGTGGTAAATGGAGTAGGCCACAGCTGCTGCCAGTGCTGCGTTGTATCAGCGGTGCAAATAATGGAGATTCCACGGACCAGGCGCCGCCAATGAGCCGCGGCACTATTGATGAGATATTTGGGCAAAAATATCTCGACTAAAGCACAATAAATAAATAAATAAAGAGTGAGAAACTTGGCCGTGACGCCGCGGCACGTTGTAAACAAACCGAGGGCCGATCTGGTGGCTCTGACCCGAACACGACGGATTCTAGTGCCTGATCATAAATGTCATGACGCTCCCTGGTTTGATAAGTCAGTCGATCACTCTCAATCAATCAATTTCTTCTACATCTTGTTTGTATACCTTCCAGTAGTGAAAACCCATCCCAAAAAACAGAATCCACAACGAAGCTCGTGGTGCAGAGTGGCATCTGTGAGCTAGTTAGGATGCACATGTACCGTTTACGAGAGTGGTGAGGGCATGGAACTACCCAATTCTCTCCTCTCGCTCATTCCCTGGGGCTGAAGCCAAAGGGCCACAGTGTGATGTCAGAGCTGCGCCAAAAATAACCAGAAACAATGACGTTCTCTCATCACTCCCCCACCTCCGCTCCTGTGCTCTGAGAACAGTGTGTCCAGCACACAGTGGGAACAGACAGTCGATTTGGCTAGACCTCCACCCGTCCCTCACTCACTCCATCTCTTCTCTCCCTCTCTCTCCCTCCCTCTGTACCTGGGGCTCTTGTTCTTTTATAGCAAATTGAACCTTTCACTCTGAAAGAAATAATTACTCTCTGGGGAAAAGGGACGGCCACGGAATGCTGATATGACACGCAATGTCACCTTGCCACTCAGGAGCTCCGCACTGAGCCAGCGAGAGAGAGAGAAAGAGAGAGAGAGAGGGAGAGGGAGGGGATGAAATGGAGGAATGGGAGATTGAAAGGGAGAAGGAAGAATGAGCGAGGGGTAGTTGGTTTAATCTGGGAGGGGACAGCGGGACAGCGATGGAAAGGGGACAGAGGGGGAGAGGGGCGGAGAGTGAAATGGAGACAGAGAGAGAGAGGTGGGGAGGGGGAGCTGGACTAAGGCAGGGTGACTAGAAAGGAAGCATGTAGTGGGATGAGAGAGAGAGAGAGAGAGAGAGAGAGAGATTACAGGCCACCCCCCCCCCCCCCCCCCGAGACATTTCAGCTCTCTGTCACTTCAGCAACAGAGGAAAGCAAACACCTGTCAGCACTATTCTCTTTCATTACTGGTTTTTTATTTCTTCGTGTATGTGTGTGTGTGTTTACACTCCTGTTTAAAACGTACTTTTACACAAATCGTTACAGGCTCTCTTCCTGTTCATTTTAGCACAATAAATATTTCAACACTGCCGCTGTGTTAGGGAGCAATAAGGTCACGCAGTAACGGCAACGCGGGCGGGACGTCATTCTAGCAGCGCCGAGCAGAATGCACCGAATGCAGTGTGACAAGGTGAGATGCAGCCGACGTCACGTGAAGTCTTGATGCGTTCCCAGGGTCGAAGCTCGAGAATCAGGTGTGTCCCCAGAGTGAGACAGAGCGAGGAAGGACACCAGATCACGCTGTCCTGCGGTGTCTGGGCGAGCGCTACACGGCTCCTATAAAAGGCATTAGTGTGTGAACAACTAGCACACAGGCAGGCAGGGTTTATTACTAATTTATTAACACAGACCCCAATCACACACACACACGCACACACTGACACGCACACTGACTCGCCTGCCACAGAGATTTTTAATACCTGCTTGGGTGCGCTCTAGATAATGGGCAAATTTACCTCCAGGCCGCCCCTCATTTGTCAGGCTTTCAACTGCACCCGGCCGGCAAAACCAACACTGGCCTTCTATTCCCCGCGATCCAAATAAAGGAGAGGTTTACAAGCACCAGCTGCTAGATGAGGTGCCCGGTGTGGGAGACGGGCAGATTTGGGGACTCGGGGGGAACCGGAAGACAGGGGAATCTGACGGGGACAACGCCTTGCCTATTTTGTGATTGAAAGACGTTTGTCCTGCGTGTGCGGTTCAGCTCAGGAAGCCCATCTCTCCGTCCCGATCAGTGCTGGAAAAACTGTCCAGCTGTACAGAGTATCCCACGCCCCCCCCACCAGGACCTCCCCTCGGCCCTGGCTTTCATCTTCCTCCCCGGCCCAGACATGACACGCCAGTGACGCTCTCAATTTACCGCTCGCTGCCCCCGTGTGTTATGAGCCGCCCTGGTGCTGCGAGGCGACGCCGGCGCTCCCCGCACCGTGAGAGAGACGGATCAGGTGGAAGATAAGGAGCCGGTGACACGGGACACCCCCAGCACACACGGTAAATACATACACCGGACAGTCCCAAGGAGGGAGGATGGGCGGGTGGCTACCAACGGTGCTGTGACTTTCACCGGCAGAGAGGCGAGCGGAGTCTAAACTCCTCCGAAAGCAGGAATAATCACAGCGGGCCGCAGCAGTATATTAAGACTGTCTCGCTCACGAGTAAATGATGAACAGTAACGTGCGCACTGGAGGGGCCGCTACTTCCACTTATTTATGAACGCCGTCCTTTACATCCTGCGATTGTTAATTTATTTATTTATCCGCTGATTTTTTCTCTCTCTCTCTTTTATTCGTTTGTTTGTTCGAGTCCGAGCGCTTGATGATCAGGTCTTAATAATGCCTTGTTTATATCCACGCATAAATGTCAGAGTGATGTGATTTACGCGCGCTGGCGTTTTATCCCTCGTAGCGCCGGGAGATTTATCCCCTGCCTGTGGATTTGGTAAGAGCCTTTATGCAAAGAGCGTGCCATAAATTAAGCTGCCAGTTGGGGCTGTCTGAGCAGGGGTGTCACTGTTTAAAGTCACAGGGCCCCGGCTCCAGCAGACACAGACACAGACACACAGACACACAGTCTGAGCCTTAAGCTAACCCGTTCCGTTGTGAGGTTGTGCTTCGGTTGTGTTTTGGTTCTGCCATGAGAAGAAAGTTGCACCAACGTATCACGACTGTGGGAGAGTAACGTTGTCGGCTCATGTCGTGGGTCCATCCCTAGTTGAATCCATTACACTTTTTTGTGCGTATATACAGTATATTTTGTGAGTTGTTAATTTTCCACTTTATTCTGTGTATTTTGTTATAAGTAGTTTTTCTCTTATTATGTCAGCTGTGAGTCTAATTGACAGTTAAAGTCATCCTTCACTCCCATAAAAGTGGATTCGCGGTCAGGACTCCTGAGCAGAGGGTTGTGGGTTCGATCCCAGGTGGGGGACACTGCTGTTGGACCCTTGAGCAAGGCACTGTACCCAGAATGCTCCAGTACAAACCCAGTTGTAGAAATGGGTCATTGTCTGTAAAATGAATGTGATATAGTGTAACCGGATAAGGGTGTTTGATAAGAAATATAATAATAAGTTCCAGGCTTTCAGTTGTTACTAATTGAAGGGGTGGAAGATCAGAGACCCATTGGAGAGAGAGCGCGGGGGGCTCACATTGATCTGATGTCCGCAGCGTGCCGGTGTGGCCAGCAGCTGTCTGAGCTCTTCTGGGTTTTCTCACACACAAACTAAAGAACAACAAAAACAGCAACAAACAAAGACAGGTTTCACGATGCTGGGAGCAGTGGACGCCTCTTCCGGTTGCTAAAGTGTAAAGAGCAGGACCTTAATCCAAACACAACGAGAAGAAGACAAGGAAGACAGGAGGAACTGCCAAGACCTGACTTTCTCCACAAGGTCTCCCCAAAGACCGCGCCATTCCTCCCGCTGCAGCGCCACTTATTAAGACATCTGTCCCAGAGAGAGAGGCTCAATAAACGCGACACATGTAACACCTTCTTCACATTAATATAAATCCTTGTAGGAAGAACGAAAAAAGAAAACCATTGCCGTAAGGTCGGACGAGCCCGGGCCGCGTGCAGCCGGAATGCAATGCGATACATTAAAGTGCAATACAGAGCCCGGCGCCCACCGCTTAGCTGAACTTTGAAAGATATTGCTTATAAAAGAGATGACTCCTGGCGGCGGCCGAGTTGTGTAGTTTTATTACACCTTGGGGCGAGAGCAGGGCTGTCTTTGAAGAAATAAGGTTGTACCCTTTTCATTTCGTATCCCCCGGCCGATATTTTAAGCTGGCTTGTTAAGGGCAGCCGAGCCAAGAGCTGGAACGGAGTTTGATGCATGGCTTTACAACGGGAGCCGGGCTCATAACGCTCAAAGGCCGATCATTACTGACCTTAATAGCCCGGGCCCGAATCCGGGCTTGATTGATCGCGCCTAGCAGGTTGTGAAAAGCACCATCTGGAAGAAGGAGGAGGAGGCAGGCATGATGAGCCGAGTGATGAGAACGAAACAAGCGGGATTGATGGCCAGGGTGGGCTGACGAGGGCTTATCGGCACCAAGAGGCCCCACTGGCAGCTATAAAACGCTGTCCCTGACACATAAACAACATCACTTAGCCGGATTATGTGCATACAATATTAATTCCACGCGCCGCACAACGCTTGTTTCCCCGCTCCCTGGCTCATTTATTCACATTCTTGCTTACTCTGCTGGCTTTGAACCGCAGTGTCTCCAGTCCAGTCCCTCTCTGGGCAGGGACAGACGCTTTCACTACGCTGTTCAGCCCGGTACGGACCCGGGAGGCGAGCTTTCTGTAAAGCGTGCAGCCCCGGACCCCTTCCCCGGTGAGCTTCCTCCCAGACAAGTGCTTTGGCATTTGTTGACAACTTCTCTTCAACTCAAATGCTCCACAAACAAAGTGGATTTGTTAACCGTGCCAACATTTAAATTCAAAACAACATGAAGGACAGACGCAGCTACAGCGACATGCAATAGGGGATCTGCGCAGCTCAAGACACAAGATAATAGATGTGTGTGCGTGTGTGTGTGTGTGTGCGTATGTGTGTGCGTGCGTGTGTGCATGCGTATGTGTGTGCGTGCGTATGCGTATGTGTGTGTGTGTAGGCCGGAG
Organism: Amia ocellicauda; assembly: GCF_036373705.1. NCBI lineage: Eukaryota > Metazoa > Chordata > Actinopteri > Amiiformes > Amiidae > Amia > Amia ocellicauda. The sequence continues at coordinate 24,885,964 of NC_089867.1, read as the reverse complement.
TGCAGGGAGGGTCCCTGGGGTGTGGTGGGGAGGGGAGGAGCTGACAGCAGGGCAGGTGGAGCGCAGATCACCAGAGCTGACTCGACAACTTTCCCATTTTATTACCAAATCATCCGTGACAAGCAGCTCCACAGTGTGAGCCAGGAGACACGGGGGGGGGGGGGGGGGGGGACAGAAACCTGCATCGAACGACAGGCAGAGTTTCTGACGCCAACTCCCCGACTTCCTGCAGCGAGAGACGCCTCGTCCTTTCGCCTGGACCCCCTGCCCACGGTGGCAGTGGGACCAGCTCCTCTGAGATGATGCCGATCGTGTGTCCAGGATGCTCTGAAACCATATCCCCAAGACAGGACCTCAGCCAACGTCAACACTCCCAGCCCTGGAAGTCTGCCACAAGACCTAACTTCCTTCCTACCCTTAATGTTAGCATACCCCAGTATTACCACAGTATTACCATAGTTTTTTAGCATGCCTTTACTGCACTCTGCCATGAATAAATTAGTAAACTTGGTATTCCTAGGGTCCAGTGTTGAAAAGCACAGTGAACGCATGTTGAACGCTTAAGAATCCAGTGAAATACTATGGTAAAACTACAGTAAAACCATGTTCAAAGTGAGAAATGTGCTCGGATTCATTCCGAGGTCTGCCTGACTGAAGCGTTCTCGATTAGGGCGCCTGCGCCAACGACCAGCCATCACGGTGGACTGACACCACGGATTACAGCTTCTTCCTGAGCTCTCTGTCAACATCCCCCTGCCTCTCTCTCTCACTCCCTCTCTCATGTAAATACTAATAAAAAAAACCTGCAAACAATCAAATCCGTCCGTATTCAAATCCAGTCAATTTCACAGATGTCTCTCACTCTCACTCTCACACTCTCATTCTCTCCGTCTCTCACTCTCACTCTCCAAATCCCTGTCTCTCCGGTTCCCCCAGGTGTTCCCTGGTGATTCCCCTCCCTCAGGAGCGGTGCGGGGCAGTTTTGGGCAGTTGGGGGCGGTCTCTCACCACATCACACCACAATGAAAAAGTATTGATTTCTTTTCTGCCAAGTTTTTGTTTTGTTTTCTCTTTTTGTTTCTTATTTGGCCGGTTATTTGTTTTAGAAATGTATTTTTTATGAGCCGGTGAGATACTGTATACAGTAAATAAGAATAAAGGAGCCGCGGGACATAAATAATGCAGGTTCGCACAGAGGTGATTCATCTACCCGCCCCCCCCACTCCAAGAGTATCCAATCCTATCCAGGCCAAACCATTTGGCCTCAGCCAATCGGCAGTGACAGGCTGCGCTCAAGTCTTATTGAGCCCACAGGTAGTGCAACACGGTTACTTTACTGTAGTGTGCAGAGGTGATAGTGAACATGATATAAACCATGATACAGACCACAGAAAACTATGACAACAGTCAAACATATGTGTAAGAAAAAACTTGGGGGAAAACTGCTCAGTGGTGGCAAACTTTCACCAGGAGGCCGTACCTCTTTACACAAACAGTGGCAGGGGTGGGCATCACATTTCTCGGGATTGCTGTGAATTACCAGCTGAAAAAGTGTCAAAGAGAATCTGAGACCAACTGAAGTACCAACAAGCGTGAGGCGTCTGATGGTTTTGAAGCAGAGAGAGACACAGAGACCGAGAAAGAGAGTGAAACAGGTTCGTCAGGCCAACTTGCAGCCCAGACAGTGATAACCAGTTCATAAGACGGTTCGAGCACTGACAGAACACCAAGCACAAAACAGAGCAGACACCAACACGCTGGCACCTCTCAGCCCGGCCTTGTGCGTTACAGGGAGCCTGACATCAGACAAGCACGGGGACGTCTGATCCTCCTGCTCGTTGTGCTGATGCTGACGATAATGCAGTCGGATCGTACAGCGGTCCTCCGTCAGGAGAACACGCTCGACGAGACGGCACTGTAGCAGCTTCAGAGACACTCGCTGCTCTGCGCTCGTCGTGAGAGAACACTTCGGGGTTTCTTCTGCCCATCAAGAGACATAAAACACTCGACTTGTTAGCACCGTAGTGAGGAGACGGCCTCAAACGAGAGCAGACGGGCTCAAACGGACAGTTTTGTGTTTTTTTTGGGGGGGGACAGAGATAAAACAGTCCTTTTAAATTACAGCGTTAAGTGGATATCTCATTAGTGACAGACCAGTCACCACGGGCACGAAGAAGGAGAGAAAAAACACTACAAACCGGACTTATTAAACTGAATTAGAGGGGAAGGCAGCAATGCTTCTTAAAAGCCCGTGTCATGAGAACATGTTAGCAGCTCATCCCACCAGACACCGCCGAACGTAATTAGCGATAAAGGGGGCGGAGGAGCGCAGGAGAGAGGCTGAACCGGGCTTCGCAGACCAACACCAGCAACAAGGTCGTCCTGTTCAACGAGGAACCGGGATCGGCTCGGCCTAATGAAGGGGATTAGGCAGAACACGGGCGGATATCATAGGAAACAACGGGGCTCCTCTGTGACAAAGCGCCAGACAGGATGGCAGGCGTGACGTGAAAGAGAGAAGCTGCAGATCGAAGCGGGTGGAAACATCTTGGGGAGACTTCTTCCAGTAGGGGATCGATACGGGCTGATGCTGATCGTGATATATGTATAAAACCCTGACATTTAATAACAAAGTGTTTTCCCAGCAGAACTTCTGCCCCTACAGTATCAATCTGAGGGTGACGTGTGACTGGGAGTGTGTGTGTTATTGTCCAGACTTCTTTAGAGATCTATAGGTCAGATTTGAACACAAACACTGTGTGTCCCAATAAAAACACACGCACCGTCATAAATCACCGGCTGTACGAGACGTTTAGGAGACGGGAGTGACCTGAAAAAGACACCTGGCCCGCTTTCAGCTCTCCCTGACAGACCCGAAGCACGGCGAGAGGAGAGCCATGCATTATCCTGCCAGCAACCCTCCTATTTATATCTGGCCGTCCATCATCGGCAGCCGCCGCTCTCCGCCTGATCGTCCACAACGTCTACGCCGAGTGGATGTCAGACACGCGAGAGTCGAGAGGGTCGGGCAAGATCGGGACCAGGACCTTTTCACACCTTAGCAAGCTCAGATTCTACCTGGCTAAGGTGTGCAAAGGTCCTGGTACCGATCTTGCTTTCCGTGATGTCTCTCCACCATTTCCTCAGATTAATTCAGCCCGATCGCACTGTGTACAGTGGCCTCTGCACCCACATGCACTGAGTGGAAAACTGGTAAATAAAACCCTGCCCAGGCGGCCGGGAACCTTAATACAATCGACACAATCCAAAATGTTTTAAATCACGCCCACGGCAAGAGCTGCTAAAACAAATAGGCTGCCAAGTTACGCTACACACTGGCCGGCATCCTAAATATAGTGCTGTTTGAAATACAGGCGCCTGGATCACACTGAGATCACACGGCAATGTACCTGCCTTACCGTGTACTGTGTCACCCCCCCCCAATCCACACACTCTCACAGGCGGCCACGCCGCTCCTGCCACTGTCAGCTTGCATCCTGTTTCCACTGAGTCACCGGACGCTGCCAACTTACACCACATAAGCGCTTCTGCAAACACACACTGACAGCGCAGGTCTGTGCACCATCCAATAAACACACCCGCCAGGGCAGCCGTGCCACACGCACACACGTGTACAAACACCATTACATGCCCTGATGTCTAAAGCATATAGACACGGGCTCGTAATTACAGGGTTTAACGCTGATTGGGACGCCCTGCAGTGTCACACAACCCCAGATTCATGTTTGCACTGTGAGATATCATGAGCACACAAAGCACGCACACGACACACACACACACACACACACACACACAACCTCAGCCCCTTAAGTGAGAGTCTCAGCGGAGTCTCATTCCTGTCCTGTTGCCCACTGTGCCTTCGACACACTTGTTTACTGTAACGCAACTTCCTGAGCAACATTACTGTGCCCAGCTTCACTCACTCATGGGGCGGCATCTATACTCCGGCATCTGTATGTGTGTTGTCATTAAATATCGGGCAAACAACGGCACCCCGCCAACAAACACTAGTCTACGTGTCACAAGTTTAGGCGGTAACACCATAACAGTAACATTTCTCAAATCAAATGGGTGCCGTGTTGTTGTAAACACCTCCGACAGCTCACTGCCTTGGTAAGTGCTAAAGGGTTTCAATGTTCTCCACATATCCACCAAGAAAGCACACACACACACACAGTATAATTCTATATCATCTCTGTCCTCCTTGTCGTGTGTGTATTCCTACTTGCATGAGAACAGGACTATCCCCCTCACCCTCGCGTCTCCCATCTCCCCATTAATGGGTTCTGTTGTCACGCCGGAATCCAAAGCGGTGTTCGAGCGCATTTTTAAAAGGAAACTGCGGCGTAAAGTCAGCCGTCATCGTTATTTCCTCTGTAATACAGCGGAGACTGACAAGCAGGGCCCGATTGTTACTGTAATTCCAGCCGCTCTCTCGGATACCGTATCACAAACACGCCTGCAATTACCCCTGGCTGCTTCCCCGTGCCCACTGCCAGCCAGCTCGAACGGAAAACAATCATAATCATCATCATCACAATAATAATAATAATAATAAAAATAATAAAGAACAACTTTCATTTCGGCACTGACGCCATCGTTCTGAACCGAGGCAGAAAAACAATAACAGAAGCGCGAACGAGGCACGACGCACTCCGGTTCGGTTTAAGAAGACGTGTGTATGTGTGTGTGAACGCCCTGCGTGTGAAAGTAGCAGCTCAATCCAGTCCTAATGGATTTTCCTGTTATCTTCATTAGGACACGGAGATCTCACAACGATACGGCACGTTGCTTCCACGCATCCCACTTAATGACACGGCAGCCCCCAAGCTTCCCCTGGGTTCGAGCGCCACGGCTCCATGGGCTTTTAATTTCCTCTGAATTTCTGGTGAAATGAAAGTGTTTACCACCGTGCGGAATATTCCTGTTTTCACCTCCTAAAAAACACCCCAGCGAGGGGTAAACTGCCACATGTATCTTGCGAGGAGAGTAATTGAAGTGTAAGCAGTACAATCTCTTTTGGGAGAGAAGGATTTTGTTTCTCTTTTCTCGAGACTCGGAAGGTTTTTTTTTCGGTGCTACCGAAGGCACAAAGTCTTGTCCAAGTCTGCGCCACAACGCCCATTTCTATGCCAAAACACTGGGGTGTAAAAGGAGACTCACAAGACAGGACGGATGAAACGGGTCCTTTAAGATCTAGCGCATGCCTGCTTCGTCTGCCCCTCGGCCTGCTGCTGCCGCTGCCTGTCTTGTGCCGGGCCCGGTGGTTGTGGGGAAGGGCAGCGGGTTAATGGGTTGCTACGCTGCTGGCGGTGGCGATATCATTCTCAGCAGGACAGCGAGGGAAATGAGAACCAAGCGAGAGAGCGCACAGCCGGACAGAAAGGACGCTCGCTGGCAGGGACGGGGGGAAGGCCCTGAAGCCAGGAGAGAGTTACGGCAGCCAGGCCGCCAGCCCGTTATCTTCCTCGGCGGGGCCGGGGCTGGAGCCCAGCGCTCGGCGGCCCACGGGCACAGATCTGCAGACCATCGGTGCCAAGACCGAACGCCGAGCGGGGCTGTTCACGGGGGACGGGCTGTTCCATCAAGGACAAAATGCACACACAACCCCCCTCCCCCTCCGAAAAAAACAAACAAAATGCAATTAAATTGAGCAGCCTTGACTCGAGAGATAAGAGATGTCTCACGTTCCCAACATGCGTGTGCAAGCACAAACCAGAGCAGACACGGACGCCGCGGGGCGTGTGCGGGGCGGCTGGAGACGTGGGGAAGAGGCGGCGAGTTATAGAGCAGCACTGAGGGAGAAACAGGACAGGTCTCTTGTGTGGGGGTGGGAGTTGTTTTAATAAGAGAGGGGACAGTAGGAGGAGGACTGTCTTGAATTTCTCATCCCAAAGGTGTTCCTGCTGCTGGGGAGACAACGCTGTCTAGCGGGGGAAACGGGTCTGGGTGGACTGCTGGGCAGAGCGGTTACTGTCTTTACCTGGCGACTCACATCTGTAGAGCAACAATACGAGGACTGCTAATGAATAAAACGGTAAATAAATAATATATCTGCCTGGAAGTGAAATGATAGAGAAATGCATGATGGGAAGGAATGAGACGCGGGCCGCTGCTGACGGAGCAGGAGCAGAGTTTCACTGGGCCGACCTGAGTGCCGACTGCATGACTGCCAGCCCACAGGAGCTGTTTATACCGCCAAAGGGTTTAATTAGTAGATTAATCACTCTTAATTGGCCCTGTGAATACACGGGGAGCTTGCAGACTTCAGGGGCCTTTTCCTTGCAAATTGGGAGACCCACGCCATCAAAACCGCACAACAACTCACAGCCACGACTGCTCGTTTAGTTAACGAACCACCAAGGTAAAGTCATGTTTTGAACTTGAATCAACTAACAGTAACAGATGAATGATTTGCTTGACACCAGTTACAATCCATTAGAGTCTGCATTCAGCAAACAATCTGTCACAATCATCAACAACAACAGCAGCATACACAAACAACCACAACACGGAGGTCCTGCCTCAAGCTGCGACTTCACACATGATGGCAGAGAGATTGTAGATTTCTTAAAAAACACACACACACGTGTGCCAAACCGCACACGTATGTTATTTCTCCCAGCAGATACGCAGCACCGTCCGTGCCCACGAGGAGAAGCACAGCAAAGTAAATAATTTATTTATGAAGTGCATAGCGGTTTTTTAATAAAGAATGATGCTTTTTCCTGCAAAAAATCCATTAAAAATGAAAATCAATACGGATCAGAGACGTCGTCAGGAGTGAGAGCTGAGGACTGAGGAAGATCTGATGAAGGACGGACAGCTCGGGGGGGGGGGGGGGGCAACATCATTTAAGCAAAATCTTTAGGAATAACACAGGAACGTCAAGCACCCAGACAGGAGACACGCATGGGGGTGAAAGGTCAATTAGAATGTACACATTTTAAAATAAATGGCCGGACAGCGACACACACACACGATCGGCCACAGCTGGCTGTTAGCATCTGGAAGCAGACACACAGCTCAGGGAGGCAGGCAACCCAGTAAAACTGACGGGTCCTAATAAAAAGGCCACATATGCTGTTTATAGGGCCTGCAACATTCTCCTTTAATAACGGACTCAATCAGTTCACACAGTCCGTACTGTAAACGCCTCAAGGGTTAAAAACACATCTATATCTTTCCAAGCAGTGAAAATTAAAGGGCCGTTTCTTCTCTCCCCTCTATTGACACTAATCAGGTTGTGAATGCAGGGAATGAGATGTACATATATTTGATCTCCGGGTTATTTCATTTACAAAAGTGCCGTCCTCACTGCCTTATTCCCAAATCACATTGGCTCTGCTGTAAGTGAATCTTTTTTCTTAACAATAGATTTTTCCCCCGGTTGTTTTCCTCTCTGCCGGAGATTTCGGCACGTGCCGCCCGGGGTGCGAGAGAGTTGCGGGCAGCGTCTCGGCCCTGATCGCCGCCCCTCCCGGCGATGTCCTCGGCTCAGACGCCCACGGAGGCTGGGGATCGGGCGGGTCGAGCTCCTTCTGACTCACAGACTGACTCGTCGACTGACAGGTGGACAGAGTGATTGACGGACGGGTTTTACTGACTGACAGAGACACACAAGCTACACAGAGACACAAAGCAAGACAGACAGAAAATACTCACGTCAGCAGACAGACCAACAGACATAAACGTTTACAGGCAGACCGATCGACTGTGTAGTCCGTCTATCTGACACTGACACTCAGACTGACAGACTGACTGACTCTGTGAATACATGCCACAATAGTGAAAGACTTACAGAGAGCGACACTAAGTGTACGCTTGAAAATAACCCCGAAAACAGACAGACAGACGGACAGACAGGCCTAGTGACTCAGTCGAGCACGTTCCAGCGCATCACAGAGACTGAAACTGATGGACACACGCAGCCGGTCGCACACAAGGCGGCTGTCGGCCGGATGTCTCCCCCACTCACTGTTTTCTGCTCGCCTGCATGCCTGATTTGCTTTTATCTGCGTTTCTGCCCGTCTGCCTGTCTGTCTGTCTGTCACTGTGCCCAAATCCCCAATCCCCCAGATCTGCGACAGACTGACACTGATCCCTATAATGACTGACGTCTTCAGCAGAGTGGAGGAAAGAGAAAGAAATGAGGCCGAGACAAAAATCCCCAGCCGTCAGCAGCATCCTGAGACACTCAGTTCGCCACTACAACCTCCGACCCTCGGCCAGGAAGGGCAGTCTATGAGGACACCCCACTCCAGAGTCTCTATTTGCCTAATAAGGCGTGTGGGTGTCTGTTTTCGGCGTCTCCTCCTCGGTCCCGATGGATCGGCCCACTTCAAAGGGATTGAGCACAAAGCTGGGCTCCTGTTCTCCACTCGATGGCCTCTTATTCTTTGAGAAGCGCTGCATTACCCAGGGAGCTGCTTTGCACTCTCATCTCCATTTATAAGGATACGACTTTGAAAATCAAAAGCTAAGAGTCTACGACTGCGAGGGGGGGGGGTCCTACGAAGAATTTACAAAAGCACAGATTTGCCAAAACGCACAACGAAGTCTCCATCTTCTCTCCTCTCTCTATTCCTCCCTCTCTCTCTCTGCATCTCTCTCTCTCTCTCACGTCCCTCATCCACAGCCAGACAGCCAATTAAAGGGATGATTAAAACCGACAAAGAGTCTAGCAAATTAAGACGGGGCCAGCAGAGGCCCGGAGTGCTGAAGCTTGTCAATTAAAGAGCGGGAGGAGAGAGGGATGAGGGCTGTCAGACGGCGGCAGCCCAGGATGGTACGGAGAGAGAGAGAAGGAGGGAGAGAGGGAGACAGCGAGAGTGAGAGAGAAACCTGGTGGAGGAAGAGAGAACGAAAGACAGGGTGAGAGAGAAGCAAATGGAAAAGAGAGGGAGAGCTTGAGGAAGAGAGGAAGGAAAGAGAGGCAGGGAGGGAAGGAGGAAGAGACGGTGAGAAGAGATTGACACGGGGAGAGAGAGAGAGAGAGAGAGAGAGATTCTCCTTGGCAGACACTATAGGCCTTCCTGCACGGTGATGAGAAATGTGTGTTTGTTTATTTATATATATATATATATATATATATATTCATAGAGTAACACGGTACAAAGTGCAATGTTTGTCTTTGAATGTCTCTCAATCTATGGCTGCGCCACCCCTCCTGGACGGAAGAAAACCTAGATTGTGCAGTTCGCCTAAAACAGCATCTCCATTAACACTAAAGTCAGGAGAGGTCACTTTTCCATTCCTGTAAGTTTTTAATCAGACTCTCACCCTGCTGGGGGCCGTGTTTGATGAGAATGACTATTGATAGCACCGATGCTCTAGGATGCCTGATCTACACTTTGTTTTTTGATGTCAGTGAGAAAAGAGTATCTCTCTCAAAAATAACTGCAAGCGTGTCGCGAGCGCGGCGAGATTAGTGCGCAGACAGACAGGACTGCGCGTGTGTAAGCGGTATTGAAGGAGCGCAGAGTGGAGGCGTGGGCGTAAAATAAAAACCGCAAGTGTAGAAACTAAACTAAATATTAAACTAATTATATTTATTCTTATGTCTTAAATAGGCACAATATACACCATTCAAGAATGACTAGGTTTTTATTTTATTTTAAACCCGGAAAATAACATTTTCCTAAATTCCGCACCTCAATGATTAAAGACACTCTCTCGACACGGTCCCTGATGTCAGCCGTGCGATTCGTGATGCATTATGGGATTTGAAGTTCTCGTCTGCTGATTGCACCCCAAACCAAAGGTAAGGATCTCCAAACACCTACACATCCCAGGGTGCCATTACATTTAAAGCGCCAGGACTTTTTCTCTCTTCAATAACGTTGCACTCACGGGTGAGGTCGGGAGCAGTACACTATTGAAACGTTCGCTGCGCCCGGCTTCACAACCTAAAGCCGAGGACCATCACATTAGCGTTTTGGTTTTCAGGCAGTAGGAGCAACGATCTGGACAGAGTTAACTGTTTCTGTATCGGATAACATTACTTTATCACAATTATTGGTAGGGACAAATCAACATTCCCTTGGCATTGATAGGGACACGTCCCTACCTAAATCTATGCCGTTGTGTATAGTTACTCCGCTGTCATGATGCAAAATAGAAAGCCAGAAAATGTCTTCAGTGGCAGAGAAACTACAGGTGTTTCTTGGGAGAGGAGAGAGAGAGAGATGATAGGCAGAGAAGACATCCAAGGCTGGACCTTTAAGTCTCCTGCCAGCCGGAGCCCAGCGCAGAGGGGTGTTCGGAGGCATCGCCACCCCAGCCCTCACGTCACGTCGACGGCCACAGAAGCCCCGAAGTAATGAGCTCAGTAAACAGGCGCTCAATCCTGCATAAGCCACCCGGAGAGCAGATCACCAGCGGAGACATGATGGTCTTCCCAGGCGCATAAATCTCCCTTCAGCAGTCAAATGAGCTGAACCGCAGCCTCGCCAGCATCATTACCGCCTCCCAGAGGCCCGCTTCGGCCCGATTTAAGCTAAATGTCATGTTTTTCATCATGATTGTCTTTTTTCTCTTTCTCTCTCCCTTCTTTCTTTTTTGACAGAAGAACAGAATAGAGAAGACACCAAGGAAGAGATGAAAACGCACACCTTTCCCTTGAGTTTTTGTTCTGCTCTTAGTTTTTCTTGGTGGTATCTTGTGGAGTTGAGGCTCCAATCAGCAACAGGAATCTCAGATCTTGTGTCCTTGTTTGAAATGTAAAGTGCTTTGAAATGTATCCGCTTTGTGTCTAAACTTCAAATGGCTAACGCTTGATGTTCCGGTTTTATGGTTTAATCGCCCAATTTACTTTTTTATGTAAATATAATATCCCGATTATATTCTCTCTTGCCCTTTTACCACACCCCAATGGAAAAGCACCTGACATCGTGAAAAGGGCCTCTATAAAACCCAAAAAGATTCTCAACAGTCCTGACAGCGTGCCAGACCCACTAACCCCCGCGCCAGGAGCCAACTCCGCCTCTGCTCGGTTATGTAAGTGATCCCATCAGCAGGGCCGGTGCGGCTGTCAAACCATCGCTGTATCGGAGTCCTGGAGCGGGGTGGGATGGGATCGTGAAGTGCCAAGGTTTCCCTTCTGTGAGACAAGGCTGTATTGTGCAGTGTTGAGCTGTACTGTGCTGTGGCGCTGTGCTCTCGGTGCCTGTGGAAGTCTCGCACGCTGCCACTGACGGGTTCCTGACAATACGAAATGACAGGCGCTGAATGAGGCTGACTGGACAACATGTGTCTTAATTAATTTAATTAGGCCGAGCCGCTGCCCGGCTTCCATCTCTGAGCGCCGGAGCCCTGCGCTGATTTACGCAGCCCGGTGCTTTATTTATCACCTCACGTTGCGCCCCGACAGCAGCGGAGTCCAGCGGCCGCTTGCAAATACCATTAGGCCTGACAATCTGGGTGAGTTTTTATCCGGCGCATTCCGAACTTCAATCATAAAATGGCTCCCAACCAAACAACAACAGCAACACACAGAGTGGTATTTGAGGCCGAGCCCAGAATGTCACTGTATGGCACTTTAACAGATGTGTGTTCAGGCGCTCTCTGGGACCACAGGGCGAACACCCACCTCCCAGAAAAATAAATTAAAAAAAGAGAATAAGTCGCGTATTGTAGTTCCTGAGGAGAGTCTCACCCCGTCTGTGCTTTTGTGAATGAATCAAACAGCTGTGAGATCGAGGCGTGAGATCCAGACCGTCCCTCTTGCCAGCCGCGTCGGAGAAACTTAAATAATTTAGCGATCGTTTGGAGTGAAAACCTTACCGCCCTGCGGGGCTCCGGGACCGGTGACTGATTTGACTGACAAGTTACTTGCTAACATTATTACCCATTAAAAACTGACATTATGTTCCTGGTCTTTATAATGATGATTTAGGGCGACCTAGGGAAACCCGCTGCGTCGTGTCTAATGAGCCCCTGGGTTCGCCGCCGCTTTACTACACGGGTCTCCGAAGCGTGCGCGTGTCCACAGTGCTCCCATATCAAGGCGGGGGTGGGGGGGTGGGGGTAGACAGTCACAGACAATAATAAAAAAATAATAAAAAAACACCCGCCACGCCATTCTCGGGCTAAACGACAGAACCGTGACCTTGAATCGGACGCATGTTGCTTTCCAAAGATCAGTATCAGTCTTCGTCTTCCCCGAAACGCCTCTCCCTGCCTCCCTCCCCCCACCAGCCCCGCGGCCCCTCAGCAGGCAGGCTAATTGTCGAAGATGCCCCGGGTGCTGCGCTGATGCGGTCAGGCGGACTGATTAGTGCGACAGAAGCAAACTGAAGAGAATCAAGACAACACTTAATTTCAGTGAATTAGCCTTGGCTCGGTCATTACTGGAATTACCTCGGCTGTAAACACACACACACTGTCATTAACGTGGCTGTTGCATCTGAGCCGCCCAGGTCTCTAAAGTTCATTGCATTGCCCTTTGACCTATACACAAGGAGAGGGGTGCGAACCACACTGCTGAGAAACGGCTGGGCTTCCCTTTTGGGGGTTCATGAGCACACACCAGACAGGCAGCAGGCGTGCGGTGCTGTGCGGGGCATAGGATGGTGGGCATTGTACAAAACGCTTAGTAGAAGAGAGCTACTACACAACCATGACTCAGAGTGTGATGTCAGGCGCTGCGAGGGAAATTTAGTGTTACTTTTAAGCATCCTTTGCTGTCCAAATGGGCCATTCCAATCAGCGCACGTCAGTGAAGACATCACTCTGTGACAGACGTGATGGATGGCATTGCGATGTAAAATATGGAGATCAGAGGTGAATAATTCCTCAATTTGCTTCAAATTCAGATCCAGACCTCGGGTAATTATTCTATTTCTCTACTGCTTTGTGTGGATGTGTAACATTCGTTTCATTGTGAAACATCCGACACACCGTATAGAACTACAGACTGTCTCTGACTAGGCCCCGTCTGGCTCTTAAGCTGTGTCTACTCTGACACTTACTAACACACAGGGGACGCACATCACACACCAGGGGACACAAATGGAAATTGGGCTTCAAGGCATTCAAGACAGAAAACAGGAGACACTTCTTCACACAGAGAGGCGTCACAGTCTGAACAAACTCCCCAGCGATGTGGCTGAAGAGACAATGTGGGAACATTCAAAAACAGACTGGATAGGATCCTTGATCACTTAGTTATTAATGGACACCAAACGAGCACGATGGGGCGAATGGGCTCCTCTCGACTGGACACTTTCTTATGTTCTTACAGTGTGAGCCCCTGTCCGAAAAGCATTCAGGGATAAACTCACAACAGTAGAGTAATAGCAGAGTAACGATCGTGTAATTACATGTCAATTCAGATGTAATAACATATGCATAAGCTGTTTCTAACGCCAGAATGAACAGACACCGATAACGCTGTGTAAATGTGATTATTTACATCAGATCTTTAATCCAGTAATTGATTACCTTGTTATATAGTTAATACCAGGAAACTCAGACCTTGCTCTACTCAAAGCCCATCTTTAATAGTCTAAAACTTTTTGTGCCTTTCTTTAAACAGTCCTATTCTTCGCGAGTCTTCTTGTGCATCCAATTAAAAGATTACTGCTGCTACTGCTACTACTACTTCTACTACTACTGCTACTACTACTACTAGCAAGTTAGGGAACTGAGAAGCACTTCTCATCCCCTCCGCAGCCTCCGCCCTCACCTCGGTGGAAAGTGATGGCTTTTCCTGTGGAACCTTATTAAGAAATGCTGAGAACATTTTCATAAGCCTCCCAAATTCATCAGGGATTTTTACGACACCAATAAAATCAGCTGTAATAAATAAACCGTCTCCAGTCGAGGCAGTTCGAGATGATGAACCTCTTGTACAGCCGGGCTGATACACAGGGGTAATCATGCACCTTCACGGCTCTCTCTCGGTAACCGGTGTGCTGGGGGGTAACGGGGGCGCTGCCACGGTGGAGGGCTCTGTGTCTCCCTCTGTCTCTCCCTCTCCCTGTCTTTCATTCTCTCTCTCACTGTCTCTGTCTCTCAGCGTTGCTCTCTCGCTGTGTTTCATTCAATTCTCTGTCTCTCCCTCTCTCTCTCTGTCCCTCTCTCTATCACTGTCTCTCTCTCTCACTGTCTGTCTCTGTCTCTCAGCGTCTCTCATTCTCTCTGTCTCTCACGGTCTATCTCTCTGTCTCTCATTTTCTCTCTATTGCTGTTTCATTCTCTCTCTCTCACGATGGGTCGAATGGCCTCGTCTCATTTGTAACCTTTCTCCGTATCTCAGTGTCTCTCTCTCTGTCTCACATTCTCTGTTTGTTTCTCTGTCTCTCTCTCTCTCTCTCTGTCTTTCATTCTCTATATCTCTCTCTGTCTGTCTCACTGTCTCTCTCTCTATCGCTGTGTCTCTGTCTGTCTTTCATTCTCTCTCTGTCTCTGTCTGTCTCACTGTCTCTCAAGGTCTCTCTCTGCGGGGCACAGCGGTGGAAACTAAAGGGCTTTCGGAGGGAGCCGCTCTCAACCAGTACAGAGCCGTCGATCTTGAGAACCGATGAGAAAAAACAGAGACCCCCTCTTCCTGGAATAAATTAGCGTGGGGGACCAGAGCAGGAGTCATGGAAAACCGCTGCCAGCTAAGGAAATCTGCATAAATGATGCAAAGTCGCGGAGAGTCTTGTCAAGACGGATCTGTCTCCGTACACAAGATGGGACTGTCGGATGTGTTGCTAATTTCCTTTGAAAACTTCAGACAATAGGCTCGGCGTTCAATTACGGGCGAACCTGCCAGAGCGGCGGGGGGACTGTCAGGCTGGAGAGGACAGGCGCTCATACAAAAGACTCGTCTGGCGCGGTGACAGCCCTCCGCGGTGCAGGAACGCCATTAGTGACACCTCGTTATGCGGGAGAGAGACGATCTGCATCTCGTTAAGGGCGGGGTTTGCGCACGGTGACGGAGACCCCCTGCGCTCCAGGCCAAACCACTTGCCTAAACCGAACACACTTTTTGGACTCGGCAGACGCTTGACCGGAGGAACTACTATACAATACAACACAACACAATACAGCCATCCACTACTGCTACATCCAGTAGGACCGCAATGAGTTAAATTGCTTCCCCAACTACACTTAACGTCAATCACTCCCCCGAGGGGTTTCTGTGGGCGTCTTTTGACCAAAACAATAACCTAAGCAGAAGGATACGAGCAGGACTCACATGGACCAGATATAATAGGATAGAAAACAAATCAGGGAGGAAATAAATAATTTCATCGGGACAGATATTTTAACCTTTTTAAAAAAAATTACACGGCAGCAACGCGTGTCACGTAAAAGTCACACAATAAACAGCACAGGTTTCGCGGGTGGCAGATTGAGCAGAGATGCCAGGCAGGCTAATTCAAATGACTTGAAACGAGGCTGCGTTTTAATGCCAGTGAAAGTATAATGGAGAGGAAAGACCACAAAAAAAAGAAGAAAAGAAAAGTTGATTGTTTTTTCGAAAGGTCAAACTGCTTTTTCGTTTTTTCCTTTCTCCCCCTCCTCTCCTCTCCTCCCCTGGCATTTCCATGCTAGTGTAGCACAGGGGACAATTCCCACAAAATCAAGATCAGGAATCAAGTTGGTAGATCTTCTGTCGGAGCCTCGAATCTACCCTGACTATCTCTCCTGCATCCCCCTCCCGCCCGCCCGAACAGATCCCTACAGTAATTATGTAATTACCGTGATGCTCTGCCTAATTCCAGAGATACTGCACTCTAATCACACTCAAATGTTCATTAGTTAAGAAAAGCGCTCGATACGCTGTAGGCGGGCCGGCCGGCCATTCGAGGGCCGCGAGTTGTTGGAGGACAGTTGTGGTGTCAATGGCTTGATTGGTTTCTTATTAATTTCGCTGATTGCGCAGGTTTCTGCGCCGGGGCCGATAATTACAGCCACAATAAGCGGAGCCCCGGGCCCCCATTACAGCGGCTCCACTCGGGCTCCCTCCCTCCCTCGCAGATCGCTGTGCCGCCCGTTAGCAGCCAGTGTCACATGACACCGTGAAGATCAAGGGTTAATGAGCGAGGGGCAGATGGGAGTCTGTGAGGGACGAGAGACGGCCTCCGAAATCACAATCCACGGATTATTTTTGTTGTCTTTGAATAATAACAGTTTATACTGCAGGCCCTGTAGGAGGTGGAGGTTCAAGTCCAATCCAGCTGTCCATTCTGGTTCTGTACATGGTCTTCAGCGTCGGGAAAAGCAGTTGACATGAAAATCTACCGGTTCTTATGCATCAGATATAGAAACGCTGCCGGTACAGAGCAGGATGAGACTCGGTGGGCAGGGGCGATGCCAGGGCACGGAATTGATCTGAGAGCGAGGCTTTTGAAAAGACCCTTGGAAAATAAAATACGACAGAGACAGGGTTCTGCCACCAGGTGCCACTGTGCAATAAGGAGAAGTGTGTGATGCCTCAGGACTGGAATAGTGGTGTTCACTCCTGGTCCTTGAGTGTATTTATATATACGTGTGTGAGAGAGAGAGAGAGAGTTTTTTTGAAGTCTTGGCTGAAGGGCGAAGATTTAACAAACCGATCAGGCAAAGTCACAGAAGTGCCCCCCCATTGTTTGCATACACCAAAGCTGTGGAGATGGAAAAGCAACACCAACTCAGACCGGGGGCAGCAGCAGATTTGTAGCGTGACCTGAAGAGATACTGCTCCGTTAATTGCACCTGCTTGACCACTGAAATGCAGGTTTGATTTTGCCTGTGCAGGACAGATGCCGGGCAAGTTGTTGGTGTTCGTGTGTTCGTGTGTGTGGGCAGGAGAGGGGACGGGTGGGCGCTCTCTGTCGGAGAAGTGGGTTTATGGTCTTTCCCCCATCTGCCATCTCCCCCAAACGTGCAGGTTTATTGGACAGTAACTCCCAACCGCCGGCAGCGGGGGCTTCGCAGGAATCGCCGGGTTTAAACTTTAATTCCATGCTACGCGGTAATCTAATCGTACGGACGACCTTGAAGGAGAGCGTTCCGCGTGTTCGAGGCCTCCTAATACATCCGAATCACTCCATTAGCTGGTCATCCAGCCACACACTCAAAGAAAGTAAAACAAAAAAATCCTTGGAAAGCTCTCCTCCTAGATCCACAGCTTTAACCCTTTGCTGCCCCAAAACCGGTGCCAAGTAAAGACACGTAGCACAGGGAGAGAGGCCGGTCAGAAAAGGTCAGCGTGCGTCTGGGTGGACATCCCAGGTCACTGTGACGAACGCCGCTGCTATACATTCTGAGTTTAACCGCTTCCTCTCCTGTCAGAAAAAAAAGACTTCTCTATAAAAAGCTCTGGGGTTTTGGGGCTGTTTTGTCAGCTAGATCTTAAATTCGACACTGCAGATGTGAAATCAGAGGAAAGGAAATCGCAGCAGCGTTCAGATCATGTGACTGATGTGGCTGATGTTGGACTAGCACGGTTTGCATCCCCTGTGTCTCCGTGTCTTAGTCAGATCTTTGGAAATCCATTTCAGATATCCCCGCCGGATGCTTCGGCAAAGACTGTCAACTAACCACACCTGACGACGGCTTCATTACAGAGGAAGGACGCACTTGGAGCTTCACTCTCACACACAGACACATCCACACACTTGATGCCTGGCCCCTGTCCTGTACTGAGCCGCCCCCCACCGATTCAGAGAACAGTCCCAAGGCCAAAAACTAGATAATTTCTTGTTTGGAGAGAGAGGGAAATGAAACCGGGTGTACCGCAAAAAGCAGCAGGCTCTCTCTCCCCGAGCCGCGGCAATATCAATACCTCTCTCCGGGCGTCGATTCATCTCCGCTCCTAATGTCATTAGCCCTGCGAGATCTCTCTGCGCGCTTCACACCGCCAAGACACATTTACATACATTTACATCCCGAATGAAGAGCCCTCATCCCCAGCAAGTGGCATCTGAATCACAATGTTGTTTTTCTCCCGGACAGCCACGCCACTCAGCAGATCTAATTCCGGCTGTTTGTTAAACAATCGTGGTTGCTCTTGAAGGAGCATTTTGTGGCAAGTCAGTTACTCCCCCCGATTATCAAAGTAATTATAAAAAAAAAAGAACAGAGGATAAATAAAGAATGCCGAGGAGAAGTCCGGAGCGGGGAGAGCGGAGTGATTAAGTTCGGCCCTGGGTGTTGGTTTGTTTCGGAGCACAGGGACTCACAAGGGAAGGCAGGGCTGGGGGCAGACGTTGTGTAGGTTAAAGTCTACTGACACGGTTATTGGAATTGAGCTGCCGGTGTCCATCGCAGTGCCTGATGGGGGACAACCGAGGACACCATCACAGTCCCCCTCACAGACATGTTCAAATAAAGGCGCCCGCTTACGGGTACAGTTTGCTTACGTGAGTTTTGATGGCTGTTTCCGTTGCGTGACGTTGTGTGGACGGTGAGGCCTTCTTCTCCAGCCCCGTGTCCCTCCGCACAATGACATGTCACCGGTTGAGTGAAACAGAAGCGCAGGATCCACGGGCAGTCGAAGGAGGGCGGAGAGACGCAGGGAAGGAAAGCAGCGCTTCTCACCTGACACCTGCCTGTGTGAGAGAGGCAGCCTGACCCCCCCAGAGCCTCAGAGTCTTATGAACCTCCCTCCCCACCCCCGTCCTCATTACAGCACAGCCTTCGGGGCGTCCCCGTCGACGCACAGGAAGGGAGAAGGTCAGCGCTGCCCCCGCAGCGGGTTGACAGGGCTTTCTTCTTCTCCCTCTCCATCTCTTCTCGCTCACTTCTAACAGACTGTCCACGGGCGCCCGTCTGCCACGGAGCCGGGACTCTAATTGGAGGAGGGCTGAGGACCGCGCTTGGTAATCAGGGCAGGGAGTTCTCAATGAGTCCAGCGCGTTACTGGGGAGGGAGGAATAGAGAGCTGGAGAGGTGAAGTAAGGTGCCACATGCCCTATTAAGCACGGAGCGTCGGTGCGCCTGATCTCGGGGATGTTACTTTGAGTAGAAAAACGACAACAAGACAACATGTCCTCCACTGTTATTGACCAACTTCAAAAACAACAACAGCAAAAGACCACCAAAATACAAAAGTAAACATTGTCTCATTCCCTTGTTTTCCTGTCCATCCTGTTCCCTTGTTTTCCTGTCCCGCCACGTCCTGGTACTGAAGATCCAGTTTCTGACAGTCAAGTGACATCGATGGACCCGAGAACGGCCGACCATTCTCAGCTCTCCTATTGGTGGATAATGGGAAATCACTACTGTTCCCCTCTAACTTTTCGCCTCTCCTGACCCAATCCACTGCCTGACAGATCAATGTGCTTCAGCTGCCCCCGCTGGACAAAGACAAACACATGGGGGGCTTCTGTCTGACGCCCATGTTCATTTCACAGCCATTTAAATCCAGCAGCACCGAGGGTGAAACCATAGCATGCATCGAACAGAATTCAGCTTGACAACACAATGGACGCACTTAGTTCAGGGAAAATGGCACACGAGGGGCTGGAGGACCTGTTTGCCTCAGACAGGCTGCTCATGCTCTCCTGTTCGGGAGCACAAAGCCGTGGAGACTCGGGACACCCCCTCCACGTCGTCCCGGCATCCTCAGGGAAGGGACCCTCAGGCCAGCCGCCCCCCGGACGCAGCCAGGCACTCTGGGAGTTTCACACAGGAAGGAGGCTTGACGTGTCCTTTCAGATTGCTGTGTGGCGTATTGATCGGAGACCTGCTCTTTCCCTCTCTTTATTAAAGCAATGATTCATTTTACTCTTATTCTGCCTCAGATCAAGCTGTGACGGCTCACTCTGCCGCTGGAAGGTTATTTTTCGGTCCCAGTCATTGCCGAGGGTGATTATGCACTTTTGTGTACAGAGAGGCCAGACTGTGTGTGTCCAGAGAGCCTGTCTGCCTGGGAAAGAGACACTTCTCTCCTGGCCGCATTACGCAAAACACAAACGATTTCACACACATCCCCCACCAGCGGAGAGCATGGCGTCTTTCATTGGGGTGCCGGGCACGTCTGATAGGGGCTCCGATACTTAACTCTGTTATCGGCTGTGAATTTTTCACTGTCAAGACACGAGCGCAGCCCCCCCGGCTCATTTGGAAACATTTTCTCAGCCGCTCCGCTCCGAGATCATTCCGTGTCACTCATACAGAGCTCCCTCCTTCACTGCCCCGAGGTCTCAACTGTCAACTGCAGCGTGGAAATCAGCCGTCCGGCCATTTTCAATAACCGGTACCGGGTCACGGTGCGCCGGAGCCCGACCCGGCGGGCACAGGGAGCCAAGCAGGGCACAACCGCAATGCCACACTCGTGCGCATCACTCTCACAAGACTACAGCGCAATTTAGAGTATCAACACAGAAAGTATGTCGAACCCAGGTGCCAGGACAGTAGAGGGCCGTGTTAAAATCAACATGCAGCAACATGTGACATATTAGATGTCCTGTGGGACCCGGGGTGGAAATCCTGGTGCCTGATACAGTTTCTCAAACAGGTTCAGCTCTCAGTACAGTTTATATTATGGTTTAATCGGCCACTAGTGTATAACATGCCCTATTCCTTCATTCAGGTAGTTTTTTTACACCCATTTACTTTCACCCAGGTGTTGAAATGGCGGCGCCTCTCAATTAGCACAAGCCACAGCCCGGCTCGGACTCGAACCCGTGCTCTCCAGGCCGGGGGATCTCACGTCCCCCTGCTCCAGGCCCCGGCGGCCGTAGCGTCTCGGCGGCCTGTGACTTCGGAGAGGGAAGAATGTAATTATTTTGAGTCGTAACTCTTCTGTTCTTACAAGCGTGACCGTGTTGTCTTGTTAAACGTGTGTCGAATGCATTGTTCGAATCCACACGCCACGTCGCCGCCCCCGGGACGCATCGGGGAGGGGAAGAAAAAAAACACGAAACCAAACACAACACGTTCTTGTCGGGAATCTCAGCGCGGCGTTTCGTTTCCCCGGGAGGACGTGCGGGTAAATAAATACACGCGCTCATGTGTGTGCTCGTCTGTGGTGGAAGCGGAATTGCGAGCCCCCACCCCACCCCCCAACCTTATAAAAATACAGAAAATGGAAAGAGAAAGAGTGTGTGGCCACCCCACGCGCCAGCGAGACTGATTTCCATTCATACCGCGGTGTGATCGTGCGAGGAACATTAACCTGCGCGAGCGGAGAGAAATGAAATTATCCCCGACTCAGATCGGCCGACTGGTGTCACAAGACGGAGCGATCTGCACAAAACACATTTAAAAAACGGATAATAAAAGAGGGGGAAAAAGAGGGAAAACAAGAACAAGGAAAAATTAAGGGGTTAGGGGGCCGGGAGGCACTTGGTGAGGGGGACGCTTGATTTGTTTTCTATTATAGAAAGTGTGCACGCTCGTAAGTGTGTGTGTGTGTTTGTGTATTGTGTTTTGTCACGAATACATCAGGCCGGGTGTGTATCCGGTGTGTGTGCCGAGGCTGGATGAAAGTCCTCTGACAGAGAGATCCGGCTCCGACGTGTAGAAATTAATTGAGTGAAAAAAATCTGCTGGTTAAGGTTGAACTGGGTTACAGGAGGCAGCGTAACAATTGTTCTCCGTCTGCCTCGGGCTGTGTATCTTTCACTCCTGCCTTTTCCCTGCTTCTTGCTCAGCCCTTTCCCTCTCTCTCTCTCTGCCTCGGTTGTTCTCTCCTTCTCTCTATGGCTCTGCATCTGTTCTCTCCATCTCCTCCTTTCTGCTTGTCTCTCTCCACGGTCTCTCTCTCTCTCACTGTTTTCTTTCTCCTGCTCTCCACAAACACATACAAACGATTCTGTACAGTGCGTGTGCGTGTGTGTGTGTGTGTGTGTGTGTGTAGGGGGATGTGGGGGAGAGTACTGTCCTGTCTCGTTGTGTGTGTGTTTATGTTGCAAAGGCTTACTCTCTGTGTCAGTGTGTCCGCACGCACGTATGCCTGTGTGTGTGTGTGTCGGCAGTGTGTTTTACTCATTGTTAGTTCATATTGTGCAAGAGCCATGTGTGTGTCAGTGTGCGGCACGCGTGGGGAGGTTATGCAACTCTGTCTGTGTGAGTAAGGCGACTGTTGTGTGTCTGTGTGTGGGGGTTCTGAAGTGAGTGGGCCGGTTCTGAAGCGTGTCACTGGCTGAGTAACAGAGAGAGAGAGAGAGAGAGAGAGAGAGAGAGAGAGAGAGAGAGGGAGCACAAGCAAGGCGGTACTACGCGCTGAGCACATGAGAACAATGCAGAAACCTTGGCAACCTTTCAGTAAGATCTTTGCATCTCACTCCAGATACACCACCGTGTTTGTGTCTCTGCGCTCTCCCGTTCAGGGTCCGTTTAGCCGGCTTTCAGACCCTCTTTCCACATCACCGTCCCGGTTTTATTCGCTCAAGCATTTATTAATGAGAAGCGGAGCCACTGTCACATACATACAGTTTGTCTTCTCGCCCGAAACGGTTGCAAAACGATCCTAAGCCTCAGGTACCCACGTCAAAGACAGAAACCTGGTGAACGTGTTTGTGTGCAGCCTAACTTTACTACCAGACGCCAGAAATAGTAACAGACCACAATAACAGGAATCAAGGTCCTCCTCAGTGGCCCAGTCTCAGTGGCCCAGTAACAGTAATAGTCTATCCTTTTATCCAAGGCTACTCCAATCCAGTCAGCAAAACATCCAGTCTGGTTACGCACAAATACACAACTCTGTGAGAAGCCTAATAATCTTGACCTGCTGCTCCTTCACTGTGGAGCATCCCACACTTCACTGACACACTGTGTACCTACAACACAGGAATAGTGTGCAATGGGGCGACTCACACTCAGTCACGCACACACAGACTCACACACTCAGTCACACGGACTCACACAGTCAGTCATGCGGACACGGACTCACACACTCAGTTACAGAGACCTGTATACTCAGTCACATGGACTCACACACACATCACACAGACTCACACACTCAGTCACAACGACTCACACACTCTTCACACAGACTCACACACGCAGTCACATGGACACGGACTCACACGGACACGGACTCACACACTCATCACACAGACTCACACACGCAGTCACATGGACACGGACTCACACGGACACAGACTCACACGGACACGGACTCACACACTCAGTCACACCTACACAGACGCACACACTCAGATACACTCTCTTTTGATCTTTCTTTCATTTAGTTTCTCACTCTTCTCTCTTTCGACTTAAAGACCTGGTTAATGGACTGAAAATTCCCCGCTCTGAAGTTCTGTGCTAACACCTCTTGTGCGGTGGGGAATACTGATAGACGAACACACACACACACACACACACTTATTGCTGTGTGCTGAGGATAGGTTGTCGGGTTGCTACACAGACTTGGCAATGGCTGTCACAAACACAGAAAGTTATGAGTTTTGATCGTTTAATTAGTCTACATCCGTGTTGCTCATCCCGGAAAGAGACGTGTGACCAAACGCGTAGAAACAGGAAGCAGGAAATAGAACAACACAGGAACAAATAGAAAAGAACAATCCGAGAGAGACATGAGTGGAAAGGCAAGACGGAGAGGAGCGGGGAGTCTGCAACGGCTGGGCCGAGGCGGAGGCTTGTGGAGGACTCTGGTGCTTGATCCCCTCTCGCCCTGAGCACAAGGGTTTAACCTGTTTTCACTGTTAAACTCCTCTTAAGCAGCCCTTTCATGTTAAATATCCATCCACTCTGTGCTGGTGAGGAAGGAGGCTGTATATATCCATACACAAACACTCGCGCAGTGCCTTTGAACTCGGCCGCACGGCTCATTAGAGGCGCTTTGAAGACGGGATGTTGGAACATTCCTGCAGTTTGATGTTACAGTTATTAAACATAATGCAGCAGCAAATTACTTTCACACTTATCCACTGTAAGTGTAAATAATGTATACAGCATGCACCCCCCCAATAAATAAACTATACATGTGTTCTATATATAAATGTGTGTGTTATTTATTTATTTATATTCATAGAGGGGTGCCCAGAATTATTCGCGTCAGCCTGAATAGATCTCTGTGCCTCTGCTGTAAATACCCGTCTGTCTGTCCTGCGATCGAGACGCGAGGCGCGACCACCAGGACTGGAGACTGATGCCAAAACGTCTACAATCGGATGAGGTTCTCCTTCTCCGCAATGATTTTATGACCGAGTTGCCAAAGATAGGCCTGACAACCTCTTTCCCACTGAGTTATCTGATCTAATCCCCCGACACTCAGACGGCGCGGAAAAAAAGGAAAAGAAAAAGCAATCAAGCAGTCAGGGTTCAGATTGACGAATCTCGTTATTACGTTTATGTCCTTAAAAGGGCCAATGGCAGAGAGGAAGTGCGCGAGGAAATAAATAAATAACCGGCCAAACAAACTCGAGCTGGCAGCCGCTCGTATTGACGCACATGTTCCCCTGCAGGAGCGGCACCTGGGAGCGCTGGCAGGCCTCATCATAATCCGTATCGTTCTTCTTAAGATTCTGCTCAAATCCGTTCTGATTTATCCTGCGGGGGAAAATCCCAACCGTATGAATCATTTAGCGCTTCCACAGAAGGCCCCCCATTCGATACATCATCACTTTTTATGAAGTTCACATTCATTTATTTTAAAGAGACGTGTGGGGGGGGCGCTGTGTGATGTGCCTGCCAAGAGTCTCCACCGCGCCGAACGGACTGGGATTCCTGTTCTGTTTTTTAATGGGGTTCTGGGCTGCCCGGCCGTTCGGTTAATGGGGGGAAGAGGGAGTGGAGGAGGATGCAGTAAGTGGGGGACTTTCATACAGGATGTTATGTCTAGGTCTAAGTCTAAGTCCATTCCAGTGTCTAAGTCTAGGTCTAAGTCTAGTCAATGTCTTAAAACCCCACCAACACCTAGCTCTAATCACAGGGGCAAGAGTTTCTTGGTGGTCACCCTTACAGGGGTAGATAAAGGACTGGAAAGGAGATGTTCTTAACACTTCATAAACAATGTTCTTCAATTTAATTGACCGATATGGAGCCACCTTTTCACAGGAGCTAAAATAACCGTTGGAAGAAGTGATATTTATCTTCTGCGCTCAGACTTACAAACAAACCAAACCAAACCAGGAAACGGGCCAGAGACTGTTTGATGTTCAGCGTCTGGTGAAGTACCGAGCTAGACTGACCATCGGGGATCACAGAGGGGACAAAAGACAAATGAATACTTTGTGGGTGAAGAAAGAAGGAACGTTTCTTTTTCTGTTGATCTCTCAGGTTATGCTACAGGCACAGAGGATGGAGCAATAGCACGTGCCCTACTCCTCCATTAGGGGAATGGCACAGGACTGATGAGGAGAGAGCGACAGCACGGATCTGACAGGACAGGTGCGCCAGGGAGCCGAGCCCATCAACCCAGACATCTGATGCCATTACCAGGGCGCTCATCTCTCACCGGGAGGGGAGGGAGACGGCGCTCACACTAACAGGGAGAGTGGGGGGAGGGGAGGGGACGGGCGGGGCGGGGGGTGGTGTGGAGGGCTTCCCTGAAGGACCGGCAGATCGATGCTCCTCTCCGCGTTAAAAACTCCCCCCGTCTCCCGCGCAACCAGATAACGAGTAAATGAGTCCTGACGGTAAAAGCAATTGCAAACGCAGGGCTTTTAGAGGCCGGGGCTCCCAGCGCTGCAGCGCCGTCTAATGTGAGCAGAAGTGATGCGCCTTCGGCAGAGCCAGGAAAACTCATACACGTACACAACACACACTCATACACACACACACACACACTCCCAACACTGCAGCGCCGTCTAATGTGAGCAGAAGTGATGCGCCTTAGACAGAGCCATGAAATCTCACGGCACGGTCAGCACAGCAGCACAGACA
Source organism: Amia ocellicauda (assembly GCF_036373705.1). Taxonomy (NCBI): domain Eukaryota; kingdom Metazoa; phylum Chordata; class Actinopteri; order Amiiformes; family Amiidae; genus Amia; species Amia ocellicauda. Next base: position 24,860,170 of record NC_089867.1, on the reverse strand, counting down.
CACACACACAACACCACACACACAGACACACACACACAACACCACACACACAGACACACACACACACACACAAGACACACGAATAAGACAAAACCACAGACACACACACACACACACACAAACTCAGACCTGTACGGGAAACTAACAAGTGGCAGGTTGTCCTAATCCCATTATGTGTTCCCGTCCTCGCAGTCTGTGGATCCAGGAATCTCTGTATCTGAGCGTTGTGAGGAGGCGGCCGGTCTCAGGCGAGACTTTACTCCTGCGTTACATCAGCGTGTGTGTCGGGTCAGTCGGCTGTAGGGCCCATACTAACAGTGTGCCTCAGTCAGTGTGTCAGTCCGTGTGTCAGTCAGTCAGTCAGTCACATTGTCAGTCCATGTGTCTGTCTGTCAGTCAGTCAGTCTGTGTGTCAGTCAGTCAGTGTGTCAGCAGGTTGCCAGAGCTGGGCGGGCGAGTTCAAAGTGTACAGTTCTCAGGTATCCAAAGATTTAAATGAAAAAGGGAGAGAATCCTGTTCTAGTTGTAAACATGAGCTCAGTTACCACTCGGGCTGACGTTCAGATCCATCTCTGCAGGCCACATCCCCCACATCCTCTCCGATCCTGGCTGGAGAGATTCACTTCTTTGAAACCACGGGTGAAGGACCGTGCCTGGACGATTCTAGATGCTGCTCTTTCACTTCATCCAAGAGGTGAAGAGGGAGTCCAAGCCGGTGCCACCCCGCCCTCCTGTTCGAGTTTGAAACGGTGGAGCGAGTGCAGATGTGTCGCTCTCCGTGTGCTCTTGGTCTTAATCGTCAATGAAGAGCCACTGGCACATTTCAGACAAGAAACAGCAACGATCTGTGCCAGGAAGTGTATGAGGGGGGGGATTACACAACAGTGGCACTCCCTCAGTGAAGCTACTAAACACTACAGTCTGTGCCGTTCCACATCAGTATTGATCATTCCTATTCCCTCAGTCTTCTCTGAGGTTATTTACCATTTGCTCACCTGGCAGATGAAATTCAATGTGGACAAGTGTAAGGTAATACATGCAGGTAATAAAAATGTCCACTATAATTGCACTATGGGAGGAACAGAACTAGATGAAGTAACGCATGAGAAAGACCTAGGAGTCTACGTGGACTCCTCACTTTCTCCATCCAAACAATGTGGGGAAGCAATAAAAAAGGCAAACACAATGTTAGGGTATATTGTCAAAAGTGTAGAATTGAGCACAAGGGCAGTGATGTTCAGACTGTACAATGCACTAGTTAGAGCTCATCTGGATACTGTGGACAGTTCTGGGCTCCACACTTCAAGAATATATCGCTGCTCTAGAGGCAGTTCAGAGGAGAGCAACCAGACTTATTCCAGGTCTGAAGGGACTGTCCTACTGAGAGACTGAGGACCTGAACCTTTTCACCCTGGAACAGAGGAGACCACGTGGGGACTTGATCCAAGTCTTCAAAATCATGACAGGCATCGACCACATCAACCCAGAGGAGCTTTTCCAGATCAGCAGGGACACACGCACCCAGGGACACAAATGGAAATTGGGCTTCAAGGCATTCAAGGCAGAAATCAGGAGACACTTCTTCACACAGAGAGGCGTCACAATCTGAACAAACTCCCCAGCGATGTGGCTGAAGAGACAATTTGGGAACATTCAAAAACAGACTGGATAGGATCCTTGATCACTGAGTTATTAATGGACACCAAACGAGCACGATGGGTCGAACGGCCTCCTCTCGATTGGACACTGTCTTATGTTCTTATGTTCCAATACCGCCATTTTAACAGCAACACCACAGGATCACGGCACTCAGACATAATAGGATACACAACCACGGAGAAATGAAATCACAGAGCCTCAGAGACGGTTCAAACCACTCCTGTTTTAAAGGGTGGCTGAGACCAGACACAGCTTTCAGCCCAACATCTCACGGAAGCCGATTAAGTTTGATTAAAACACTCGAGCTTGTTTATCAGGTCCTAATGAAAAGCACAGGCCGCTTAACTAGATAGAACAGCTTAAAGGAAGGGAAATACTGAAGACTGGGGAAGAAAACTAAATGATAAGGTGCGTCTAAAGGTGAAAAATAAAAAAGACAACCGTCAACAAAACCGATAGTCAGAAGGAAGTAGAGACACACCAATGGTAGGAAGACTGGCCTCTACCTATTTCAATACAGGACAGTCAACACACACACCTCACTCAGAGACACATGCACAGCCAGTCGATTGGCCACAGCGGTGTCTGGAAACGTTTATATCCAGAGACAGAGAAGGAGGAGGAGAGAGATTGAGAGGGGAGGGGGGGACGCAGGGGAGAGAGTGAAAGAGAGACAGAGGGAGAGGCAGAAGGAGAAAAGGGAAGTGAAAGAGTGTGAGGGAGAGAGTGGGTGGGAGACGGTGAAAGGGGGCGAGAGAGAGATTACAGGGAGAAAGAGGGTAACAGGAGAGAACTGAGGAAGAGAGAGCGAAAGTGAGAGAGAGAGCTAGAAGTAGAGAAAGATAGTGAAAGAGGGGGTGATTGAGAGAGAGGGGGGAGTGACAGGAACAGAGCACGAGAGAGACAGACAGCAAGAAAGAAAGAAAGAGAGAGTGAGAGAAAGGGACGGAGAGATTTGAATTTCATTGTGTTTTATTCGGCGGCGGGAGCTCGGCTATCTGCAATCGGTACACAGGCACATCTCGCTTTGCGTAGAGACAGAGCGCTGCAGGGACCGCGGCCGAAACACAACTTACACATTTCCATAGTAATTGAAAACTTCTTCAGTTCATCTTCTCGACATTCCCAAAAAATCCACAGCGGACGGGGGGAGGAGGCTGCAATCACACCAATAATAATCACCACAACAGGAGCAATAATCCTAATTAAACACAACGTCTGCAGTGGCACACGGATAATCCACACCATGCCTTATTTTTTAATATTTTTAAAGTTAGTAATAATTGTTACGAGACAAGAAAGACAAAAAAGACAAGGAAGAAAGAAATAGACCGGGCCTACAATGAAAGAGTTGGCTTTATCTTCTGCACACAGTAATACGGTCTGCTGTAACACCGAGTTTCGCTCTCCGCTGAGAAAGGGGGATGTGGGGAGGTTTGCTGAAGCGCCGGTTTAAAAAAAAATCCCCAATGCACGTCTCTTATCTGCCGTCCTGTTCCTCATGCAGGTAATTCAAAAGGGTTGAGCGTGCCGAAAGAGAGCGAGAGAGCGAGAGAGTGAGTCTGGGCTGCTGCCTGGGAAGAAAGGTAGACGCAGAGAAAAAGAGAGAGAGAGATAGAAAGCTAATTGATTTACAGTCTCCATAAACCGGATCGGAGTACAGCCTTCAGGTCGTAAAAGAGGAAAAAAAGAAAAGTGGAAGAAGAAAAGGTGGATTTATGACTTTGTAGCGGAGCACAAGACGGGAATCTAAACTTTTTTTTGTTGTCAAAGTTTTAGTCTTTTAGGGCGCTGACTGGAGTGTGACACCGGAGCGGAGAGAGGTGCGGACGCCATCTCCTCGGGCCTGGTTTCATTCCCGTCCTCCAGCTCGTTCAGATCAGATAAACGTTTTCCAGAAATTTCTCTCAGACCGAGACCTCAGTTCTGTGGTTCTCGCCGGACCCCCGGTCTGTTTACATGCGGTGCGCACGCCTACTGGTGTCACACCGTTTCCACATCCGTCTTCATTACCAGCGCTGAGGAGCCAGGATGGCACGTTTATCTACGGTCAATTACCTCCCTCCATCGCACGGCTGCACGCCTCAAATGCCACCTTCAATGGATTTGTTCTGGAGATGTTAGAAGTGCTGGAAGGATGTCTAATTATTGGCTTGTGGGGTGGGGGGGGGCTTTAATAAAACAAAAACGAACACCAAACCGCGCCGGCTTCAGCAAGGGGGAGAAAATAAATAAATAAAGTCACTAAATCTAAATAAGCTTTCTTATTTCAATCTGTATAATTATCCCCGGTAATGAAATAACTCGCAGGCGCTGCCACCTTCACTTACCAGAAATCGATATGTGTTCAGGGAGTTTATTAAAGTTTAGTAATAATGATGGGGCGGGGGAGGCGGACAGCGCGGGGGGGAGTTGTGTAGTGAAAAGCGCGCATTAAAACCCAATTAACAGTGATTTGGGGAGAGACAAGCTGCTCTCAGCTGCAGTCTGAACATCTTCTTAGCCAGAGCTGATGTCGAGCTTCTCCCAGGGATACTTTAGAGTACCTACTGTCGGGCTAGAGTAATCCACGGAGAAACAAAACCAATAAAGGAAAATGAGGTCATCGCCGGGCATGAGGGGACCAGATAGGGGTGCCGTAATGGAGAACGAGCCGTTTATAAGGTCTTCTAAGTACTCCATCTCCAAAAGAGGAAATTAATGGAGAGGAAGTGACTAGGGGGACGATATCAGGGTCGCACACCTTCTCCCAGTCAGACAATTCTCTGCGCCGTGCGCCGGTCTCTCCCTGTGACCTTCCTGGAACATTTATTTTTTTAGTTTTCACAGAAGGTATTTTTGCTAGTATCATGAGTCCAGGGGGAGCAATCTTAGAGGAGGTAACACCACAGTTTTCTACTAATGCTTAGATTGCTCTTTGCATGCACAATTGAGCTAATGCAGAACACGCTGCTCAGCGCCGGGACGCGGCCGGAGGACGGTGCTCGGAGTGACGCGCAATCCCCTCGCTGTCGACTCCCAGAAGGATAAGTTAAATAACTATCTTTTTTTTATCCTCGTTCGAAATCATTGACCTGTAGCAGAAGAAAACAACTATGCAGGTTTAAGGATGGGGTAAATTGCAGGGACAGATAGTTTTTGTGCTGCTTTTTTCAGAATCGCAGGCCAAAGCAGAGTGTGCGGAGAGTCCAGAAGTTAGGGATGTGTTGGTGTGTGTGTTTGTGTGTTGTACATCCCTCCCAGGTGTCCCCTGGTCCGGTGCGGCAGTGGGGGGGTGGTGGTAGAGAGAGACACTAATTTATCTGCCCGTCGGCCCGGCTCACCCACAGTGACGGGGAGACGTCAGTCCAGGCAGCCGGCTATTTCACGGCCTGTTAAGCGCTAATGCTGTAACAAGGCGTGCGCTCCAATTTTAGGGAACAGGGAGCATTATTGTGCGGCTCAAGGTTTACCAGAGCTACGGACGGGAGGGAGAGACGGAGAGAGATGGGGCGGGGGGGGGCAGGTTTGCTTTTTTCTCTGCCGTCTGCAACAGAGTGGCGCCACCACTTGCACGGGCTGCTGAGCCAGTGTTCCCCATGGGCATCACATGACAGATCACATGATATTTGGGCTGTTGACATCCTCTTCCTCACACAGTCACTGTCTCACTCAACACTACCGCCTTGAGATCCGTGAGGCCAAACCACCAGATTTCCCACCGTGCTCGGCGGCGTCACCCGAACAAATTATCAGCGTGTGTTCCTTTGAAAATGACTGGTTTAATAGGACCGGCAGAATCATTAGCACACTGTGGGGGCTGCTGTTAAACAGTTAAAAAGTAGGAGTTCTCATCTCAAAGTCTCTGTAAATCACAGGCTTTTCCCAACACCGCGTATATATATCACAGCCAACCGTATAATGGGACGGATACGCCTCTCTGAAGCCCACAGTGCCCCGATCCTTGGGGCCGCTCTACTACAAATCTTGCGCAGAAACATCGAACGCCTGCAGTATTTCATCGCACACTCGAACGCCCTTTGTTTGGGAACCCGGCGTACCAGGCAGCTTTATAGAGACGAGACAAGGATGCTTCTTCGGCGATGGAAACACAGCTAATGAATTTCGGGACGAGGAGCCAAGTCTGTGTGAAGGAAAACCTGAGCACTGCTTTGGCGACACGACAAGGAGAAGAAACGCACAACGAGGCCGGAGTGTCGGAGTGAGGGACGGGTGCCACGGGAAGTACAAACAGCGAGTAAATGAGCGTATTGTTGTCTGTGCGTAAAACCATCACACCGCCCCTCACACACGCACCTCCAGGGTGGGTTACAGCTCGACCAGCGCGAGCAGTGAAAAAAAACAACACAACACCAGCAACTGGAAGCCGGCCCATTTTGTGTTTTCATGCGGGAATTAATCACAGTGAACAGCAGCACTACGCAGACCCGCTCTGACCGCGGCGACTTCGGGCGTCTGAGCGGCTGAGTGCCGAGATCGCGCCCACTGCAGCGCAACCGCACAGCGCCGGGGAAGATGGATGTGCCGTCTCGGGCGCAGGGGTGGCAATCTGTGCTTAATAAGCTACGAACAATCGGGCCTGCACGGCTGCCTGTGCCGGGGAATAACGGATGCGATGTTTTCTCATTCTTTTTCATCTGGTTTCAACTTGTTTTTAAAGGCACCCGCTTTGGGCCACCGGCGCCCTGGACTGGATGAAACGGGTCTGACTCACCGCGATCACCAGTGTGCGTCCCCCACCCCAGTGAACCCCGCCCTCCTCACCTCCACTCCCTGCACCTTCAGCTTCATGTGATCCTCCCGCGTCGTCTTCCCGTCTTTCCTCTTCTTCCAGCAGTAGCCATCCTTTCGGTACTTCACCTTCTTCCTGTTGTACAGTATCATCGACCCATTCTGTGGCCTGGGAGAGAGAGAGAGAAAGAGAGAGGGGGGGTAAGCCAAGGCCTCCTGGGGTGGGACTCGTTCGTTAAAAGCACCAGAGGACCCCGGCTGTCCAGCTTTCCCTATAGGGGATGGGGGCATTATAGAGAAACTCAGAGCGCTCTTGTGATGCTAACCCAGTTCGATCGCAAAGTTAAAGTCCCAGAACATGACGGTCTGACTGTAAGGAAGTGGATGAGACTTTACGAGCAATACCAGCTCTCGAATTTCCCAAGCATCTGATTTTATTTTGAGTAAATCTGCAAAGACAAGTGACAATTGACTTTAACCACATCACCGCGCTGCTCCGTCACTAGAGATCGTCCCCACAGCCCTTGAAACCCTGAAGGAATGGCGGCTCTATCCACAGAGGGCCTTATTGTGTTTTTTCGGTCTCGTCTATCAGTGGAGAAAGAGCCACGGTCGGGACAGCGGGGCGACTCCTTTCAAGATAAATCTCCCCCAACCCAGGGCCTAATCAAGCCCGGCCGAGCTCAGCTTGCGAGAGACATCAAAGCGCTACGCCTGCAGACCGAAACTTACTCATGCAATTAATGACTCAGGATTTCTGTGGCTGAGCTCCTCTGAGCTGCGACGGTCGCACATCACCAAGGTTGCACTACAGCTGCCACCAGCCGGGGTCTCTCCCGAACATGGGCTGCCCCGCCGGCACGTCCAAGCGGTTTAGAGGTTGGCAAAGGCTGAGCCAGCCGAGAAGTGACCAAGGCTCGTTAGTGAGGTAATTACAGAGAAAAAGCATAGCCCAAGGTTATATATGTGCACGGTTGAAATGTTTCTCTCTCCGCCTCTCTCTCTCACACGCATCTCTGCACTAGTCCCACCCCCACGGCAGCCGCTACACAAGACACAACGGTTTGTGTTCGTTTGTTTGGTAGTTTTCTCTCTTTTTCCCTTTTTCTATTCTCTCCCCCAGCTTTACTTGTAATGCCCAGCGCATCAATCTCCATCGCCGCTCCTGGGCTTGGCTCTTGTTTATCTAGCGATCGCTCATCAATCATTTCCCGGGACGAGTCTCGGGGGCCCTGGCGGGAGGGGGGACTGAGAACAGGCTCGCACCGTGGCCCCTGACAGCACCTTTTAATTACAGATGCTTCTCAAAACTCACACACCCTCCAAACCACCTCTCTCGCTGGCTGTTGGCACAGAAAAGAGAGAGCGTGGAACAGAGGCCCGGTTTCCACACCACCCCCTGCACCCCCCCCCCGACCACCTCTCTCTCTCTGCGCCATAATTTACGGCCTTGCCTGCCTTTCTTAATAGTACTTTTATTTTCGTTATTGCGAGGGGAGCCCGCCGTAGCTCCCGGTGAGCAATACAGTTCAAGTCGAGTCAAACAGCCACCGATCAGAGCAGGCGGGGGGGGGGTAGCGGTATTTCATCTGAACTCAAGACACCGGCGTAATTAAATGCGAGGAATGGATTTCGATTGTGATGTTGTTGTTTTTCTCTTTCGATAAACCCCTCGCAGGTTGAGGCGATCTTTGACTGCTTTAGCTGCACAGAACCCAGGAAGTGACATCACAGTAGGAATACGTATAGATATGTGTGTGTGGTTTGTTTGTTTTGCACCTTTGCCCTGTAATTCACTGGCTATATTAAAATATAAGATTATTGCTGTGAAACCGTTGAATAAAGCCAGGGACAAACAGAAACAGAACTCAGAGTTTTCCATTTGCTTGACTTTTAAAATCCGGTTTTCACACTTCAAAAGAGACGCGGCCCTTTAATACCCCTGAGAGAGGCCTTTCGAGAAAGTCAAAGCCAATTCACCGACTACAGAGCACGGCACCGATCAAGATAACGTGCCTCGCCCAGAGCGCAGGGGTCCCGCGTATCAGGAAAACGCAGCCCGAACACGGCGCGACTCCCGGGCCCAGTCACCATCATGCCACACGCGTGTTTAGTATGAAAGGGCGCTTTCATCTGCTTTTGTGTTGGCGACACAGAGGGATCACACGCGCTATTATAACCCAGATACGCCGCCTATCAAACAGACCGGTATTATATAGCGCCCCACCGTTATGAAAACGCCTCGTCGGGATGAATGAGCTGCGTGGAGATAAGCTTAAAAGTGAAAGGACTGAGCTGCGTGGCAATGTGATCGGCTCGAGAGCTTGTTAAATTGGGGTGAGCTTTCTGTATTTAAAGTTCACTCTGCGTATTGGATACTAAATAGGCCTAGGTATTTATCCGCACCGCACGGGAGATAGCAGCTGCGTTTTGCTTTTGGGGGGATACTATTTTGGGATGCAAGGCAGCTTGTGCCCGGTGAAACTTGCATTAAAACAATTTCTGTAGGCCGCCTACAGCGCAGATTTAAAACTAGGAGTAACTGTTCTCAAAGAAATAACAAAGCTGGTGTAGCCTAGCTCAGTACACTAAGGCCATTCAATTAATCTTATCTTAATTATACATATTTGGCCGCTAAGATAAATGGAGAGAAAAAACCAACAAGCTAACCCCACTGTTATGAAACGCTGTTTGCCAGGAAGCCTTTTCTATCTCAGAGACCAAATCCGAGAAAGAGAGTGCTACCCGAAGGGGAACGCCTCAAGCTTCCTATAGGCTGCTGTGCGCTGTCACTCAGGCAGACCCCGCCTCTGCCTGCTCTAACTATCCGCAGGTTTGTTATCTTGAGTTCCAATGGTCACAAGCGATGTCGCGTCCCCCTTTGGGTAGCATTCTCGATTCGAAAGATAACAGCTCTTTTCAAAGTATAATATGAATGTACTGTCCCCTCTAATCTGCGCTGTTCATTGAGTCGTCCAGAATGGGCTCGTTTGTGAAGTTATTAGCGCCATTTTTCTCAATTGGGATCTTTGTGTTAAAGGAGCAGGGCGAGGGGACACGCTGATGATGTGTTTGTGAAATTAACCAGAAGAAACAGGAGTCCTATCCCATGACAGGCGGCTTAATGGATAACGACAGTGGGACAAAACACCAAGCTCAAAACAGAGCAGACACAAACACCCAGCTGTGGGAAGTGCCCTGGTAGTTAGCAGAAGGAATGAGTTCTACATCAGCACATCGGCACTGCTTTCTGTCTGACGTCACTCGCGGCGTATAGAGAGGAGATTAGGCTGCAAACGTCACTCTCCACGACCCCAGCAGATATGCAGAAAAGCAGGAGGAGGTCCAGCAAAGCAACCCCACCGGGATCTGTAGCTTTAAGAGTTTCTCCCGAGAAATGACAGGAGTGTATCTGAAGCAGCTGCACGTGGGCATCTATAATGCTACACTTCTCCGGACGTGGCTACGTGACTCTTAAAGCTCTCCGTTACCCAACTAATCTCATCTTCCGCTTGATTGGACAAATTTAGCTATTTCCTCTGTCCGAGGTCTTCTCCTGACGATTACACAGCGGCAGGTTCCCATCACAGGTCCCGTGGCCTACCCGTCAAACACCGTGAGGATCTGGAAAGAGATATTAGATTTTTTTTCGCCCCTCTCTTGCCTCCAGTTAATCAAATAATTAGACCAATTAAGTAATTGAGAGCTCGGGTTTCATCACAGCCAGAAGGGGCAGCGGCCCTCGAGGAATTGAGCTTGACAGCTCTGTCGCACACAGACAGATTAACAGGACTGAAGCTCTCCCCTTTCAAACGAGGACAGCTTCGGGAAGACGGAACTGAACTGGTCGCAATCCTGGGCAATTTTCAAATAACTATGTAGACTGGGCTGAAGAAATAACATAAACAAGTTTTTTATTTTAAATTTTTAGAAACATTTTCTTGTTTAGGGCACAATATTGGCACATCAATTTTATTTATATATCGATTTTTCTTATAAAGTTTACCAAATCAGTCCCTAAAATCTCTAAAAGTGTTACAAAAACGTATTTCTGGAATGGTTCTCTAAATTCTCTATAATGTACAATAATGTATATTTTGTATATATATAAACATATTTATTTTTATTTCAGGTTTTCTATCATAACCGACACCCATCAATCATTTTATTGTATAACAGTTTTTTTAGGAAAACACCATTGATGTTCCATGCACAAACTTTACATAGATATAAAGTACTGTAGATGTAGAAAATAACTTATATATAAAAGGCTCCTGTTATATTTTGCATAAATTATCTTTTTCATGTGAATGTCGGTTATGAATGCCTGGTGTCGTTTGTTTTGGAAATAAAGCAACCTCGTTTGACAAGATTAAAGTAAATAACTCATTCCTATAATGAATAGAAAGAACTAAAACAATGTCTGCATAGTAGTTTGATCTACATGAGGCTTATGAGCTGTAATATTAAACACACTGCAGGTATGTTCAAGAACCTGCAGCTCATTAATCCTGAAGAGAATGAAACTGCTGATGAATGGGAGTCCTATATGTTTAGGGCAGAAGATGGAAAGGGAAGTCCCAGAGACATCACAGACCAGCCTTCTGGTTCTGCTTTCAAATTGTTTCAGAAAACTGGGCAGAGGAAAAGACCACGCTGACCACTATCACTCAGCGGCAGATAATAAGACACAGCAGCTCTTTTCAATCAAACATAATGTATCAGATGTAAGGGTTCCAGGATACACATCTCCATCCCAACACACAACACACTGCAGTGGGAAATTATTTTTCTGTATATTATTTATATATTATTAATTTTCATGTTGTTACAGTATTCATCGTTTCAGTTTTATCTACAAAGCAATCATTTGTTTGTATTTGCTCCTTTTTGGGGGCTACTTTAATTAAGTTTGTTTGTTAATTAAAGCATTTTCATCTGTAGTTTCGAATGCTACAGAAATCTTCAAAAAGCATGCTACCCTGCCTCCGCCTCCGGCTCACGGTTTCTGGAACTGCATGCGGCCATTATCTTCTGAATACTTGGCCAACTGCTGCCTGAGAGGCACTTTAACCAGTCTTTTGTATTTTCAATCTCTTGGAGACTTAATCAATGACTGTATTATTATGCATGTGCTAAACTGAAAACCCGTACAACTGGATTTTAATGAGCTCACTTCCAATAGAAACAACTGTAGCCTATTGTTCATCACAAGATACAAAAAGGCTTCTTCCAGCTCTCATCGCTGGTTCTGTGAGAGGAGCTGCAGGTTAACCTGTGTTTAAGTTTTCAGCAATAAACTTGCTACTTCTTCATCAGTGTATCCTGGGATTTACTGAAACCACTACAGCACCATTGGCGTACAAGATCATCAGCCAGCTCTTCGATGGCTCTTCTCCATCTCTGTTCTCTATCTGACACTTCTCTAACTGGTCCTTCCTTTTACTTCTTTCTCTTTGTTTGCACTGTTTCTTTTCCTCTTCTCTCTGTACTTTCTACACTTCTCTGCATTACTAGCTTTACATTTCATGGCCTCTAAAATGATAAAAAAAAAAAAAAACAGACTACCTAAAACCAACATACTACCCTTTATATTTCAATTAATTAATGAATCGTGAGCAATGCAGTATACATTGTTACAGGTTAAAAACACAGAACAGAGGCACTGCATACAGTTTCTAGACAAAGCTCATTTTCATCCGCTGTCCATGGTCAAGCTTCAGTTAAAAGCCTCAGACTGACCCTGAACCTCTACCAATCTATAATACTAATTTTCAGATTTTACACCTCAATTTAACTTGGCCCAATATTATAATGAACATTAAAAAATAGTAAATTTTTGGTCAAATATGTTCATACTCCTTTAATATTTCAGTTTCACTGTTTTCCTTGGGTGTTGGTTATGCGCTGCAACAATGTGCCAAGAGGCGCTTGAACATTTTTAAGAAAAGATGGAGCCGTCCTTACCTATGTCTGGTGTTCACTGACACAAGGCCTTGATCTTTCAGCTCATTCAGAAAACTTTATTGAAATGCTGTTTTCACACAAAAATCCCATAGGATGTCGGTTATGAGATTGTATGTGGAAAATGGGGGGACACACATTAAGGGTTTAATAAAAATAAAATATTTTCAGTATTAAGTTTCAGATTAATAAAGTATTTTCTAGAATTATATATATAGAATATATGATAAATGTTTTACTGAGCAGAATAGAGTATGTTTTGTATGTTTACAAAAATATATAACTTGTAAATATCCTTAATATGTGCTGTGAAATAAGACATCAGGACAGCAATGTACTTAGTTATTTGAAAATTGCCCTCCAGCGAGGCAGACGGAGGAATGCAAATACAAACGATGTACAAGCGGACAGCTGAGCTCTGTTGTGGTTGTTGATTTACTTTCATGAAATGGATTGGCAATGGGGTTCTGGATCAATAATCCACTCTTAGAGCAAACTCCTCTCCTCTATAACCTTTCTCATGTTCTTATTGAGAATTCAATGCGTCTCGTGCAGCTCTAATGGATCTCTAACAACAGAGCAGATCAGTTTAATATATATATATATATATATATATATATATATATATATATGTATCAGGGGGGTTTTCGACACTGCAAATCTACCAATACACTGACACGATCAACATCTGCCAATGAGGGCGTCTCTCCCAAACTCTTCACGGCAACTCTCGGGGTTCGAGACTGCGGACCGGTGAGAAATCAAGATCGAAGGAGCTTGAACTACCTACCATGTGCCAATGACACTGTTATTTTGTCTGTCTTTCTTGGCAAGTGAATAATGGATGGAGTAAATTTGGAATAAATGGCAGGAAATCTATCCAGTGGCCTGAAGAAAAACATATCTGATCAACGCCTACAACACGGAGGAGCACGGAAAGATGGACACATGGAATAACAAGAGCAGACAGGAAAACAAACGCATCGCAGTGCCGTGCTGTGCTGGGCGGCCCCGAACTGCGCCGGACCTCCCGGGACCCGGGGGGAGGCAAATTACCGGGGAACACCTGACCGGCTGTTCCCTCCGTGACCGCCCCCCCGCCTCGATAAGACAGGAAGCGACAGGTTCTCGACAAGCAGAGAATAGCAGGAACAGCTTGTATTTATGGACATCGATATCGGACAGGGATTATGGATGGATTGAGCTGCCGGGGTGTTTTGTCTTGTGTGATTGTTATTGGTCGAACGTGCAGAGGGGGACCTGTTTTGTGTGTTTGGTTTAGGCTGGAGAGGAGCTGGGGTTGTGTTTTAGTCTTTAGATTTTGCTGACCAGATCCCGCTCTCTGACTGCGTGTCTCTGTATAAACAAACGCCGCAGCGCAGCACAATCCTGCCCGCTCATCCGCGTCCGTCCGAGCGGCCTGCTGGCGTCGGTGTGCGAGTCTCTCCCCCCGGGTGCACAAAGGTGAGAGATTGCTTGCTGCTATCAATTACCCATCAGAGCCGTCAGCGGCCGCGGACGCCCGGCCACGCATGTGAATCTAATGCATCAGGAAGCAAGTCGGGCAGCACACATCTGACAGCGTACACGCACACGGGTGCTCTAATATCCATCTTTCGCCCCATTCTTTACTCACACAAATCAGACACTCAAGACAATCCACTGAGATCAGGCGTGTTAGTGTGTGCTCTTTTTGTGTTCGGTATTTTGTCGCAGCGGGATTATGAGTGCATCTAGGATGCTCATATTAATGTGGCAGTGCAGTGTTCTTCAAATCTCTGGTATGGTGTGTCACTGCATGGACGTTACTGGTACTTAACCAATCCCTGACTAGTGTATAAAAACAGATTAACAAAATACTCAACAAAAAATTGCGTAAAAGCGGGAAACGACATCTTTACGAGTTTTGCCTCGTACTGACAATCCTGCCACTCAGACAGAGCAGACTTTGAACCCGTGCCTCGCCATGAGAACACTTCACAAATCTATTTACGAACTACTGTAAATAAACGCGACCCTTTCCGACATCAGCAAAACACCATTCGGGAGGACGAACCGAAATGGAAAGTGGCTTCAGTGTTAATAAATCTGCCAAGGTGCCATTTTGGGAGACGGATCACGACTGAGTACCGACACGCCAACGCACAGCACCACCACCGCCCGTCCGGGGGCCACTCGACTCCAGCGGAGGGTCAGGGGGTCATTAAGCTAAGTTCTCCGCCAGCGCCTTTTACCGATGACAAACCGGGATAAGGGCCTGTAGCGAAGGCAGAGGCAGGGAAACAATAAACGGCGGGGCGGCTTGCCCTGACCCCCGGCGCGGGGGCGTGCGGGCCGCCTGATCGCCCGGGAACGCGTGCCAATCCCTCGCAGCACAAAACAGATGTTCCTCACGCGCTTATCTTGATGGAAAAAGCCAAAGACAATTTAAAAAGAATATAAATTACAGCCGTATGCGTCCGTGTCCCTGTCAGTGCACGAGCCCCGGCCCGGATAACGAGAGGGGTGTGTGGGGGCGGGGGGGCGGCTTCCATTCTCTTATCTCACGCTCACCAGCCCCGCTGAGTGGAATTGAAGGTCTGACAAGAACGAGTGATGAGGGTAGGATAACAAAACACAGCATTCTGGGAGCTTCTATACGGCACCAGACAAAGACACATATATATACATTCATCACTTAAAAATACCTGGCAAACAAACTCCTGCTGACAGATATAACACACACACACACACACACGCACACGCAATATTCAGCTTTTACTGGTGAAGGGCTTGAGTTTTGTTTATATTTTTCTCAACCGGAGAAGACATTTATTGTTCTGTGAGAGGAGCTGCAGGTTAACCTGTGTTTAAGTTTTCAGCAATAAACTTGCTACTTCTTCATCAGTGTATCCTGGGATTTACTGAAACCACTACAGCTTTGTTTTGTAGCTTCTTGGAGACCCCTCTCTCCTCTGCTCCCAGCGCCCAAAGCAGGATATAGCTCTTGTGTAACGAGAGAGAGATGGATGGAGAGACAGACAGAAAGACAGAGAGACAGTTTTGTGAAGCCGATACTATAGATTGCAAGATGAGAAATGTGGCCCCAAATTGACAGCTTCTCTATCTTTGACAAGGAATCCATGAATTTATTTCTAAACGTGGATGGAGTCCGCGCCGGTGTGATGAAGATGTGAAGGTCTGTCTCGTTTCTGTGCTCTCTCATTAGCCGAGCTCCCTCCAGGGCTTATTCATCGCACGATACCCGCCAGCCCTCTCCACCCCTGACCGATGTTTAAAGGGGTCCGGGCCCTTGGGGGTCTCGGGTCTCGCTCCAAACGGGTCGTACGACAGATCTCGGAAAGAGTCGTCGGGGATTGTAAAGAAGGAGGGTTCATTAGTCTCACTCCAAGCCCATTAAAGGAAATTTAAAAAAGAGATGAAACTAAGATCTTGAGTTGGAAGAGGACCGTGCTGCACTCTTTTCAAGGGTGTAAATGGTGTAAAACCACAAAGAACAGAAATAAATGTGTAAAACCAAAATGCAACCCTTTGTAAATACACTTTTAAATGTGCTATTGTAAAGCTCTCAGATCTCTGAGAAGAAAATAGAGGACAGTAGACTGGGGACCAATCTGGTTGTCAGTTTGTTCCACCCCAAAAGCTGTGGTGATAACAGGGCTGCGAGAAGCGATCACACACTCTGCAGCCGTCAGCCGCTGATAAGTGAGGCTCCCAGGGGCCATCTCTCATTTTTTGGCGTAGTTTGGTTGATAGGAGGTTGACTCTTGAGCGGCTGGGATGAGAGCACTAATAGAAAGTCGGGCGGCGGGGGGAGGGAGCCGATGGAGGCATTGCCAGCGACGGCCGGGGTCGGGGAGATAAATGTGGGAGTTGAAGTGTTGAAAAAGCGT
Organism: Amia ocellicauda; assembly: GCF_036373705.1. Classification (NCBI taxonomy): domain Eukaryota; kingdom Metazoa; phylum Chordata; class Actinopteri; order Amiiformes; family Amiidae; genus Amia; species Amia ocellicauda. The sequence continues at coordinate 24,843,923 of NC_089867.1, read as the reverse complement.
GGCGTGTCAGCGTCGATGAACGGACGGATGTGATTCTGAGGATCGTTCCTCGAAGATCCCGTCTCTCTCGGTCTGTCGTGCTGCCTCTGTTTTGTTATGAACACGGAGAGCGAATCAAGTGAATTAATAGGGCGAATTGAAAGATAACTGTGAAAACATATCTGATCAATTGTACGAGGAACACAGTCACTCAGGGAACGTGTATTTTAGGTTGTAGCACTCGTAGTACTAGTAGCAGTGGCAGTATCATCTGTGGCAGTGAGAGCAGCTCCCTGTCGAAACTTGCTGACCCAGCGTTTGCGGACGCGGCAGAGTCACGCTACAGAATCATGCTACAGAGTCACGCTACAGAATCATGCTACAGAGTCACGCTACAGAATCATGCTACAGAGTCACGCTACAGACCACTCTCTCTGCTGAAGGCATCTCACAAACCCCATTACTGTCCATTTACATCGGGAGATTTAAATGGCAGCGTCGGAGAGAGCTGTAATTAGCGACACACCAACGTCATGCAGCAGGACTAGCCTGTTTATTGTCATTGCAGCGGGTCCCGGATGGAATCATGGTGTCTAATCCGTGGTGAGCGTATTGAGGCGTGTTCATCGCCAGGGGCACGTCTGAGGGAGTCTGATCGGCTGTATCAGTGGCCGACCTTCGTTCCAGATGACACCGCGTCACCCTCTGTGCGTTTCCCGTACAGTAGGAGACGGAAAAACTCAACAGCGTCTCGTCTAAAATTAGGAAACTGAAACTGAAACGGCACACATGCTTTTTTTTTTGCCAGAGATATTAAGGATCTTTTTCAGTTTTATTCTTGTTCTATTTGGGTTTTATCTTTTGTCGGGTCTAATCGTTCCCGGGAGGGTACAGTTCAGGGTCAGAGGAGTACGGGGTCAACGATAGTCGCTCGCTGTTCCTCCGGGGAGCGTTTGATGACCCCGGCACCTTGGTAATTTAAACCCCCTGCAGCCAATCATTGATTAAATCACGTCAAGGAGAATGAAAACTAGGACACGTTAGGCCTTCCTGGAGCAGCAGTGACAGGCCCAGGGCACAGGGGCGGTGAAATCACAAAAACATATCAGGGATCTTGTTAATGTTAATGAAATGTCCTTTCAATTTAGGAGGCTTGGGGTCACATTTCAGGGGACTTGCAGCTCCATGTTAACGCCACTGTTCTTTGATTACCTCGGTGTGGCTTCACACACGTGTGTCTTCCTCTTCGATGTGCTTCTGTTTCACATCTGTAATTGCCAAGCGCCAGTGTGACACTTTCGTAGTGCAGATGTGGATGCGCTTTTCGCACCTCGGGAAAATCTAACCGGTGAAGCTATGAGAGATAGCCATAGCTTTCCCAGCATGCATCTGCTGTATCGATCTGACTGAAATGTTTAGCTTTGTCTGCAAGTTTGCCACTTTTGTCAGGTGAAACATTTCCTGTTTTGCCTGTTTCAAGTTCATTTTTTCTTGTTTCTTTCTTTCGTCTTGGATGACCGAAACAGACAGAAATATTGCTTTTGTTTTTGGATTTTAAATGTTTTTGTTTTAGCTTTTGTTTCATGGTAAAGTGTCTGGATTTGCTGTGGCACCATATAATCAAACCCCAGCACATGGCTCAAACAAAAGCACGGAGATCAATGTCAGTTTCTGGTCGTCCACAGACACTTCTGTAACAAGTGAAGGAAAGACCGCGGTTTATTAGACGTGAGATTTAAACGTTCGCCCAGCGCAGGTTAATAAGGTGAAAAACATCTGCACTTAAAACGCAATGTGTGAAGAAGACGTAGCGTTTACAACTGTAAAACAGACAGGGATCGCAGCAAAGGAAGCAAACGATATACATTAGAAAGCAATCATCATTTTTTTTTCCCCAAAGTAATTTGCCAAGCTTGGACAAATCCTTCCAAATTGCTTTCTGTATACATACATTTTTGTTTTGCAAATGTTCAGTATTTTAAGAATATCTCCTTAAAAGGAAGCCGGCTTTGCCAGCTTGTTAGTGTATACTTAGTAACAGATGACAGCGTTCCTGTAAAGGGACACATTTGTATCATTTTAATTTTCCCATTAGTTCATTTCTTCCATGTTACAAAGCAGTGTTAATTTATGTAATCAGCTAGGTTTAATCACTGTTCTGCAGACCCAGTGTGCCCTCCGAAATGAGCCCTGCTCTCAAGGCTGAGGACATGCGTGACCCATCTATAAAAGACATGGTTTGATCAGGACTGAGAGGCAACACTGTTCAGCGTGTGTGTGTGTGTGTGTGCGTGCATTTGTCCACCCTCCTCCTTTACTTTTTCCCGATCCCCAGATTATGTTGTTCTCTAAACAACTTGGTCATCGATGGGGTCTCAGAAGACATTGAGGAAGCGATGCTGGGCTGGAAACGCAATTTAGACAAACAAATAGCAATATACACCAAACAGACCAGAGAGTCGAATTGGGATTGGATAGGCCGGCCCAGCCTACGGGTGCTAATGCATCCACGCCGGGCGCACATCTCCTTCTCTCTTCCCCGCCTGTCATTTCAGAGCCACTGCAGGCATATCGGGTGACCTTGCCCCATCGATTCCCTCCTCGTCTTCAGAGCCAAGGAAACAAGGGTTCAGGCATTGATTTACATGACGTCCTCATGTGAGGAAGTATTTATTTATTTCACCGTCGGTGCTTCCAGGCCGTTCTGCCCCAGGCCTCGCCGGGATGCTCGCTTTGTGGCGGCGTGAGAAACTGGGGGGGGACAAAGAGAGCAGCAGCTTAGAGGACAGAGGGCTTCAGTCTGCCTTGAGATCGTGTTCCTCCGAGCGCCGCACCTTTTGTGTGAAGGAGAAGTGTGCGATTAAAATACTTCACAGCCTCCTTCTGGTGTCCTCACCTGGAGTTGGTCACAATGTAACACCAGTCACAGCGGGCCAACCTACCCACTGTAGACCTCACTAGACCTTCACTGCTTTAATGACCGGAGAAGTCTGACAGATCCCTCACACACAAACACACACACTGCCTCCTCTCTCCTCCGCTCTGTGTTTATCTGTAATCCCACAGCAGCCCTCTGCGTCACAGGCGAGACCACCCTGATCCCACAGATAATCATCGCTCAGAGACTGGGGGATCAAAACCCTCGTTAAAGCTAATGAGGGCCGGGCAGAGCGTCACCGCCATAGCCAGCGGAGGTGAGGGGCTCTGACGGGGTGACTCAGGAGCTGGGGAGCGAGAGACACAAAGAGGAGAGGAGGAACGAGAGCGAGAGAGACCCAGGAGGTGGGAGGCGATCGGCAGGTTTCCTCACAGAGCAGCTTGCCGAGCAGCTGACTGGGACGGAGGAGATTTACACAGGAGCGCGCCACACAGCCGCGACGCCGACAGACAAATCTCTTTGATTCCTCCTCACACAAATGCAACTCAGGCCGAGAGAAACCAACAAACAAAGCGACAAACGAACATCAAGTGTTTCATTGTTGCTTTGATTGTGAGCTGTGGCGAAGGAAGCGGGGAGAGATGTCAGCACTACCTCGATGGTGGCGGTACCTCAAGCCCGGCTCCGGAGGCGGCTACAGGCCAGGCTGGGAGAGACACCGCAGCTTGGGGGGGAATCACGGGGGATTTCCAGGTCAGCGCTGAGGGGAATCTCGGGCAGGTCAGAAGCAATCATCTCTCTTTGCCATTTAATTCCCTCCGTATTACGCATCCTGTCAAAGCCTGCGATTCTGTCTCGGAGCTCCTGGGATTCTTATTCGCCTTTCTAAGAAGATCCAGAAGGTAACAAGAGAGGAAACGTCGCTCGTGCCACATGTCCGTGCCACACGCATGACACTTCTTACTTGGACTTGTATGCGGACCCCTGTACGCTTCCTACCTTTTCTTCCTTCGGCTTTTACATTTTCATTCCAGAACTTTATTATTATTTTTAACAGACTGCTGTGTCTAGATACGGCACACGAAGAGACTCTGCATTGAAGAGAAAGTGCAATGATGGGTGGAAGATTGGAAAACACTCTCCTGTAAGAACAGAGGATGCTATAACATCTTCCCTACTCCTACACTCTGTGACGCCCCCCCCACCCACAAGTTAGCACACGCAAGCAGAGGATCAAACAGCAGCCCGTCCTGCAGTCGGTCTAGTTCTGGCGTAATCTATTAATGCTGGGTGCGCAACGGTGGCAGAACTGTGGAAGTCAAGAGCTTGTTAAAACTCAACAGCATCACAGAGGGCAGGACCTTTTCATAGACTCGAGGAAGGCAGGCCCGGCTCTGCGGGGGCTCTGCGGATTTATCCGGCAGATCGAGAGAGTTTACAATGCACCCGCCCCCCAACCATCCCTGGTTCTCCAGCCCCTGATCCCTCATCTCCCAGATTCATTCCCAGCTCAGCACGACCTGTCAACAGACGGACGTCTTCTCCTCTCCTCAAACACTCCAGTGCGGCCCGAAAGCAAACTGGCTGCTGCGCGGCTGACACGCACAACAAACACCAGCGTTGCCCTGTGTCACGCACTCACAAACAGGTCTGTGAAGGCATGAACACACACACACACAGATATGCATGCAGACTCAGATGCACAGACCTCCCAATTTGGCCCAAGCAAGCCTGCAGTTTCTATGCTTGAAACACTGCCTGGAGAGTCCAGTTTTATAGACATTGCTTATCCTATTTCTGCTTTCTGGGCCAAATGCTTCCCCTCTGACAGCCCGGAAGGAAAGGCGTCCGGCACGCCAAAGGACAAGCAGGAATCCAAGGTACGAGCCTCGAGGCACAGACACTTTTTCACACAGGAAGGAGCAATCCAGGTGAAATCCGTATGATTTTTAAATCTAAAAAAATTTGTGCTCCACATTGTGTGAAAAGGAATCATAAACAGACGGCACATCTGGCCAAGAGACAGAGAGGTGGATCAGAGAGATGCATATTGGACATGGGAGACACTGCGTGTTTATTGTTTCTCATGCAGGTGCTGATGGGGGGATCAGAAGCACACCTGATGCAAACAGTGGGAAGCGTGGCTTGCATACCAACAACATCTGGGAGCCCCCTGGCTGGACTCAACAGCTGGACCACTCAATCGCACCCCCTGCCCCGCTGCGCCCTCGCACTCACCCCCGGCCAGCAGAGCGCCCGTCACGCAACCAGCAGGCCCGCTGTGGCGCGCTGGGGAACCAGTTCACATTCGAACACATTAAAGCTCCTGTTTTTAGCTTCCTTCCTGGGCTGCATGAATCAGCAGCTCCCCCCCGAATCTGCCTTCAACCAGAACCGCAACACAATGCGATTTCTTTATGCATGGCTTGCGGCGCTGGGATTAGAGGGACGGGGAAGGTGTCTAAGTGTGTCACCGCTCTGCCTGCAAGCGCCGGCTGAACGCGAGTCTTACAAGGTAAGCTGGGAACATGAAAAAGACAAATTTTTTGCAGAAGAATACATTAGGTTTTGTTTTCTTCAGGGGGAGGTTCACGATCGCTGCTTGTTTTTATTTTCCAGTCCACGTGACGGTTTGTCCTCTGCTGCGTTCCTCGCGGATACAGGAGTCCAGGTCCCTCACAGGTCACTGCCAATGTCTCTGGGGACGACAGCGACGCTTGACTGAGCTCAGAAGTCACACTGGGGAGAGAGTAGATACTAACGGAGCTGACGGACCACAGGTACGAGGACGAGGAGGACGAAGGACAAGGAGAGGAAGACCCAGACCAGGGACAGAAAATCGCAAGAGTGAGGACTCGTACATCGGGGGGGGGGCTGGAAGTCTCCTCACTGTAAAAATGACGTAGTGCCCCCCCGACTGTCGTTAAACTTTCCCCCTCTTGTTTTTTTACGAGCGCCTTTGTGTGCCGCCGGATAACACCGTCGTAAAGGTGCTCCTTTTTGTCTTGTTGCGCCAGATTTATGCCGTTCGTTAAGGCGGTGACAAGGGCTGCTTATGAAGTCCTCGGCGCCGGCCGTAATTATGCCACAGTTCCCTTTTTATTGATGTAACTTGTTATTTTAATTATGCTTTACTGGCTCTTAAAGCCAACTCCGAGGCCAGCCGCAGGCAGGACACCGACCGCTGGGGAAACATCCGGAGAGAGTGGATGACGCCGATGAGGGCATCTGGACCGGAGTAAAAGTTGTTTACAAGGTCATGTCCGTAGGGGAGTGTCCTTGAGTGTTTGTGGGAGGGAGGATGACAACGACAGCGGTCTCGCACTAGACTGTTGAGACTCACAATCGTGCGCGCCGTTGTTTTAGATTTGTGTGTAGAGAGAGCCGGCTCGACCGCCAGGCCCAGAACCCGCGTGTGAAGGTGACCTGGCAGGGGGAGACCACCTGCTCGCCGGGTGACAGCCGCCCACCTGCGCGCCGACACACACACCGCCCCATCTGCTTCCTCGAACCCCACAGGTTGTTCCCTGTGTCTTTCAGGCCCCCGTGCTGTTTTCCTGTCTCTCTCCGAAGACAGCAGCTCCCTCAGGGCTCTCTGACCGACTCTGTCACTCGCTCAACAACAACAGAAAAACAGAAAAACAGAAAACAAAAAAGACTTTTAAAAGGTTTGCTGAAAGGGCCACCAACTGTGGTTTTATGTGCCTGCTAACACAATTAAATAATTTCATACAGACGTACTTCCAGTGTTTAGAGAAGACAGATCTCGAGCTGCTATCAGAGTCTCACAGAGCCGATCTTCTGCCTCTTTATTATTCCTGTGATGCTTTCAAAAGGAGTGCAAGAATCTCCGCTTTCACTAATGAATGGGCCTGGAAGCCGGGATACGTCTCTCAGAGCCGATGCCAACATGATATCTAAAGAGCATAACTCCTGAGCACTATTTACTGCAAGGGGAGGCGGAGGTTATGATTGATGTTGCGTTGCGCCTAAGTAAGTGTTCCCTCTTCCAACTCTATGACTGCATTAGCCGTTTCGCAGACACCAGAGATAGCAGCGGCGATTCCTTAAAAGCCAGATTACCAGGCCAGGTCTGAGAACGGAGGGAGTGGCTCGGGGCATCTGGGGGACACAGAACGATCGACCGTCGGGACTGTCAGACCAGAGCAGAAACCGTGACCTCCCTGTGAACCGCTAATCACGCAGGTTCTGATCTGGTCTAGATCTCGGTCAATGGCGGCATCCCTGAGAGAGCAGATCATTTAGAGGTTTAACCAGAAATCCCTGCAGCAGACCAGTCACCCTGTGCTAACCAGAGCTCAGACACCCAGTACAGAGGGGTCCTGTCTATACTTCAGTCATTAACTACCCCAGATCACAGTGAGTGGGCCGGGGGGCTGATTGAGAATCCCTCTGCCCTCTTCCCAGCGGCTGTCGGTCGATTGAACAGCCAGCCGGAACAGCAGCAGCTACAGTAACTCCACAATTAGAAATCGCAGGCCTGCCCTATTGGCAATTTTCACAGTGGCTACACACACACAACACACACACAACACACACACAGATCAGCTCAAAGCCAGATCTATAATTCACAATCCACTCCACCCCTCTGTGCTCGGCCCTCTCACATCTTCACCATTGGTTGCCTTCCCCCTTTCTTTCTCTTGTGTACATAGTGTGCAGTTTATATTAGAACCCCTCTGCTCCATCACTGCCCTGTGCCAGCGGTATTTATTACACACGAGCTCTTAATTATTTAAGCTTTTTGCATCCTTGAACTCTTTCCTTGATTAGACCTTGCTCATCTGATCTCACATATTTGGACAATCTGCTCTTTTTAAACCCTGCGAAATTCCTGGCACAGATGCTTTGGTCTATCTTGGATTTCCCACAGGCCAGTGTGATAAAGTACAGTGACGGCATGTTGAACGCACAAGAAACACCAGTCAAACTATAGTAAAAGCACGGTAAAGCCTGTTGTCGCCCGCCTTGCGACTCTGGGTGCCCGTGCTCTGCTGGGGAGTCTTCTGAGACGACAGCAAAGACTGCCAACGGTCAGTAGTGACTCCCAATGCAGTGACCTCAGACCTATAAGCCAGATTGTCGCCCTGCCGTCAAAATCACGGTACGTGGCTCAAACAGGTGTCCCTCCGCTCCGGCAGAGTTAATCACCGAGCGCGGCGCAGGGGGAGCTCGGAGACGTGTCCCCACAGGGCCCTATTTGGATGCCTCAGTGCAGAAAATACATCAAACTTGCCAACGGTCCCCATTAGCGCGGGACAGTCGCTATTATTAATCTTGCGTCCTCCTCGCTTCAAGCGAGCGCCGCGCCGCCGGAGCCCCGGGAATTGGTTTGTGTATTGGTTAGCACAACCCGAGCCCAAACCCCGCTAATTATTTCATTGTGTCGTGCGCGTTGTGGTGCCAGGAGAAAAGAAAACTTCCTGACGCAGGATTTGAGTTAGCGTTCCTCCGCTCGGACAAGAGGAGCCAGGGGTATTGGTCTCCCTTTTCTATTGGTAGATTTTTTTATTCCCCTTCCGTAAAAAAAGACAAAAAGATATTATTTCATCCCTCTCTTGTTTTGGATACTTTCTTTGGTGGGGCTGCTGATTAAAGTTTTTTTCTTTGTTAGATCTCAACCGAAGACACAACTGGAACAGACATCCACTCAAGGTGGCCGAGGGAACAGCCGGCTCGTTGGGCTGTTCCTGGATTATCGATTCGAGAAGTGCTTCCCACTTTCTATCCCTTAACGCGCTTAATACGCCACGGCTTTCCTTGCTGGTGCTGAAACAGATCTTGGGGTCAGTCCCTTTGAGGGTTTTAATGCCTGCCAAAAATACCCACCAAGCCTGCTCTGTTCCAGGCGAAAAATGCAGATTTTGTTTAACCTCTCAGGGTACGACTCGCATGAACAAACGGCTGCAGCAGCAGACAGAGACCAGGGCTGATAATGTCTCAAACTGTAATCAAGGGCCGACCAGACGAACTGCTCATTGATCAATGAAGACGTGAGAATTGGCGTCTCGTTAAAGATCACCGAGCAGCACAGCGCTCTTCAGAGGAGCACCGAGAGGGTCCAGGGAGGAGGACACTTCTGCAGAAGGCCTTTGAAATAATGAGAATAAATTAGAAGAGCTGCCCCGATTCGTTTACACAGTCCTTCCTTTGAATTGGCGCCGGTGAAAGATCTCTTTGTAAAGCAACGTCTCGGAGCATCTTGAGGGAGAAAATGAAGTGGTCTGTGTGTGATTTGGAAAGCCACGACAAAGAAAGGGCTTGAAAAGAGAAGAGGACGGAGGAGAAAAGAGAAGAGGGTCTGAGAGAAGGAGAAATGGAGAGACGGGCAAGAGCAGAGACGTCACTGACCGATCGATGGCTGAGAGCGCTGGACAGCAGGAGGAGAGAAGGGAGTCACGGAATAAAACTGACAGAGAGAATGAGAGAGAGAGAGAGAGATGGAAAAAGGATAGAGAGAGAGAGAGAGAGAGAGAGAGAGAGAGAGAGAGAGAGAGAGAAAGAGGGGAGCAGATGTAATGGAGCCGACATGGGGAGAGACAGAGAGAAGAGAGAATGAGTGAAGGAGACTGAGGGTGAACTCATTACTGGGTTTCTCTCAGGCAGGTTCACTCCTCCCAGGCACCAGTGACCCCATCGCGGAGCCCTTGCTCTGTTTGATGGGGTAATAATTTTGCTTTAATGGCTAAAATATTACGCCCCCCCCCCCCCCGCTCCCCCCACACACACCATCTCCCGGCGCCATGGGGTCGAGCGAGTGTTTCTAACCTTTAGTGGAGGGGGCTGCTAATCTTATTCACACGGCTGATGGATTGAAGTGTGATTAAACTCGTTCACTTTCTCTATCTTTCAATATTTCACTAACCTGCCCCCCACCCCACACGCGGCCCCCGGTCACATTATCGCCTGACACACAATTCACAAAGTGCACTCCTGTCTTTCTCCTCATAAGAAGAAATGGAACGAAATTAAAGTGTCACACACGTCTCTCACGGAGGCTAATTTAGGAGTCCCGCCCCCCGGCAGCTGAAATGTTGCTTTTTGAATTTGTAACATCAGGAGTTTCTCTTTTTGGCACCTCTTTTGTGAGAAAGTGCTATAGACTCGGCATGGCGGCGATTTAAAGAATATCTTTTGTTCGAATGTGCCTCAGAAAGTGGCCCAAGAGTGAGAGAGGAAAAATGAGAAAGAAAAATATTACAGAAAGATGAAACATCACAGGATCAGAGATAAGAATGAAAGAAAGAAAAAGAAAAAGAAAGAAAGCAAAAGAGAAACAGAAAGAGAAAGAAAAAGAGAAAGGGAAAGGGAAATTAAGAGAGATAAAAGAAAAAGAGAAAGAGAAAGAAAGAAAGGGAAAGGGAAAGAAAAAAAGAGAGAGGATGCTTTAGTTCCAGTCCCCCAGAAACCCTGGTCCTGAAAGTTTCCAGTTTCTCTCTGTCTCTATCTGTCTCTCACTTTCTCTCTCTCTCTCTCTCTCGCCCTGCCACGCACGGTGCCACCACCACACACCTGCCACAGCTATCGCACAACAAAAAGGCTGACAAGCAAAATTAGCTGCAAACAAACGAAGTGTGCAGCGCCGATTAGACAGGGCTGTGCAGAGGCCTGTTAGAAGTGCAAATGAGCGGGGGGCACCGCTCTGAGGTGTGCGTGTGCGTGTGCGTGTGCGTGGAAAAGTAACTCCTAGTCACAGCGCCCCCGTGTGGCCCGGCCCTGCTCAAGGACACACGTATGACAATAAACCCGTTGGGTCCATCTCTCCGCGCTGTGACGTCACGCACGCTTAAACACCCTGCTGTAGCTCTCCCCCACTTTAAAATGCATTTTGTCCTTCTATTAATTGAGGATACAGTATATTTATACGGTTTGATTGGTTTTGGTTTTAACTCTGGCATCAGAATACATGGCCTGCTCTAAAAGCAGACTCGTCCCAGTTAAATCTCCATAATTGCGTCTTAATCTTACTGACAAACTCTAATAGGGAGCTTTAATGCACCCATAGCTAACATTATTATCTTTATTGGTTTAATAGATACAGCCTCATCTGCCAGGATCAGAGAAACACAATCTCAGGAAGGTTCGGGATGAGGCCGGTTTCGGGAGAGTAGGTCCAACCAGAGGAGCTTTTCCAGATCAGCAGGGACACACGCACCCGGGGACACAAATGGAAATTGGGCTTCAAGGCATTCAAGACAGAAAACAGGAGACAGTTCTGAAAAGTGTGAGAACGCAACATCAATAGAAACAGAACGGGGCGATCGAAGCCATCAGTTCCCTACAGCATTTGAACGACAATGGAGGCTAAATGCAATCAACGGCTCAATCAAGAGGCAAAACGAAGCGGCGTGGGGAGAGCCGATTCCCAGGATGAGAGCAGAAGGCACTTTCATGGCACTGTGGACATCTGGGAAAAGTCATAGCGGGGGTCTGGCTCACTCGGGGCGTCCTGGCTCTCGCTCGGACCACTAACTCCGAGAAGTGCACACTTCCCAAGTCTCCCTCGAGACCCCTCTCCTCTCCCACAGCCCTCAAAGTTGAGTCTGAAACTCTCTCCTCTCCTCGGCGCAAAGTGCTAATAAATTCTCATTACACCTGTATCTGTTTCTCCAAATAGAGGCACAGAAGCATAAACTAATTACTCTTTAATGTATTGACTAATGGCCAGCGCTGCGGCAGACAGCTGCGATTGTTCCAACATCCCGAACGCGCCGCAATACTTACAAATCCTTTTTGGATTCATAACCGAAATAATTTATCATTACAAGCACAATTAAATTGAAACGTAAAGACCATAGCCGCGGTAATTCATATCATTTCTGTTTCTGCGGGACCTCGTAAAAAGTCATTAAAAAAAACAAAAAACGAACAGGTGCTTTCAGGTGATGGGTTTTAAGGCTGCTTTGTCCCCTGGGCATGTACCGTCTCATACTAACACCTAGACATCTGCATCGATGTGCAATAAAAACACAACGCACGTCCGGCGAGTTTAAGGCACTGCAACTCCGTTAGAGACGATCAGACTCATCAGTGCTTGGCCAACACTGCAGAGAAGATGTGTCCAGTGTCTGTACACATTGAAGATGTCTCCAGCGTCACACAGCTACACAACTCTTCCCAGAGCCGGGCAAGGTGCTTCTCCCCGGTGAAGATCTTGCATTGGGGGAGGCCAAGGCTTTCAGCGTTCACTGTGTACGAGGAGATCAGAGCAGCACCGGCACGCTCAATGGAAATGGGTTTCTCTCAAGGGGGACTCTGTGGACACTGATGAAGATGCACTGCAGGGGATTGTCTTCTGGAGCCCCACGCCTCTCTCCCAAGAGAAAAACCAAGGGGTGAGGGATCAGAGAAACACAACGGAGACACAACAGGAATCTGCAGGAGTGATTGGAATCCCAGAACTGACTGGAGTTGGAGACTGCAGATACACACACATACACACACACATGCACACGCACACTCACATACACACACAAGCACACACACGTGCACAAACACGCACAGACACACTCACATACACACACACAGAGAAACACACACAAGCACACGGACACACATGCATGCACACACACTCACACAAACACACATGCACAGACATACAAACACACAAACACAAATGCACAGACACACTCACATACACACACACACAAGCACACAGACACAGACTGGGCTGTGAGGGTGATGAAGGGGGTGAAGGAGTGATACCGGAGCTGGCGCACAGCGTGCCGTGAGGTGAGGTATGAGATCTGTCTGCACGGCGTCACTGTGCGGACCGGGCCCGTGTCTCTGAGAGCGGTACTGTTGCGCTCTCCTGCCTGCTGATGAGCCCGGCTCCCCCGAGGGACCGGGCGGTCAGTGCCGCTCTCCCCACCGGGACGGGCTCCTTTTATCCTTCCCTTTGCAGAACTAAACAGCGGCAGAGCTCGCCGCGCACCTTCATCTGCTCACATCTGCGGCTTTAAAGAGGCCGGTATTGAAGATGGAGAGCTCTGGTACGGGAAGAAGAGACCAAAAACTCTCTCTCTCTCTCCTTCTCCATATACATACACACACACACACGGCTTTGAGGGGCTTTGAAGCCGTGCCCCTCTGCCCCCCCCCGGACATGGGCAGGGCTGCTCAGTATTCCCTGGGCGCCGAGTCGGGCTCAGTGTCCCTGCTGGATGGCGCCGTGGGACAGGCGATCGATCTGGGGGATGTGCGCGGGGCCGAGGAGCTGAGACTCCCTGCTGGCCTGTCGCAGCCCGTCTCACAACACACGGATCTGCTCCTACTCTCGTGAGAAGGTTCAGGACTCTCTGCGGTTCTGGAATCTGCGTATTGGTGTCGGCAGGATTCGGTTTGACCCTCACAGGCCAGCGTGTCACATAAAAACCTGTGACCCGCATTAAATCTCCAATTAATTACGCCTAGCTCCCCTTGATTGTTTAGTGGCTGTCGTTGACCCCCGTGTCGCAGCCCCCCAGCTCCAGGGGCAACAGCGGGGGGCCAACCCAGGTGTAGACCCCTGGTGCGCAGCTGGCGGGCGACGGCGGGTTAAATTTCCAGGCGGGCCGGATAAATAAACAAATAAATAAGTAATGACAGGGATAAACTGTACTTAGTCCTTCTAAAAGAGCCAGGCAAGAAGCCAGTTCCCATTTATTCTCTCTCTCTTTCTTTTTTCTTTCTTTGCGAACCCCCCCCTTCCCTCTCTCCCTTTTTCTTTTCAGATGTCAGATTTCACAGGCGGATCAATAGACTCCACCGGCCCGGCGCTCGGGAGGAGAGAGTGAGCGCATCCCTGGGGAGGGAGAATAAGGACATGAAGAATAAAACAGATGCCACGGAGAGCGCCCCCCCGCCCCACAGGCCTGTCAGCGACGTCAGCGGCTGTTTAAGAGACATTCAAATGCAGTGGGCCAGGGCAGCCGCTCGCACCGGACTGATCCGAGTATGAGAGACCCATGCGGCTCTTATAAGTAAATAAAAACACTAAAATATATATATATATATATATATATATCTTTGAAGAACAAGCAGTTATGCCTCTTCGCTGTAATTACAGTTTCAAAAGCAATCCAAAGTAAAAAACTAACAGATGAAGTCAGACACAAAGCCTCTCTCATCTTTCTATCCCCTAAACAGTTACAAGACTCCTTTAGAAGCAGAGTTTAGAATTTGTATCGTCATCTGAGCCTCGGCGAAGAGAAACACGCTCGGTTTGAATCTGTGGATACGAACGACACGTCCGATACACTGCAAACACAACCAGCTCGAATGGGACATCGGCAACAACTCAAGATGAAGTCTGGTGTATGCAGAGGAACAGTTAATTTAATAATCTGCTCTGCTGCGCCGTGAGTGCGATCGAGTGGCTCGTCTTTATTATTAAAGTCTCGGACATAAGTGTTCTACATCTGTTAAATAAAATAAGGCACTAGCTGGATCAAAACCCCGGGCCACTAGGAGGGCAGAACTGGAGAGCGGAGACAGTAATTTCGCCTCTGCCGAGACACTTTGATGTCGGAGTTCCTGAAGATGCTTTCGGTGATCCTTTGTAAGTTGCACTTTAATCTGCTGTGCTGCGAAAAAGCGACCTGCAGAAAGCCCTCTCTCCGTGTCTGCGTGTACTGGGGGCCTCCGCCACAGAGAGCATGCGTCCACAAGTGGGGAAATGAAACAAATGAAGAAATAAATATATCTGACGGTTTTTGTTTCCGTGCATTTTCTGGCTGAGGGGTTGTGTGAGAAGAAAAGCAGCGCGGGCCGCATCTCGTGCGATTGCAAAAGCAGGCAATCTTATCTGAGTGCTCAGTGCGGTGGTAGTAGTGGGGGAAAAAATGCTCATTTGCCAAGAAAATGCAAAAACCATTTTCACAGACGTTTATTTTTCGCTTGAGAGTAAGATTTGCTGCCAACCCCCCGCCACCCAACTCAGCAAAGCAGAGGCAAGAAAATAAATCTAACACAATACAACACAAGAAATAGATCAATTAATAAACTCTCAATAGTGTGGAGATGAGCCAGTCTTGGGCACAAATCCACCTTCTTCAGCTCTTCCCATGATACACTGCAAGTCTCCGAGAACAGCCCTCTTGGCGCCCAAACATAAAGCGCTGAAGGCAGGCAGAGACAGCCAGAGACGAGCCCTGGCTGCGGTGATGTCATCCAGACACACTAACACACCGCACACATTCCCCAATAATGTTTTCCCTCTGTAAGCAAGCAGCCAATTGGATTTACATTCTGAAATAATCGACAAACAAAACCGCACACACTTATTAAAGGCCAGATCAGTCTGAATTAAAGCGCGAGTTACTCCTCACCCTGTTATATTTTAACTGAATGCACACTCCTACTAGGGTCAGTTGTGTTCCCTGTTTTAGAAAGCCTCTTATTCACACACTGAAACCTAGAATAAGTGTGTGTGTGTTTGTATGTGTGTGCTTATATATATATGTACATATAATATCGAGAAATGATGTATGACTAAAATATACTATGTGGGAAATGCATCTTGGAAAAAAAAAATGAATTGATAATGGCATCGTAAAACAGACAATTTTACAGCCAGACGATCTCAGTCTTGAATGCACTTGAAAACCATTTTCAAGCAACATAAAGTTTAACATAGCATTACATCTGCCAAGCCAATAGGTTCCACACTACATGGAACTTAACATTTAATTATGGAATAGGAGAGCGTTGTGTTACACTGTGCTGCGTCACCCCCCCCAGCTCCGCCACCTCCCCTCTGGGACGCTCGGGGGAGGGATGACCACAAGTCTCATCCCCCAGATTCGGCACCAGGCTGCGTTTGGCGCCCAGGGTCTCGGCACAGAGATCCACCGACCCGTTCACCAGCCACCCAAAAGCCGGTTGCCCGGAGGCAGAAATCCGACTCCGGTGCCGCGGCTGGCATGGCAGCAAGCACAGTCATGTCCGCAGCGGGGGGCCAGCCCTCAGGACCGGCGCTCTCGGTCAGGAGGCAGCGACCTGCCATCCACACCGGCACGCATGAACGCCCTCATTATCGACGCCAAACAGCCGGCCGGCGCAGTGAACTCTCTATCAGGGGGGAAGGGAGGGAATAAGTGGCCTTTCGGAGACTAAAAAGAGAGAGACACCTTAAGTGACGGCGGCAAACTTCCCGGAAGGCGTTTTCCATCACTTGTTCCTCGCCCTCTGGAGATTCCCGCGGGCTAAGAAGAATAAAGGACCTTAGAAATGCTAATGGCCGTTAATTTATACCGTATAGATTATTGATTGTCAATTCTTCCAGGACAGTCTTTGATTATTATGCAGGTGCCGAAAGCACACAACATAAATTGAATGGGTCGATCGGTGATGGAGCACTAAAAAATTATAAAGGAGTTTACGGCTCTTGGTGGCGGAATTAGCATAAGCCACAGGGAGCGTTTCGGTCTCAAGAGCTCCTCAGAGCAGTGAGTGATGTACGCACAGTAAAGGGTCCCGAGGAGTGAGACCGGCTCGATATCAAATAGTTTCGTGCACAGAGGGAGACGCGGACACAGAGACGCACAACGACGCACACAAACACACATACTTCACGCAGGATCTTTGAATGCCAGTTTTTACAGAGAAAAGCCAATCCAAGCTTTTTAAATACGGTTACTCGACAGGAAGTGGCCTCTCGTTTACAATGATGATGTGACACAAACACCCCTGACAATGAAAACGCAGAAGCCACACTAAGAAGGAACTATACATGTTTTAACAGCACATACCTCGCAGTAATTCGACAGTTGCAGACCTTAGAGTTAATGCCACTCATTTATGTATCTGAAATAAATCTGTATTTCTTTTTTAATCCGTTGTGTGGCTTTTGTTTCAATGTAAAAGCACTAAAGCATCACACACAACTGTTCCTTTAAAGCACCTTTTAAAACACATTACAGGGGAAAAAAGACACGTTCCAGTCTGACCTTAAACCCCCCGGTGAGTTTCTGTGAAATTAGCCTGTCCTGCAGGAATGTTTAGCTGCAATCTCAGCCCGGCTATTATCTGGCTATTAGGCGTTTGCCTAATGGTTTGCGAAATGGTTTTTCATCAGAGCCCTTTTAAAAAGTTCCTCTGCCAGCGCACCCTCTCTGATGCAGTCGGAGAGTCACAGGAGCTACAGACCGCAGGCGAGATGATCTCAAATCAGTGCAACATATGGCTGTGAGAGCGTGCCTCCCGGGTGCGCGTCTCGGGAAAGTGTGCCGATGCGTGTGCGAGCCGCGATGCACAGAGGGAGTAGAGATGGATGTGGGATTCATCTTACTCACCCCCCCACATCACACTGTACACACACACACAAACTCCCCGCGGGTGATGTGGTATCCTGGCCCAGCTGTGCCCCGCTGTGATTCCAGATGTGACAGCAGGCTGCTGCTTGGATCACTGCCTGATTGCGCCACGCAGGGCAGTGGGGGGGGTTACGGGACAGGGGGTATAGAACAGGAAGGGGGCATCAATACCCTGTGTCCCCTGGCTCACAGTTGGCCCCAGGGAGTCTGCGGGCAGCCAGGAAAACACAGCGCGGTGCAAGACAGAGACAGCACTGGCCAACTGGTCCAGGATAACAGTGAGTCTCTGAAGTCCAGTCTGTGCACCATAAGAACAAAATAACATGATCCAGTGTCCAATCGAGAGGAGGCCATTCGCCCCATCGTGCTCGTTTGGTGTCCATTAATAACTAAGTGATCAAGGATCCTATCCAGTCTGTTTTTGAATGTTCCCAAATTGTCTCTTCAGCCACATCGCTGGGGAGTTTGTTCAGACTGTGACGCCTCTCTGTGTGAAGAAGTGTCTCCTGTTTTCTGTCTTGAATGCCTTGAAGCCCAATTTCCATCTGTGTCCCGGGTGCGTGTGTCCCTGCTGATCTGGAAAAGCTCCTCTGGTTTGATGTGGTCGATGCCCTTCATGATTTTGAAGACTTGGATCGAGTCCCCACGTAGTCTCCTCTGTTCCAGGGTGAAAAGGTTCAGTTCCTCAGTCTCTCAGTAGGACATTCCCTTCAGACCTGGAATAAGTCTGGTTGCTCTCCTCTGAACTGCCTCTAGAGCAGCGATATCTACCCTAGCATAGGTCTGGTAAACAGTAGCGGGACAAAGTGAGCTCATATTGGGGCAAATGCTCTCCCATACCCCCCTGTGGTGGCACAACACCGGGTGACTGTTGATCAGAGCAGTCCTTTTGAGTCCAGTAAAGCCGGGCTCAGCTGCACTTTGCAGGAATCTGGGGAGCCACTGTGGCTCGCAGTCAACTGGCTGTTGGACAGAGTCTCCGCTGCCAAGCCCATTACAGCAGCGCCCTGGATGACGAGCAGCTGACTAGGCCGGGGCAGCAGTGACCCAGGCAGGTTCGGGCGGGAGAGAGAGAGAGCAAGGGAGGGAGACGGAGGGAAAGAGGAAACAGTGCAGCGCACGGCCGCTGACACAGAGGCCGACACAGACACACTGCTTCCAGTAAGCTGTCACTGCTGATGTGTCCTTCCCGTGTGAGGAGCAGGAAAAACACGGCAGCCAGACAACCCCCCCCCCACCGCTTCCAAGACTGTGGCGGCTGAAACTCACGCAACCTGGGGCTTTGAGGGAGAGCGGAGTGGCGGCCGGATATGAAAGTGGCAGGAGGGACCCCGAGGCTGCTGAGAACAGCGCCTGACAGGGGGGGACGGGACACACAGAAGGAGCCACAGAAGGACGCTGGCTCACAGACATCCTCTGCGTGAACTCAACAGCTGTGAGGAAACGGACGCGGTGTGACGCTGGCAACAACTCCAGCCCATGTGCCACTGCTGGACTGCGAGCCCTGGAGACAGAAGCGCGGTGCTCTGGCTCCAGTCTAGTCCAGTTGTCATCTGCACCCGACAGTCCTAATATAGTGCATGGAAGTTGCAGAGCTATTGAGCCAAGCTAATAAGGGGGGTGGGGGGGAATTGCAGTGTTGCGCAGGCTTCGGTGCCCCACTCACGCCATGGCAATGAAACCCTGAGTGAGACTGGCACCACCGCCCGGCCTGCCACGGGTCCGTGAGCGAGGATCACGCAGACGGAGCGAAAAGGAAAGAAAACAAAGCATTGAGTGAAAGATCAAAGACGGGAGGGATTTCTCATTCCCAGCACTTTTTAAGATTATTAATTCATCGATTAATTTAATTAATTTTCCTCCCTGACGGCACCAGCTCCCTGCCAGGCTGACGTCACCGACGTGAGCAGCGGAGGGAACCGGGGGTGTCCAGCACGGCGTGCAGTCTTTTGTCTCCGGGAGAAAACCTCTCAGCGCCTGACAAGCATTGTTGCCCAAACTGCCGTCCACTGGCATTCATTAACGAAGCTCAATTATGGACCTGCTATTGTTCAGCCTTATCTGACGGTGAAGACGGCGATTCCGGCCTCGACACACTCCACGCTCCTTCAAAGGCTCCCCCCCCCACATTACAACCAGAAGTGCCACGGTGGTGAAAAAACTCTGAGGCACAACAGCCGTCTGCTCACAAGGCGCTACTCCCGATTAAATTACACGGATTAAATCAAAGATCCTTAATTAAGCCCAATAAAGGCACCATGCGGATTCTGAAAGAAAGAATAAATATATAAATACATGTATACACAGCCTTCGCTATTCATTTGCTGTCAACAAAACAGTCCTCAGAGGCTTTAAAGCACCATGTTGTTCACTGGCATGGTACCCAGAGGTCCCACCTCAGAGCCACAGAGAGGCGATCAGGAACTGCGGCATCTGGCCCGGGAAATGAAGCACCAAACCTGTCCTGGAATGCGTCACTCTCTTTCTTGCAGGAGTGAACAGGCAGACGGTGCCACAGGGACGGGACGGGGACTGCAGCCAATCGGGTCAAGAAGGATGGACTTGCATGAATCAACTCCAAAGCAACGGGCTGTTCTTCTCCTGCTCTCAGAGCTCCTTTCAGACCCTATCAGTGTAAGGACCGTGTACACACTTTACCGGAGGACGCCGAACGCCTTTCAGACCCGAGAGGCCAGGGCTGTAAAGCGTGGCAATGCCTGGGGAGGCGCGGCAATGATCTGGAAATCCCCCTCACACACACATGAGCGCGGATAACAACACACTCAGATCCACGTTTGGCAGCACCGAGGCCCGAGCGGCTGTGGGCGATTCCGTCTGCGCGAGAGAGGCGCGGCTGGCTGGCACGTCGTCACAAGCTCTACTACTGCTGGCAACCGATCGGCAAGCGATGTGATGATAACGATGTTTCTCACAGCCGCGCACCAAATAAAATGTCAGGACGAATGCAAGTCGAGATCAGTTTCTCAGTTTCTTTTCTCCTTGCAACCATTTTGGCGTTTCGCCTAAATCTCTGGTTTCAGATCCCTTGTGGGTCTATTTTTGAACACCGATGTTCCCAGTCCAACACTGTAAACGTCTTTCAAACACACACACACCAGCGCAGCCCCCAGCCACGGCCCGTCTCTGCTATAAGCCTCCTGCGCCCTCACCGTATCGTGCCATCACCCCAGATCTATTTCCTCCCGAATATAAAAGGAAGGAAGCCGTGGATTAACGGGCAGCACATTTCGATTCTATGTAAGTGTGATTTGTTTTGCCAGCAGATACTGAAACAGTGGGTGGTACACTCTTTCAGAGTTTCTCTCTCTCTACATCCTTCTCTCTCTCTTCTCCATCTCACTTTCATATAAAGCGGAAAATATAATCAGAGAAAGTAGAGGGGGAGTGAAACAAACAAACAATTTTCTTCATTTAAAAAAAAAACAACAAGAGGAAAATAGCTAGCCTTGAAAATGAGCCTTCAAAATGCTGATTGTGTGTGTGTGTGTGTGGGGGGGGGGGGTGGGATGGAGTGAGTGGGAGGCGGGGGTGTAAGCAGAGGGTCTCCACCCAACGCTTTCCTTGTGATGTCGGAGCCGATGTCAGAGGGGCACGTAGCAAATCACAGCGTGTCACCGGAGACACATAAAAGAGAGTATTAAACGGGTCAGCAATTAATTTATTTTAATTAAAAAGCCCATCCGTCAACACCGTGCAACAGCCGGGAGTCCACAGCTCCGCCAGCGAGAGGGAGGCTCCGCGTTTGGTCAGGCCGGAGCGGAGGGAGGCCCGTCGGGTCTGAGGAAGAGCCTTGCTCAGCGGCCTTGAGTCCTTCAGTCGGCACGCGAGACCCCCCCCACACACACACACATGTAAACGAACACTCTCAGAAAAGAGAGCAATTAAAGAGTGCCACAAAATCACTGCGCAGTCCACTTGATGGGAAGGCGATGAAGGGGTTTACGAGAGCGGCGCGGATGATTGAGGTCACCCGGTACGGCGAGAGGAAGCTACGGTGTCTTAAGAATAAAGCAAAGAAAAATGAATGTAAAAAATTCAGCTCGCTTTGTTTTTTCTCTTGTAATAATCCGTCATATCTCGGCAGCTTGGAAATCATTTCGTCACATAAATCCAGTCTTAGAGAAAATCCCCTGCCTGCCTTTTTGTTTCCCCATTGAAAGACTGATTAAAACATTCAGAGGGTAACTTACAAGGCTCTCGGTGGGATAAGCAGAGCAGATATCACCCCCGCATTATTTAATCTGCTACCCGCTCTCCAGCTCCACTACTGTCACAGCCACACATCCGTAACACGCGGCTTTCAAGGACCCTAATAGGCCCCTAATAGGCCCCTCTCTCCGGAGCGGCACGAACAATGAAAGGACCGTTACGAAGTCGAGGGGGGCGGGGGCAGGTTCTGGTCGGCCCGGCTGTCAACTGTGGTCGACAGGAGAAAGCAGCTCGGCGGTCCAGCCGGCGTGAGTTTCTGTACAGACACATCCTCTATTCCCCAACTGCACACCGACATCCTCTGTTCCCCTCCGCCTTACTTTGAAATGTACTGAGACAGATCCCTTTCCCCTGAGCGGTACTCCAGTACTTTAGACACAAAGACTTGCCACTTTTGTTTCCACAGATGTGTCTGGCAACATGACACCAAATGAAGTGTGGCTGCCATTGCCGAGAACAGGGAGAGGCTTGGGAAGACGCAGACAGACAATCACAGACAATCCACAGTGAAACCCAGGCACTGTGGATTATGAGCTAGAGGTCCAAATAAGTCCCCTTTCAGGTGTAAAAGCTTTTTAGATCGACACCCAGGAATGGAGTCGGGTCTGAATTTCGACTGGAGACGACTCCATGTGTCTGTAGTCTTGGGTGTTGCATTTGGCTTCAGGCAACTTTTCCTGTTTGCCAACTTGTGGCAACTGTCAACAGCATCTCTTGCCTGTGACACTCACCCATGGTGGAGCCCCGAATCAAAGCGTGATAAGAAGTGACCTGCTCGACAGTCTATGTCTGGAAGGAGGCCCGGCACGGCCCGGCCTCGCAGGTCAAGGGCAGCGCAGCGGCTGAACAGCGACCGTAGATTTGACAAAGTGTCACCAAATAACACAAACACAACGGCAGACCCGGAAAACAAGGACCAATCTGCGCAGAATTGCTAGTTGTGTTGCGGCAGTTTTCAAGATGCACTAGCAGTGAGAAAAGAGTGAATCTGAAATGACCTCGAGTTGTTTTATACTTCTTTCTTCTTCTGTCAAATGTCATCTCCAAACCTCAAAGTCCAAACCTCACTCGGGTTCACTGTTTCTGAAGTGGAAAGTATTAAAAATGTCTTTCATTTTATTGACTACAATCTGCCGTCCGCCTGTTTTCTCTGACCCGTGTCTGGTACAGGCAGTTGGCTCTTGGACGATTGTTAATTAAACCTTGCTTAAGCTTTGAATTGATAGCAATTTTTTTTTCTCTGAAACTTCATTAAAAAAAAATAGAAAGTTATGAATATTAATTTTCCCATTTCAAATGGCTCTCACCTCGCATTCCCCATCTCACTCTGGAACACACAAGCACCAAAAAAAGGCTGAATAATTTATCAATTTACTTTTTATATTTAAATTAATTAATTCGGCAATGCAAAATTAATACCAGGATACTTCTTCCCCTCAACCTGCGCTTTATAATAAACCATTTAAAGAAGTTGAAATATTGACGTAGAGAGATGGGGAAATATATTTTTTTTAGATTTATCATCAGGATCTGCAGTGAAGATTGTCCCAGACACTGATTTTAAAGATTGGCTGAACACGGAAAGGTAATTTCTTCTCATATGCCACTTCATTACACAGAAATCAGCGCCACACAGACTCCCTGCATGATTGGACGGGCTGCGAGAGCGAGGAGGCAGTTGGCCAGCCTGAGACACTGTCAGGAGACTCATCGCAGCGCCGTGACATCCCAAGCCTCCACCTAATTTCCTCCGCTCCCCGCCCTGTCGTTCAGAGACCGTGCCGGACGTGTGCTTCGACGGCATAAGTATTCTGGTCGCTACAGCACTGGCCACTCTGCTTTTCTCCTACACCAAGGAAGAGAGGCTTCTGGGGCCCCTGGGTCGGCGACACCGCGTCTCCGGTGGCTGCAAAAGCATCTTCGCTGGCCAAGTGCCCGGGCGACTGTCCAGGGGTGACTCCGCTCACGTGACGAGGCGCTGCACTCCGCTCGTGAAGACCATGTGGAAAGTGTTAAACATCTCTCTGCCTGTAAACATTCAAGGGCGTCCTGTGATATTGTGAAGACATGCGCCATTTTATTTATTCATTTCCTTCCCGATTTATCTCTCTGGCCTCGTGCAGCCCAGCTGGGGGGCTCCAGAGCTCAGACTCACGGGGGGCTGAAGGGCGAGGGCAGACGGTGTGCGTTGCCTGGGTCTCCTCCTCACACCGGCCTTGACTCACCAGCCCTCTGGAACCGTGCCATCGACCTTTTCACATTTACTTTTTTCCCTCCTTCCCTTTTTCTTTACATAACACAAAAAGAAACAAGGATGTGATTTCGACCAAGCGACCTCTCAGGTTTTCGGTTCAGGGGCCCCGGAGCATCCTATCTGTTTTCTCTTTGAGGTGTGACTAGTCCTCTCAGGCAGGTCCCACAGGGGCAGGGGTTCGGAGCTGCTAACCGCCCACACTGTGCCGAGTTACTGATGCACTAATAAACCCAGTCCCCTCCGTCCCCTGTCCCCCGAACCAAACACCATCGAGACAACTCAGACCAGGACCGCTCCGGCCACACGGCGTGCCTGCTTCAGTGCCGCGGATCGGCGTGTCCGGCGGTCAGTCTGAAGTCACCACTGTGCACTCAGTAGCGGAGCCCACCCGACAGAAGCCCCATCTGGCTCTGAGGCACGAACTCCGGGGCATCTCTGCTCGCAGGGGCGCTGGCAGCAGGTCACTGCAATGGGAAGCCTGCCCTCTGAGAGATGAAATCCCATGCAAAGCCCCACTGGGAGTCACTTAAAGCAGAAGATCTCTCTCTGCTTTGATGCTCGAAGCCATTTTATCACCGTGCCGCGCTGGGACGCATTAAAACCAGTCCGCTTCAGCACCTCGAGCTCCGTGAACCGGCACAACTCCTACGCGATTCTCCAACAACGCAGACCTCTTCCGCGTGGCACAGAGCGTCACTCAAACCACCGATATTATTCCTGTTCTCATCTTATTCAGGGAGTGCCGGCACGACCCCCCTCGGGCTGCAGATGGGACGGTGCCAGGAGTTCGCTCGGTGCAACAGGGTCCGTCCTCCCGTTGCCCCCTTTGACAGCGTGCCAGCCGCGTGTGCACCGGCGCAGAGGCACTAATTGAATTAAGTCTTTATTATGGCGCTGCAGTGGCAGCACTTCTCCTGTTCTCCTGGCTTCGGCCCGTTTGGCTGACACTTCCTCCTTGAACATCTGCTTGACACCAACTTATTTATTTATTTATCCACCCAGTGACTATATTAATTCACGTTTGCCTCGGGGGGGTTAACCCTCTCCACTCCGGTGAACTCGCGGCTGTCCCTGAGCTGGCTGCGCCTCCCATTAGAGCCGTGATGTACATCTACACGCTGCATCGTCCGTTTCTTTATTTTCTAGTTATGCATAGAAACGTAAAGCCCTGCCCCCCAGTGAGATAACACCCCGGGCAAGATAGCTTAGTGGGTCCTTTTTCTATTACTTTCCCACTCAGGAGAAAGTTGCCGAGTTCGATGTTTTTCAGGTACCTGTAATTTGTCTTTCCAACGACAACACTGTGGGTCTTAAATACTCTTAGTATTGTTTATAATTGATCTTGTGAAAGAAGCCAAAGGGTACATTACGGAGTTTAAAATGTATTTAAAAAAAGATGATACGGGTAATGCAGAGCTTTTAATACGGCACGCTTTGTATCCATAAATATTACCAGAGACAATAATGATGTTTCACTCCTGGCAGGGCTGAACTCCACTCGACGGCCAAGCGACTCAAACCGAGGTAAGGAGTGTTGTGTTAAACAAGTTCTTAAAAGCATCCTATGGTTCCCCTCCTCCCCCTGTCTCCTCTAGTCTTTCATATATGTTATTTTTCTCTCCGTCTTTTCTTTTCTCTTCTCCCCTCCCACCTTGACATCCCTCTGTCCAGCAGTGTCCCTTTCCCCCAATCCTCCTATCCGTCGTTCCGGTCCGTAGCCTTCTCACTCCCCTTCTCTGCATTTCACTCTCTTTCCGACCCTCCGTTATCAAACCGTTGCCATTTTCGGTGACTCTCTCACTCTGTCACTCTCATTACCTCTCTATTCCCCTCTCCTCCAATACTCTGCCTGCTCTCACTCTTCTCTCATCCCCCTCTCTTTGATGTCTGTCTTCCCTCTGCGAATCCCTCCCTCTCTGGCCCTGATCTCCGTATGCTTTTGTTTAGTTTGGTTGTCAGCCTCAGACCCATAAGACGGGCACGGCTTGGTGCCGCCCACAGTTGGCAGTGTGGTGTGGGCCGGTCCAGTACCGCGTGATCCCGTGTCAAAGCTGAAAAGACACGCTCTGGCCGCAGCCCAAGAGGACACCCCGTACTCCTCTGGTTTTCTCGCTCTAGCTTTCTCGTCTCTTCTGTTTTTCTCTCTGCTCCAGTGGCCGGGTGCCAGCGCATGGGAATGCCAGGAAACATCGCACAGACGCCAGACCCCCGCACCAGTCCCCCCCCCGGCCTCGATTCCTGATCTCCCGTCCCCCAGGGCTGTGATCGAAGAGCAGCTTCCTCCCTCAACACGAGGCGTCCTGCGTCCATCCCGGCCCGGCCCGTCTCGTGGAGAATAAATAGACTCTAATACTGAATACTAGAATACTAGAGTTTTAGTAGTTTTATCCACACACACACAATACATTTTTCTATTTCTCTACCAAAACAGCGTGTTATTTCCATAAGGGTTTTGTGTTTTTTTTTTTTATGAGTTTCTCCCCGTTTTCCTGCCTGCGTTATTGCTGTAGGTTTTAATAAAGGAAGTGTCTCTGCAAAGGCTCTTCTGGGACGGTGGGGCCTCGTTTCTGAGCACCGTCTGACTGAGGTGGGGAACAGCGGCACGCCGGCATCTGGCTCCGGTGTCACTCAGCGCCCTCCGAGGAAACACGCTTATTGTTTGATAGTTTCAATATCGCGGCAGAGAGAGAGAGAGAGAGAGAGAGAGAGAGAGAGAGAGAGAGAGAGAGAGAGAGAGAGAGAGCGGCGGCGTGCAGGGGCCTCCCGAGACATCTCAGAGTTAAAAGCTAACGGGAGGCCGTTCGGCTCCTCACCTCGCTACACCGCGCCGGCGGCTCATTGTTCCAGGAGCCTGAACAAACTGCCGGGCCTGGCTGACTGGAGAGGACCTGCCTCTATTGTCAAGGTGACACAGACGGTTCGTTCGGCCAATCAGAGTCAACACCGTGTAGGCGATTCGGCAGCCGCAGTCCTCGTGTTGATTAAAATCAGAGAACTGTATTTGGGATTTGGGGGGAACTGTATCTAAGGAGGTTATGCCATCTGCCTAGATTAATTCCTTCCTGGTCACACGTCCTGTTTGTCAGTTTCCCCGTCCCCCCATGCGGTTGTTTCTACTCAGATTACGGTTCACTCCAGTGAAAAGCAATGCGAGTTAAGATAGCTCCAGAGGAGACTACGTGGGGACTTGATCCAAGTCTTCAAAATCATGAAAGGCATCGACCACATCAAACCAGAGGAGCTTTTCCAGATCAGCAGGGACACACGCACCCGGGACACAAATGGAAATTGGGCTTCAAGGCATTCAAGACAGAAAACAGGAGACACTTCTTCACACAGAGAGGCGTCACAATCTGAACAAACTCCCCAGCGATGTGGCTGAAGAGACAATGTGGGAACATTCAAAAACAGACTGGATAGGATCCTTGATCACTGAGTTATTAATGGACACCAAACGAGCACGATGGGGCGAATGACCTCTCAATTGGACACTGTCTTATATTCCTGCTTATGTTCTTGACACTTGGAGAAAACTAACTACTGTAACCATAACAGTCAAATTCCTTAGCAATTACATCCTCAAACAATGTCCATCACAAATACCCTTCTCTACTGTCAAAGATCAAACCATTTTTATTGTGTTTATTTGTTATGTGTGTGTCTGAAACACAAAGCCAGCAAAGCGAGCGCGAATTAAAGCAGGGCGATGCGATCCGGACACACGCTCCTGCGTCTGACAGCCGAGGCCCGTATTAGCGCCGGCGCTGCTCGGTGCGAGAGCAGCTTCATTGATCCTGAGCACTGCTGCCCTCTCTCTGTGCACAGGGATGTGCATCACAGAGGCTGACAGATCAATCACCCCGCGCCCCACGCTGCTCCCCCGGCCCATCACAGAAAACCAAATGTGGCCCCACTGATCCTATTAGGACTGACCCCGGGTCACGCCAGAGTGGAGCGGCGCGCGCGTGTGTGTGTGTGTGTGTGTGTGTGTGTGTGTGTGTGTGTGTGTGTTTAAATTGATCCTCCTCACTGTGAGTTTTTCTGTTCTTGTCAGCACTAACTTGGGATTTCAGGCAGTAGAATTGACACCCTGTATCTCAAATGAATAATTCACTTGAGCATTTATCAGTACAATTGAGACACTGACAGATAACTACAGTAGAGCAAACGATGGTTCATTCACACACAGGGATCGGATACTTTTGCCAGCGCACGTTCCTGTGTCATCTGTATGTGTGTGTGTGTGTGCGTGCGTTTGCGTGTCCGTGTGTGCGTGTTTGTGTGTCCGTGTGTGTGTGTGGTCCTGAATGCCTGCCTGTGCCTGTAAAGTCATCATTTCCGCTGAGCTGTGTGTCTTTGTGTGACAGAACGGGCACTGAAACATCCATCTGCCTTTCTGCAATAAACTGATCTTGCCTACAGTTGTTTAATGTGTGTGTGTGTGTGTTAGCATTTGTGTCTAACAGAACAAGACACAGTTTTCCACCCCGAGCAGGCACTGATACACTATGCACACATTATAAACACTGCACTATGCACAGACCCACACAAAGACGGCACAATCCCGCTGCTCTCACAGTTCACACGCAGAAGAGTGCAGGGTTGATATCTGTTTATTCAAGGTGTCTCTCCCCTCCGAGGAATTTCGCCACAGTCCTCAGCCTGGGATTACGGCTCCCCATCGCCTGCCCCGCCAAGCGTGACCCGGCCGCTTATCTATTAGCGGCACCCTGGCCCGCTGACCCCTGCCATTAGCCCGGCTTCGAAGAGTTACAGGGCCGCGGCGCTCCGAGCCCCCGGCGTCGGCTCTCGGGTCCATGTGCGCGGTGTGAAGCTGACAGATGACATCAGCCCGCGACTCGGTCACTTAACTGCGGCTCCCCGCACCCTGACCCCTGCCCCTTGACCTCACCGAGATTAGCACGGGCACACAGTCAATCATAGCCAGGGCCTGACTGTCGCTCAGGACAGGAAGAAAGAAAGAAAGGAAGAGAGAGTCTCTATTCAAGATACATAAGCACTGAACAGAAATAGTAACCAGTCCCTCGTGACGAAACGGCGGCCGGATCGACATTATGAACGGCTCCAGGACTCCAAATCAGATCTGAAGTTGAGTGGGTCTCGCTTTGGTGGGAACAAATTGTGTTTCACGCCTCGGCTTATTTCCCCAACTGGCCTACAGAGCCGAGACGGGCGCGTTCAGGGCTCTGGCAGGGACACCGGGAGAGACTTCACTTGTCGCTTCCTCTCGCTCGGCTGCAATATTGTACCGTTGCCTAAGCCAATAAAAACCTGCTTGAAATGTGTCTATTTAGAGACGGATCTACAGCCTCTCTACAGTGCGACGTTATTCCTTTACAAGCGCCAGGCACGAGAGGAGTCCTGTGTGTTGTGTGTCGGGAGAGCCCGGGGTCCGTTTGCACATGAACGGGGACATTTAATTAATCACAGATCGACGCTCCAGACTCCCGGTGAAGAAGGGAGGAATAAAACACACATATAGAGCGATTCTTTGATTCTTTTAAAACACGGTCACAGGATTGACTTCTGCTTCCTAGTCTGTGTTGTGTTATAACATCGAAAAAGAAAAAAAAAACAACTCTGGCTTCTCAGCGTGTGGCAGCAATACGCACAGCCGAGCGCCACGCTGTCTGACCGTGTGATCGCCGGGGTCTTTAATTGGGAGCGAGCGGGGACTTACTGGTATCTCGGCATTGATGAGAGGTGAACGTTTTCATCTATAAAGAGAGTGACGACAGCCACACGTTTAACGATGTTTGAAAGGAGAAGATACCGCTGGCGTCACATTTGACTCGGATCTCTTTCAGGACGCCGCTATCTTTTGCACGTCCTGAAGATATCCTTAGTGGCATTTCAGCAGAACTAAGAAAGACTTATTGAAGTATAAACCCTTCAGACACTCTCTACTTGTTGCGGTACAAAAAAAAAAAAAAAAACATCTAATCTAAAAACAACCGAGGTATGAGAGGGGAAATAGTCCTTTCAGAGGCAGAAACAGTGGTCTATTACAGAACACACTAGGCACCTGGAAAATGTAGGCCCCGTAGCACTTTACACTAAGTAGTTGTGTTTTAGAAGCGGTGTTTTGTGTTTGTAGCTGAATTCAGTCGCGACGGCACACAGGACCGCCCTGCTATCGCCCACTCCATTCCCACTGCGGTCAGCCCCCTCTCCCGGCACACCGGAGAGAGAGTCACTTCAAGCACCGTAATCGACTCCCTGCCGGACTTTGGTTCAGTTCTTTGTGAAATGACCTTTTATTGATGGATAGTAAATATGCTGTTAACACCGAATACATTAACACCACATTTATACTGTAAATGAGAAAAGCGCACATTGTGTTAATAAGCATGACTGCAATTTCAACTTATAAGTGGACATTAATATTCCATTATCTCGCTGTATACGCACCGGAAAGTAGGAGCCATTTAAAAGCAGTGCCATTCACAGCGCGTAATTGAAAGCACCGGGGAAGGGGCCCCGTTAGTAAATCAGCCGGCCGCGCTAAGATCGGTGGCGTAAGCTGGAAAGTGTGTACGTGTATCAGTGAGACACAGAGAAGGACACTTTAACTTCCCCACTAACGGGCGTAGGAACAGGAAGTGCTCTTACCTGGTCTTAGGGGATGTTGTTAACCATTCCTCATGCTTTTCAAACGTTATTAAATAAGCTGCGATTTCCTAAAAGAGAGAAAACAAAAACAAAATAACACGTTAGGATGCGTTCACTTTTTTCATGAGCGTTGGCGAAGCATCATTGAACTAAACTGGTTCTTGTGCTGGAAGGTAAACCTGGAAAGCAGATCAGTGTTACACAAATGTCTGTATCCCGCTCTCCCTCACTTAGAAAAGTCTCTGTTCCTCACGGATAAACAGCAAGCAAAGACAGCACGACCTGCTCTGCCCCGGTGCTGGTCCTGCCAGGCCAGTCCAAGACACTTTCCAGTGAAGAGAGAGACGATCAATCTGGCAACGGCAAACACACGACGGCTCGGACACACGACGGCTCGGACACACGACGCACGGCCTCAGCCTGGCCTGGAAGAGCACAGTCCGTCTTCGGGTTTAATAGCAACTGGATTGGATTGCTTGGGCAGGAAAAAAAGCCCATCGTTTCAAATAAATATGCGTTTCATGTGTTCACGGCACAAAAGAGTCGCGGCTCAGTACAGACAGGAGCTGCTGGGGCCGACGTTGTCAAGCTGTTGGCCCCAGCATTAGTGTCTATTGTGGAGCCTGGCAGCTCTCGGTGCCCAAGACCTGGCTGTACCTGCTGCAGCCTGTTAGTCGTATTTGCTCATGTTGTTAAAGCGCGGAGTTATTGGACAGACACCGCTTTACTGAGCAACACAACCTCACAATGGTCAAACCCCTGCAAGGCCACACAAAGGGGCCCAATTACTGCCTTATTAACTCAGTGAACCTTCATTGTAGCGACAGAGAAAACTTTGAATGTCTAGTGGGTTCGAAACAACAACAGACACATGCAGAAGTTATAAGTTTCCATGAGAAGTATCACAAGAACGTGTCTGTTGTCAGATCTCCTTTGAAACGCACTGTTTGCAGGGGCTGGGGATCTTTGATCAAATTACAGCTAAAGACTTCAAGGAGCATAAAGCGGTCTTTGATTGTTATCACAGGCTTTATGCGCCAGCATTTTTTGTTGTTGTTGTTGTTGTTATTTTAATTACTTGCGTGCAAAAAATAAATACATAGGAACGGCGGATGCGTGGCAGCTTGCCCTCGACGCGCTGGACCGGTTGGGTCTGGAATGAAAAAGCGTACATTTTATTTTTTCCCTTGTATTACAGCTAAACAATAATCATATTTTGCTCACGTTGCGGTTAGTTGGGCACAGCGAGATCGGCCTTACATTTTAAACCACCACCAGGATTGTTAACTTTTCTGCTGTGTGTGAGGGGGTCCTGTTTGATGTCTGTCCACCCAGGCGCCCTGAAACCGAAACTGCCGAAATAAAAACACAACACTTCAGATGCTGCCAGACAACCTAATGATTACCTGCGACAGCCGGCAATTTATTTCCCAGCCCTGGCATTTGTCAGCCTCTCCAACACCCAACAAAGTAGCAATAACGGCGAGATCCAAGCCTGCTGGGGACGACTGAGGGAGATAGAGAGGAAGACGGGGGAACTTTGTCCTCGAAAAAGTAATAATCTACGCATTTCATACCCTGAGCTAGGTATGGCAGGACTATTCCTTTTCTTTCAGACAAGTCTTTTAACTTCCTTTCCAAGTTTTTAGCCGGCACAAACTGGCCTATATTTCCCCTTTGTGTTCACCATAAGAGAAATGTCAGTGTCTCCTCAATGCCCTTCCCTGCCAGAGCCAGAGCCATAAAGACAATCACCCCAGTGAGACGGCGCTTGTCGAGTCTCTATTCTCTTCAGCCCACAATCTCAGACAGTGTTCAAACACGGCTCCCCCGCCTCCGCCTGCGAGGGGCACGGCCTGAATGCCAACCCCGGCTCTCGACCAATCGGTAGAGAAGCTGTGAGTGACAGCAGAAGCTCTTCCCTCCGCAGATCATTTAATTTTCTATAAGTCGCCAGGTCCCGAATTACAAGGCCGCTACTTCACGTCAATCACACCGACAGGCACAATAATTCAAATCTCTGCGAGTGTTTGCTCAGTCCGTCTGAGAGCTGCGTCAGGACTCTCTCAAAGTGGGGGGGGGGGGATTGACCACTGAAGACACCGCCGGCTGTAGCTCGGTTCCGCACGGCCGTTGCCATGGAGATTAATTTAAAAAGCCGACCGTGGAATAAGCAAGGGACGGATGGGGGGCCGGGCGCGGGCGAGAGAGGAACCCCCCTGTGGCTAGACCCGGCTGCACGGCCCCCCCGTCCCCTCATCGGCATTCCCTTGACTGCCCGTGTGGTTCACCGTGGCTGCGGTCCTAAGCGACCACACGGGCAGTCAAGGGAATGCCGATGGACCCGGGGGCCGTGCAGCCGGGTCTAGCCACAGGGGGGCCGGCCTGCCTGGAAGCGAGAGTCCGGGGCCGCGAACTCTATTCTCCAGTGGGTTCCCGGCAAGATTAGCGGCAGGTTCACGGCCTGTTACCAAGATAAGACGGGAAGGGGCCGGATCACCTGCCTGAGGAGGGGAGGAGAGACGCGCCGCAGACTGCAGATCGCTCCATGTGAAGAAAGAAAACGCACAGCAACAACAACAACACCACCATGGCCCCGGTTCCAGCTCATTTACAGCACTGCACTGCCAGATACAGGCTGTGTGATTTGTATTTTTGACGCTGCTGATGTTTTGATGGTTGGCACGGCAAACAGGGCACCTTCTAGATGTGTTGGCTGGCAATCAATGGTTTCTCTCGCCCCCGCGGCAAGGTGTTCCAGCTCAGCCCTGCCGGGGGGGATGGTGCCAGCACCAGGGGAGCCGTGGGCAGAGCAGCGTTGGCTTCCCCCGCTCCTGGATGCTTCCCGAGGGACACTCTGGGGCTGAGTCACCTCCTGGCACCACAGGGGCCACCGAAACAAGAACCGAAACAAGATCGGTACAGCTCCCCCTTCTGTTTGTTTCCTCTCTCTCATCCCCGAACAGGTCTTTACCATGTCCTCTCATTGAAATGAAGACAAAGGTCTCGGCTCCCCCAACTCCAACAGGACGTGTGCTGGGGAAGGGCATCGAAAAGCCCACTGGTTACAATGAAACCTGTGCCACACACATCTACTTCCCCAGCTCCCGTCCCCTCTTGAAGATTCGGGAAGTGTGTTTATTGTTTAAGCTCACAGTCAGGGTTTGATTCCACATGCAGAAGTATTTTTTCAGAAGCCGCCGTTCCTGTAATTGTTCGTTCCAGTGGCAAGTCCTGATCTAAAGATGTACAACAAATAGGAAATCCAAAGGAACTCAGCCCTCTCCCAAAGCTAATCGGCGTACAGATAGTAATTTGATCTACTTATTGAAGAACTGAAGAAACTAAACCCAAAGCAGGTGATTTTATTTCTTTACATTCCACCGTTCTGTCAACAGAAATAAACAGAAACAGAAATAAAGTGCCGGGTTTGGCTTTGAAAAGCTGCTCCTTACAGCAATCACAGCTCCGTCCCCGATTGACTTCAAGGCGAATCCATTCGTTTTGTTTGCTTGTTTGATTTATTCCGGAACAGAGGAAATCCTGAGTGAAACAGAACTATCTTATCTAAATGACAAAACTGATCATTGCGAACAACTGCGGCTGTGGAGAAAAAGCAGATATGAAGTTCCCTGGCGTGACTTCAGACAGCACTCTCTGAAGACTCGACGCACTAAGGATTTCACTCACAACCTGCCACTGAGCAAACCTTTATTTCCCGAAAAGACAAACACAAACAGCACTTTAAAGTTGAACCGCTTGTGCAAATGTGTTTGAACAGGGATACTTCATTCCTGGGCTGATAAGGTAATTCCAGATAGTTATGATTCTGTGTGGGAATGCTTGTAAACTTATCTTCTCCGGTGAGATACGCCGTGCGTGCCAGTTTAACCAGAAAGCCGTTTACTTCGGCATTTATGTAACTCCTGACATCGGTCTCTATCGCGGAGGGATCTTTTGAGGATCACCTGCAAACAAAGCAACCTCTGCTCCCTTTTCTCGTCGGTGAGATGTGAGACTGGAGCAGCTGAAGATCAGTTTGTGTAGCTGACAACAATGAGGGTGACAGGTTGGGTCACCGGCTCAAAGAAGGCCTGGTTCCCTGAACACAACGAGGCCCGGGGAGGGATTAAACACCGTGGCAAAGACTCCAGTATCGGTTCTCTGGCACGAGGCTAATGACCGAGGACAGGAAGGTGAGGCAAAGGTGAAGATGGAGAGCCTGAGACGAGCAGACAGTCATATCTCCTGCCACCCCCCCCTCGTTTACAGGATCATTTGATATTTCCTCCCGGGCGACCTGTGAAACTGACCCCGCGGAGGAGGGGTGCAAATGGACGAGCAAGGGAGCCGCGGCCTCCCCGAGGAGGGATTGAGAGGCAATTAGACACGGGGAGAGAGAGACGGGACACCGGCGGGCAGAGGGAGAGAGCGAGAGATGGAGGAAGAGAGGCGCGGGGGTCACGTGTATGGGACTTGAAAAACGAGAAAGTCTAGCAATGTGACATCCTTCGTGTCCTTGACTTGTGTGTAATTTTCTTCTCTCAAGGTGATCGTGGTCTGTTATTGTATTCTTTACTTTTGTGTGCGCCACTCTCCTGTTAGTCGTGTTTCTTTTCCTTCCAGTTCCCGTCCAGGGACTTCCCGAGTCTTTTGATATTCAGAAGGACCACTGTGACACAGTCCCTTCAAAAGACCAAACCGAACAGAAGTGAGATTGTGGAGGAGTGTAGCTCATATTGAGGCTACGGTGTCACAGTAAAGCAACAAAATGTAGTGAGATTAAAGAATCGTCCACTCACTATATGAGCGCCCCTGCGTCAGAACAAGCTGTGTTCTCCCCTGAGATACCTTGTATAGTAATGTGAGGAACTCGCTGGGTTCAGAATAGTTGGATTGTGAAATAAAAAAAGAGCAAAGAGTAAAGGTAACTGAAACGGTGCATCGTATTTTCACATATCAATCCAAACATTAAACAACAGCCAAAGAAACGGCAGCCTCTGTTGCCTCTACTGTGATCAACGGAATATAAATCTCCTGTTTAGTTAAGTATTTATAGTCGCTTCACATCCTCTGGAAAGCTTTTGATCAAATTTTATCAAGAGCTCAGTAAGGATATAAAGCGAGAGCTCAGGCAAACTAGGATGTAACCTATTTTCCAAGGGTAATGGAAACGGCCAAGTCACGAGCTGGCACCGGTTTAACCCGGGATGCTGAACCAGATCTATTATGTCAGAGTGTGCTAAGTGTTTCCCACTCTACAGGATTAAGTACATGAAAGCCACTTTGTTTCAGCCGACAGCCTGCGATTGGTGTCCTGTGTTTGTGGGGAGTTTGTTAATAACAGAACAATCCATTTAAAAACGCTGTGTATTCCTTTCAAAAAGCCCTGTAAGGACTGTGAAGGAATGCCAGTATTTCATTTGATTACGGTGCCAGAACTGTCATTCCGGCTAAATTACAGCTCAGAAATAATATTTGTTTATAAAAGGTGGGAGGGTAGGGGAGTGTTATTAGGGCTTTGATCATTTCTCAGGCCTGGACGGCACACAAAAAGCAAAACAAAAAAGAGGGAGAGATTCTGTGAACTGTTTTGGTGCTAAAAAGGAAAGAGAGAGGTGGAAAAAAAACGCACAAAAAAAAGCAACAATGCTCGCTTCCTCTCGCCAGCTGTCCCTGGCATCTGCTTCAGCCGCGAAACGCGATTATACGAGTCCCAGAACAGGGTTAAAAAGATCTCGTTTCCAATACGCGGCGCATTACGGGCTGTACTTAGCCTCCGCCGGGTATTGGGAGGGAGAAGGCGTGGTGTCCTGCGTGTTTTATGGCTCCTGTGCGAGGCCCCTGCCGACGGGTTAGAAGCCCGCAACGTGTTTTATTTTATTTATTTTCCGCGCGGGGAACCAACCTGCCGACTTGACAAAAAGAGACTGGCTCCGTCCTGCATGAGATCATCCCTAATAGGCACAGCGGCTCGTCAGCACCGCGGCTCACTCGACACAGCCGCTCGGCTCGACGTGGGGCCCGGCTCCGAGAGGACCAGAGCTCGGACCGGGCCTTCAGTGGCTTTGGACCGGGCCAGGGGTGTTCTTCACTACAGAACCTATTGTGCACAGACTGATGCTTACAGCCCTTCATATGGGAGACGTGGTAGATAAAGACTCTGATATCGATTAAACAAGCCTATTCCAAATGCATGCATGGTAGTTACTGTCATGCACTAGTAATTACTGTGTTATTAATGCCCCTTATACAATAATAGGCTAGTTCAGTTTTAATGCTGGTTTCAGCTCTACTTCCATGTTCCAATCATTCACATATTTCCAGTCCATGTCTCACTGGAGGGAATGAGCTTTTACTGCCTCGTGTCTCACCATTTCACCAAATACCTATATTTTAAAAGCGTGCAGATTGCAAGCGTTCACCTATATGTGCGGTTTGTGTGTTTCCAGGTCAATGCCATATCGCACAGGATAACGTCACAGAGCTAAACAAGGGGTTCGGCACCTCGCCAGCAGGGGAACGGCTATTTTCAAGCTGTAGAGTGAGACTGGGATACTTACTACAGCTAAGAGAAGGATGATAGGTGCTTTAATACAGCAATTAATGGACACAAAGGGAGACCTGCAGGGAATAAAACAGCCTCTATCGACTTTTGATAGGCAGGACAGAACTAGAGGCTGGTCACGTGGCCTCCTGCCATCACACGCTCCGCTGGCTGCCTGGCTGTTCTTTTTTTTTTTTTTTTTTCTTGTTTGGGAAAAAATCTGTGTTTTTCTATCAGAAGGCGATGAAGATAAAGGCCCGGCAGCCCTGATCGCGAGACGGCTGCCCCGACAGCGCTCGGGAAGGGAGAGGGGTGCTGGCACTTAGCGAGATTGTTTTCCATTGTCTGGGTGCCAGAGCCACGGCGCTGATGGAAATGGGAAACTGCTCCCTGACAGGAGAGACCCGCTACAGCCCCGAGCGGACGGACGGACATCCCCGGCCTCACGTCACTGTGATGCATGCGGCCGCCAGCTGTGCGCTGCTGTCTGGAGCTGTGCTGGCAGGCCAAGCAAAGACAGAGCCATCGCTGTTCTGCATTCCTGCCTTTTACAAACACACACACACACACACACACACACACTCTCTCTCTCTCTCTCTCTCTCTCACACACACACACACACACACACACACACACACACACACACTCTCTCTCTCTCTCTCACACACACACACACACACACGCACACACACACACTCTCTCTTTCTCTCTCACACACACACACACACACACACAAACACACACACAAACACACACACGCACACACACAAACACACAAACACGCAGGGGTCTCCCATGAGAGTAAACCACTTGTCGATGAAGACAGATATCGATACATTTGCAGGAGACATTTAATTTTGGCTACGTTTTAGTATTTGATCTCCACAAATCATAAACAATTCAATTCAGTAAAATCACAGCTGGTGCTTTAAAACATACTGCCGTGGAACGGGTTCAGAGGGGAAACTGGTGGTCTACATCTATTATCTTTTTCTTTACCACATATTGTTGAGCAAATACTTTGGGGTTTTCATTTTCAGCATTCATGTCTTGCCAGTGTACCTTAAGCAAATGATCAAAAGTCACTGATCCAACTATAGTCTTTATCTTAAAAAAAACATCTGTTTCTTCCTCCTCTGGATTTCAGAAAAACATTCTGCCTGGAGATTGCCTTGTGTTTAACCAAAACCAATAATTAAAACACATCTAAACATTGGAGGGGCGTGGGGTAAACCGTAGGCAATTGTTCAAAACAGACAATTACCTCGTTAACACCTGAAACTGATACCTTGTCTGCGCATCGTCATGCAGTAAAATGCTAATTCAAGCTATGGAGCGAAAACAATTCTGCTTAACTTCAATTAATAGCTTCTATCTTAAGTGTAATTAAGGTGCTACATCGCTAATTAAGAGATGGACCAGGAAAGGTGGGATAATGAACCCAATCTACGACGCTCCTTAAAACCATGGTATTTTGTGGTGGCTGTTTACAAACGCTAAGGAGATTTTAGAAAATAAAAAAACAACAAGTGATGGAAATAAATAACTAAATAAAGAGTTTTGAGGGATAAAAATTAGGCGTCGTGGAGTTGTCCTGGTTTGCTACAGTACAGCGCACAGGAAGGTCATTGCAGTGCGCTATCCACCTGGGCCGTACCACTGCCAACAAAACCTGGGGGGACTGCAGTGATTGAATGCGAGCTTTATCCTCGGCGACGCAGCGCTCGGTTCGGAGCGGCGCTGATCTGACAGAGCGGGGGGAGAGGGACCGAGCTCACCGGGGATCTACCCCAGTAATCTCTTATTTATTTATTTGAATGTATTTTTAAAGTGTGCCTTGGTCAAGTGCGATAGGGTAGTCGTAGTCGGCTGGCAGTGGGGGTAGACCAGGCCCGGTGATTCGATGCGCTGCTTGTTTATTATCTGTTATTATCTAGTTATTCTAGAGACACATTTCATGTACTTGAGTAGAGGAAATATTTAAAAAATACATACACCACGGTTATATGTATGTATACAAATGTTTTTTGTTTTGTGTGTTTTCTGTTAATTGTATGCGAGCAAGGGAGAAAGAGGGAGAGAGAGGGAGAGAAGGAGAGAGAGGAAGAGAGAAGGAGAGAGAGAGGGAGAGATAATGAGAGGAAGAAAGAAGGAGAGAGAGAGAGGGCGAGAGAAGTAAAACTGTTTTATTTGAGTTGTCTCAGGTCTAGTTGTAGCCTGGAACAAGATTTCTTTATTACTTCTTTAATCAGTGCCCTATAAAAAAAAGAAAAGAAACAAGAATCCCAGGTGTCCTATTTAGAAGAAAAAAAACACCTCGTACCTCAGGAGATGATCTTATATTCCTGGAGAAAACAGGAACACCTTGGGGGGTTTGGCAAGACATAATGGAGGCCGCTAATTGTAAATGAACTTGCTGATGTCTATTGTTCGGGGAGCATGTGCGCCGCGCTGCTCGATCTCTTTATCTGAGACCCAGGGAGCTCAGAAGGAAGGGAGAGTCGGCCCGGGGGGACGGCAGGCGGGGGGCACAGGTAGCTGGGCTGCTTTGACACAGCTCGACGGGGAATCGAGCGGCCCTCTGCGCCCCGCCTGGCGGCAGAGCGGAGCGGCTGAGCGCAGTGGGTGACGCAGTGTTGAGGGGGCAGGTAGCGCTGCACACAGAGCTACACGGCCCTGCCCCCTTCTCCTCCGGATGCACTGTATCCGAGTGAAGAAACGAATACAACAACAGTCTCTTCAACAAGAGAGATCTTTAAATCGATCATTTTTAAAAGGTAATGCTGACACCTTTCAGACATGTCTTATTATGTGGGGACTTGATCCAAGTCTTCAAAATCATGAAAGGCATCGACCACATCAAACCAGAGGAGCTTTTCCAGATCAGCAGGGACACACGCACCCGGGACACAAATGGAAATTGGGCTTCAAGACATTCAAGACAGAAAACAGGAGACACTTCTTCACACAGAGAGGCGTCACAATCTGAACAAACTCCCCAGCGATGTGGCTGAAGAGACAATTTGGGAACATTCAAAAACAGACTGGATAGGATCCTTGATCACTTAGTTATTAATGGACACCAAACGAGCACGATGGGGTGAATGGCCTCCTCTCGATTGGACACTGTCTTATGAGCTTATATTCCATCTCTGTCCCATACTAATCCTCACATGTTTATACTGGGCTCGCAGATATAAAAAGACCCAGCAGAGGGACCGGCTCCCAGTGGGAAACACACAGAGTCCCTGGCACTGGCGCTGGAGGGGAACCCCGGATACGGCCTCTGGAGGATCGGGAGGAATCTTAGTATTTGTCTACGGAGGGTGAGATCTCCCATCATGCACCGTTTTTTCCACAGCTTAAGAGCTGTGCGGCCCACTGGGGTTACTGAGCTCTTGTCTGCTCCAGATTCTCTCTGTACTCAGTTATCAGCCCCCTGTGTGTTCATGTAGCGCCTATGTGGGGGGGGCAGTGTTGGGAGACCTCCCTGCAGCCA
Source organism: Amia ocellicauda (assembly GCF_036373705.1). NCBI lineage: Eukaryota > Metazoa > Chordata > Actinopteri > Amiiformes > Amiidae > Amia > Amia ocellicauda. Next base: position 24,803,588 of record NC_089867.1, on the reverse strand, counting down.
CCTTCAGAGGAACAATTCGGTATCATAATGGCTGCCACTTCTGCGATGGGCCGAACGAGCCGTTTGATGCACAGCTTTATACCTGGATTTCCTGTCTCAGAGCTGCGTCCCATTAGAGATGCGTTGTATATATTGTTCTGTAATAAATCAGTAAGTCAGCCACTGCGACAGATAATAAGCCGAGCAGAATCAATAATAACTGAGAAACAATTTGAAAATCGCAAGAGGAAATGAAACGAGGAGGAGGGGAGATAAAAAGGGAGAGTGAGACGTTACAAACGCTACCCCCCTCCGGCGTTGCAACCCGGGGCTCAGCAAGCCCGTGGTCTGAGCCATAAGCTGGACAGAACACACGCACGGATCGCCGTGCCCAGACGTGCCCGGTGCGGTTCCGTGTGGAACCCGTCTCTGTGTTAACTGCAGCCCCCAGGATCAATTAATGCCGGAATTATCCAGTGAATTGCACTTTTCACTGCCACAAACGACAAGATCAGCCTTGCCCGAAACCGAGATCTGATTTCTAAGCTGTGAACCCCCTGCCGGACCTCCTGCGACAGAGCTTTCACTCGCCCATGACTGGACAGTCAGCCACGCAGGTCTCCCTGCCCGCAACACGAGGCCTTTTCCACGAGTGTCTGTGCGATACCTGGCTACAGAAGTTGGCACCCCTTCTAAACTTGAGCTGTGTGTATCAAGAAAGTAATGGAAACAAAGTTGGAGACGTAGCCCTTGAATACACGCAAAGAAGTATGTGAATAAAGACAGTAACAGAGAATCCAGCAAAAGTACAAACATGGGAAAACCGGTAGGAAATGAAGGACTGAGATTTCGCAGTGAACCACACTTGGGCTCAGACTCCACAGCAGTGAGGGTAACATCTCATGACAGGCGAGGCTATGATAATAAACCCCACTATGTACAGACCAACGCGTGCCACTACACATCCTAGAGAAAAATCTTCTGCAGAGACACACGGATGTCTTTTTAATAGTGGAGAAACATCCTCAACACTATAGAGGGAGAGAACGAGAGACTGGCAGAAAACACAACCCCTTATTACTCGACTAAACCAGTACAGGAAGCTGAGCAACATCCTCCACAGATGAGCATTGAAAGCGGCTGCACAGAGAGCAGCAGCAATCCTCACATGCTGGGGGAAGAAAATAGAAAGACAGAGAAATCAACAGGATGCATTGAGACAGAAAACAGCTAAAGCTCCACTAAAGTAAAAAAAAAAAAAAACACACACAAATAAATAAATAAAACCACCCGCTGGAAGTAGGCGAGAAACGCCGAACGGAGGGAGAGCGTTTCTTTTCCTATTACAAGATAAAAACAAGTGAAGTTTAATAAAGTGCTGGACTGAGTCCTGTTCACATCGCAGAGGGGATCACCTCTCTCTCTCTCTCTCTCTCTCTCTCTCTCTCTCTCTCTCTCCTCCCTCCCTCCCTCCCTCCCGCTGCCCTCATCGGTGACTGATTTGATATTTTATTTCTGGAGGAGGGTGAGCTTTAATTGAAGTGTGTTTGCACTATCTGTCCAGTGCATCGGCTGGCTGCTTTTGTTTGGCTATCAGACGGGCTGTCAGGCGGCCGGCGCTCCCGGCTCGCAGGCTTCTTGTGCTGAGATTACAATAAAGAGGATGTGTGACTGTGAAGGTCACGCTAAGATTGAATAAAATCCAGCCAAATCTCTCCTTGACAGCATTTAGCTTCTGAATTACAGCCAGCCGGGCTTTGTCTTGGCATTAACCCCCACGGGCCCGGAGACTCCGGCAGCCCCGTCACCGGGCCACTCTCTGCACCGGTTTATCACCCTCATTAGTATCCAGATCGTTATTATTACTCCCAATATTAATCATCTTCATTTCCATACTTCCCCACCTGCACCAGGAATAATAATGCCGGAGCCATTATCACATCAACAGCATTTTCCGCGGCTGTGCTCTGATTGCGTGTCGGTGGCATCGCTTAGCAACAGTCGGTCCTCTGCCCATCGTCTCGATCTGGTGAAATACGACACACAACTGAAAAACTGAAACGGCTCATCTCCAGACAGGACGCGTCTCTCGTCTAGGCCTCGGCACATCGGCGGTTATATTTAGGGTCCGGCAATGCAGCTCTGGTAAATGTCGGGCAGATCCTAGGATCAATTAAGAAGTGAAGTGCGGAGATCGATAAGCAACTAGCAACTCGATGAGCAAGGCAGGCCCCCTGGTACCCATCATCCCCCTATTAAAGGCCTTTAAACACAAACTAATTATTCAGTAGCTCTTTCAACTCTACAACAGTGTCCCGAGTTCATCGTCTCGGAATTTAGCTTTTGGCGTTAAATTTAAAAAAACGGCGGTGGGTTCAGTGCTGGTAAACTCCCAGCACAGTCCCTCCGAGTCTCTCCCTGCCCCTGCAGACGCCCTGGGCCACTCTGTGCCACAGTGAAGCTCTCTCATCCTTTTTTCATTTCATTTTATGTATATATATATATATATATATATATATATATATATATATATATATATATATTAAATATCTTTTTTTTGCCTGGTAAAAGTCTTTTGACAAATCGCCCAAAATAAATAAATAAATAATTGAGAGAAAAGATGAATTCGGGTGTGAGCAGCTGCCAAGCTCTAATATAATTCACAGCAATGCATCACTGTTACCAGGCTGCTCCGGCTCTCAGGCGAAACGACACGCGGCACCAGGTGCCAGCGCTTCAGTCCCCGGCGCCACAGGCAGAGAGCGGCAGTGCGCTGGATACTCTCCCTGCTCCCGTGACACCCTGGTACTGAAAACAGTCACCTGACCCCCACAGAGCCCCTCTTTCCACCCACACTGGGGGTTAGGATGGTGGTCTGGAGGACGATACAGACCCCACATATCACTGAAGTGTGGATATCGTTTCATTTATGTCTCTCTCTGATGCTGGCTCTAGTCAGACTGCAGGTGAATGAAATCCTCCGGTAAAGACTGTTTCTGAACAGACTTGACCCAGGCTGACTGCCAGGCAGGACTGGAGCAGCAGAGCCACCGCCACAATTGTTCAGCCCCCGTCTACTTTCACAACACAGACGCAGTACCTCCTCGGGCTGTTTCTGCTCACTTTGCAAAAATGGGTTTGTTTTCACTGGAACGGTCAATCAGTGCGTCGAGTCATAAGCAAAGCAGCAGCAACGATGTGGTGATTGATTAAAGGCTAATTAAAGCGCCTGGCACCACAAGAAACATCAAAGAGAAGTAAAAACAAAGAGGGCCAGGTCCATTAAGGAACAACACACTGAAATCCCAACATATTCCAGTCTATTTCACATTACGGTAAAACCACAGCAAAGTGTGTGAAAGCAAAGCGAAATCCTAGCAAAACAAAGAGAGGTCAGAGTCCTTCAGTCCTGTTTAGTTCACTCCACTCAGGTCTTCTCTAGACCGTTGATCTGTATGTTGTGTAGTGTAGCATATTCCATCTTACTGGAGGACGGTATGATCTCATCGAGTACAGAACAGGCCAGACCCGGCTGCCAGCACGGTGACCGGAGGACGGGGGGGGGGGGGGACTGGCACTGTGGGAAGCCGTCTCTGAGGAGAACCACACCGGACTGCACTGTCTCCCTCGATGCCAATCCTGGTTCACCGCAGAATCTCAGCCCCCGTCACCAGAGGAGAGAAACTCAATCGAAACAGCCCACAGTGTATTCCTACAACCGTCCGCCGTAATTTAAAAGTCATTTCCCCTCCCCACCCCCCCAGTGTCATCGGGACTACGAACTCCTAAATTAGCACAGTTACAGTTTGTGTTTCTCTTCTGTGCGTGGGTGGATGGCGGAGGTGGGCGGTAGGGCTGTTTCTTGCATGTGTGTGTGTGTGTATGCATACCTTTTCAGCAATTACAACATTTAGCTACTGGCAAACCCACTGAGCAGTTGGGAATTACTTATTTAACAGATAGAATTTATTGCACCATCAGCAAAAAAAAAAAAAAAAAAAAAAAAGGGGGCACTGTTTATAACGGGATAAATCCGATGTAGTGTGAAATCAGAGGTCATCCGGAGACAAGTAACAGTGACGGGCCAATAATAAATAAATAACACAATCTCCCCTTCCACTCCCAAGATTGATTCAGGACTAAATCCGGCGCAGTGTTGCCAGTGCAGGGTTACGTGCCGTTCGTAGGAACTGTAGGAACAAGGTCCCCTTTGCAGCATCACAGCTTGTAAATATAATTACTTGTTCGCAGATCATTTTATTCTTCCCTCTCTCTCTCTATCTTATTTAATTAATGTTTTATAAAAGCTACAGACTGACGGATCTTAATCTGGCCGTCTGATCTGGCACTGCGGCGCGGAGCTTTACAGTAAATGTACACCTACAGGCACACGATTAATCCGCCGACTCTGTAGTCGCCTCTGTGTGGCAATGATCCAGAGAGAGCGCAAGGCCCCGGGACGAGAGACGTTCCACTGGTGTCGTCGTCCGAAATCAGGACCCTTTCCCGTGGCGCTCGTCTCTCGCCGCCTGCGTTACAATATGCGAGTTCAGAGCGAGACGTGGAAGTCGTGGTGATCTGAGGACGAGGGGAACATCTTTCCCCGCGGCTGGTAAACGCAGAGCTGATGTCCGCTCGTCGACCGATCATTTACAAATCGGTCAAATTGTACTCTTTGGGTTGAAGGTTTCTGACACGTAGCGCGTTAATAACTTCCAACGATCATAACAACAGGCTGTTAAAAGACTCTACACGCCAGAGAGGGGTGTGTGGAGGCACTGCTTTCAACTCAAACTTTTCAAGTACATTTTAAGTGTTTTTAATGCCCAAATGAATTGGACAAGGTGATGCGTACTTTATATCTGAAACGATGATATTAGTTGAGCCAACAGCCTGGGCTTTATTGGTTTTAAATCTTTACAATCTGCAGTTTTTAATTTGTTTGTGTGACACACGTCTCAGAGCCACAGAGAGGCGTGTGATTGCGGACGTGGGTCGGACTCCGCAAGGTCACCCTTCCACGCCGGAGTTACAGCTTTCCATTCACTTCTTCATACTAAACTCTTTCCTCTGCTTTGAGGAGAGTGAGAGAGAGATGTAAAAGTCTTTTCTATAGAGTATGTGTGCATATGAAATAAAAAATAAAACAAAAACCTAGACACGGAGTCTGAACTCACAGCACACAAAGGACACTCTAGAGAGCAGTGTTTCTACTCCATACACCTTAACTCCTTCATTCATTCCTTCATCCATCCATCCATTCATTCAATGAGGTAATGACGTCACGTCGCTACAGTTTCTGTAATCGTCTCTCCCTGCTTTACCCAAGACTGGTCCTCGGCCCGTTTTAAGCGGCAGGTCACGTGACTCGCCACGAAGACCGAGGGGAATTGGTAGCTAGTTTAAAAATCGTCGCATTTCAGGAACACGACCCCAGCACACTTCCTGCGGAGGGACTCGGAGGGCAGCTGCTTTCGGAGAGAGAACACAGATGGCTGCCAGCAGAAGCCCCGTTTAAAATTCCTGTCACTTTGCATGGAGAGCTATTGATTAGCAGGGGAGACTCGGAGAAAGGCATCCGCCGGCGCCGCGCAGAGAGAGGCGAGCCCGGGTTCAGCGTTCGGCGTTCAGATGAATGTAATTTATATTACAGATACGTTTCCATCCTGATCAGTGCAAACCTCTTCAATAAAACAATACTTCCTTATGAACACAATCTTAAAGTGAGATGCATCACCATCGAGCTAAAATGTGAGAAAACATCAATTGTAACCGAGAACAACATGCTAAGTATTCATGTGCTTATAGTTAATTAATTTCAAATTATAGAATATATTGCTTTAAATGGACAGTCTCAGAGCAGTGAGAAAAAAAGCCGGTGGCGCTTCAGCCTATCAGAGCTGGCGGCACATTTCCACACAGGCTACCGGCAGGGTGTTTTGCTCCGCCAGTGAGTTATTTGCAGGGAGGACGGATTCATATTTCTGGGGCGCACTGGCACCCGGCCACGCACTGCAACACGAGCGTTCCCCCACATCCAGTTTGTAACTGTCTGTGTAACAAGAGCCCCAGGGAGCCCACGCTTAAACTCATTCACCTCTGCTACCAGCCGCCGATCCATCTCCCGCACCGCGAACAGCCGGGACGAATGGTCTGCAGACGCGCTCGGCGTAGTGCGCGAGGCCCGGCTCTTCCGATCACAGGTCTGCCCCCGAATTTTAAAATGAGTTTTCTCCCTGCCACCGTTTTTGCCCCTTCCTTCCTGCCCTCATTCCTGCTGCCCTCGCCAGCATGGGGATATTCCAGCTCCCTCTGCCCGCCTCCCTTGGTACTCTCTCTCGCCATCCATCTCTACTGAAGCAGAGCCGAGCGAATGACCCATGAGAGCGTGTCCAGATGCACGCCGGAGGTACGGCCGAGCCAGTTAAAACCAGCACATTTTTAAAACCGCAAAGCAGGGTTAAGCGCAGTGAAAGCAAGAAAAACTATGATGAAGTGCAACGTTAGCTTGATTAACTTCACTCCTTTGCCGTCTCTCTCTCTCTCTCTGTGCCGTCCCAATTTCTCCTGTACGTCACTCTGTGTTGATTATTTCATGGCATCTGATTGTGTGTGTGTCTGTGTCCCTAGATCTCAGCATAATTCATCAAAAAGCAACAGAGAATGGACTCAGATCTCTCTTGATTCCAGAGAGTGCCATAAATATTGAATGAGACCTGGAGCTACAGGAGACTCCACCGTAGTTTCAGCAACACACACCGCCGGACGCAGATCTAAACTCCGCAGAAGATCTCCGGCGCAGTGCGGGGATTGTTTGGGTGTCTTCCTCCGCGGTGGGCTTCCCCCGCGCTTTCCCCCGGCTCGACCAGGCTCTATTCCCGGCTCCACCGCAGCGCTGCATGCTGTGATAAGCCCTCCCGCCACAGCTGCACGTTTATAAAGAGTGGTTTATTTTTAAATGTATTATTATTCTGTGTTGACCGGGTAACTGCGGCGCCTGAAAGCGAGGCCCCTGCGAGGCAAGACCGCGGAGCCGCCGTAAATGCACAGAAAAACCCAGCTCCGGAGAGATGCGGAGAGTCCACTTATTAAAATGACTAGTGAGGGAGATAAACATTATACAGTCTCCACAAAGAGCCATTGTAGCGGCCCTAACCGTTTCACACAAGAGCCCCCTCGGCATCTCCTGTCATTAACTCCCCTCCGTTTTTTTTTTTTTATACGAGAGATTCCCCGGCTCTCTGAATAGAAATGAAACCTACTTAGCCAACGATTCAGAGCCACTGTATTTAAACTTGAGGAGTGTTACCGAGGCTCCAGACAGCCGGGCAATTTAGGGATGTGTGCAACAGCGGGTAGCATGCCTCTCCGACGCGCTGACGGGCCAAGTGCGGGCGGCGGTGGCATGTAATCCTCTTCTCAGACAGCAGCTTCACGGTGCTTTACATTTTTTTTATTATGATTATTAGTTTAACCCTGAGGTTCCCCGACAGAAGACGCTACTCAACTACACTCAACGAGACAAGAGGACGCTGAGGCGAGAACGCCTGAAACTTTAAAGGTTTCGATGAAAATAGGAAATAATAACAGTTAAAATATGCACCGAGGTCGGCTTATTTATTTCTTTATTTCAGAATGAGAAAAGAAAGAGCAGGACTGGCTGTCTGCTCTTAAAAATGAAGCAGCGAAGCAGAAAGGAGCCCAGAGTAGAACAAACAACTCCCTACAAGAACTACGAACAAATGAATCTGCATTAATTCAGCATGTCAGAGATTTACATGATTGTTTTAAGCCTATGGTGCTCGTGTGCAAACGGTACAGGAGGCTGAATTCTGCAGGGGGGAGCTGGGTTCAGTACAATATAATTATTACTCATTCACGAATTTCCAGTGAGTGTAAAATGAATTACTTAAGCCAGCGTAGCACACATCAAGGGAATCGTACAATTACCAGTGTTGGTTTTGTGTGTGTTTGTTTTCTTTGCGCAGTGGTAGAGCACAAACTTCCAGTCTGAAACGCATTGAAATGCTGACATTAGTCGCACTTCTACTCCCACTGTAAGTGTCGCCCTTATCCAAGGGAACTACGGGAGCTGACGGGGATTCTGGGAAGCGGATCGGTCCACCTGACGCTCTCTGGAGTGAGGCCGGCTCCAGATTGGCTCCTCTACTGCAATTTTTCCAACACAAGACACTCACACAGCACAACACAGAGAGGAGGATCTTTGGCTTCACAACCACAGAGCCTGTCACTAAGTGGCCAGGTCTCTTAATTTGAGGCATACGCAAGGCAAAGCGCGGTGGGATGGGTTAATCGAGGGTGTCTGGCCTCGGTCTCTGGCAGCCGGACACACGCACCCCCCACCCCCCTCACCAACCAGCGCCGCTCCAAGTTAACTTGGCGGCGCTCAGCTACAAATTTGCCTGCATGTAAATACAATCATTACAACATGTCTTGGATTTCTGGAGCCGGTAATTACACATTTTTACACATCTCACTGCTGTGTTTCTTCATTTATTATTTAGTTTTTAATTTGGGCTGCATGTGAGTTTTGTGCTCGTTTGGAGGCAAGGGACCCGGCGTGTGGCGGCGCCGGTCGGGAGACCGGCTGGCATATTTCCTCACCCCCTCCCTCCACCGCAATACCCCGGCGCAGACACGGCGGGCCTTTAAACCGCCGTTAACACCATCAACTCTGTCCACTTATCCCACTTCTCGTATATTTTACTACGTGTGTGCCAACTCGTCTTCTCTCGCCGTTTTAATTTGCCATGCTCCATAAAGGTGTCACCGCCACTCCATTTCTCCCTCTAAAGAGGTTGATAAGATTACACTGGTTTCAGTTTCCTCCGCATCCTGTCCCGTCTTTAGCACCCTGTCAGACAACACTGATCCATAAAAAACATTAAACACAATATATGTCCTAGAACAAGAAAGTGAAACAAGGGGGACTGGACGCAAGGGTGTAAAGGACTTCAGGCCCAGTGCGAGAAGTGCTTTGCCACTTTTATTTTCTGCACAGCTCCAATGAGTTTGTGAGACAAACTCTTCCACCAAAAATTTCACTCACGAGTAACAGTAACCCGATTGAGGATCTGCACTGCATCATATTCTAATCTAATCGTAATCATCTATTACAGGAATCCACTCACCAAACTGTAAAAAAACAAAGACGTATATATATCCGAGGCGCTCTGACCGACGAATGAGCGAATAAACGTCTGGGGAAGGACTTCCGCGCTGCGCAGGCCTCCGAAACCCGTGACTCACGAGTTAAGCTTGCTGTCAGGTGAAATGAATCAGGGCTTCAAAGGGTTTAGTTTGTCACTGACAGGCTTTTACATGTAATATAAAATCAATCACGAAACCTGTGTTTTGCGAAATGGAGCGTCTCTCTCCTCCGATTCCCGGACAGTTCTGATGCTCCTACCATCTGTCAACACCCCGAAATGAAAAGACATGACAGTGATTAATTTATAGATATTCTCTCCGTTGTGTCCCGAGCGTCTAGCACAGAAGGGATCAATACTCGTCGATAGCGCACTAATTACTGCGCCTGTACAGTACGGATGTGAGGAGCGCGCTTTCCCGCTCTAGAGAGAGAAGGGAAGGAGTTCGATCTAAGTGGATCGGCTGCAAGACGATACAGACACCTTGAAAGTTTTCTTTTCATTTATTGTCTTCGAAAAAAGAATCTGCTTCGGCCTATAACTGTTCCTTGTTTCACTCTTGCATTCTGGGTCTTAAGCTGCCCCCTAGTCTTCAGGCGACCGTTAAAAGCAGACATTGTTTCCCCACCAGACTCCCCAACGGTCAACTTGGACAAGACCCGGACAACATTGTGCGTCGGGGCGGCAGGCAGCCATCGCAGTAAAAATGAAACTGCAAAACGCACCGCGAAACACAACTTTCAACAAAAGTAAGACGGGGCAATGCAGAGAAAATAAACCCCTCCTTTAGCTCTGGCGTGGGGGGGGCACAGACAGCGTGAGAGGAGAGCACTGCGCCAGCCTGGCTGCTTCCGAGAGCTGCCAGAGAGGGCTGGCCCACGGAGTCTCGGCGCTCCCCGCCATTGGAGGGCCGGCACGCGTCACGTGACCCGGCGCCGTTCAGCAGGGACACACCCCCTCCAGCGAGACGGGGCCGTCACATCCGTCTCTGTCAGAGCTCAGCGTGGCGGCCATTCATCAATGCGCCCCCCCCCACCGCCACAGACAGCAGCCCCGATACCCTGAGACCGGCGCCGCACACTCGGGCTCGGCTGCTCCGGCAACACACCGGGAGCAGCAGAGAGAAAACACGCACATCTATTTATTCGCACAGAATTCATTTAGCATAAGTTGATCTGACATGCATAGTGATGGTAAGCACTTCTGCCACTCTCATATCTTAATTTTACAGGAGCGGAGCATGAGCAGACGCTGTAAACTCTTAAGTTGCTGTTTCAGTACTTCTCAGGACAAAACTCAGCCTCTGGACAGCATCTCCTCACAGACACCCCCCCCAAACTGGATTTTGAGCCGTTTCGGAAAACGTCTGGGCACGTTTCCTGATGCCGTAGAGAAATCTGAGGCGTGTCTATCGAGATCTAGTCCAGGGGACTGCACGGCCGATACACAATCTTGTCGATCGATGCATTGATATACTGTCATCGCACAAAAGACAAGCGCGTGGTCCCAGCGGCCTCCGCCTCGGTCTGGGCCGCTCACACATTCGTCTTGGGCCAAGTGAGCTTTGAAAATGTGTGTTCGGATCTGACAGCCAGCACCTTTCAATGCAATCTGGAGAAATTGACACTGTGGACGCGAGAGCTGTCAATATGGGCCTTGAGAATCCAGTACTATCGATCCGGCATCCGTTAAATTCAATACAGAGAGAGCTCAGTACTGGGGATCCGCACACCAGCAAAGCCAATATTGTGAAGGGATCCAAGCTGCTTAATTCAATACGGCACAGCACAGAGAGCCAGGCACCCAGGGATCGAGGCGACAACAAATGCAATACTGCGCACCGTGCGGTGGGATCTCCGAGACGGCAAATCTAATACACTGCCTGCACTCCCCCATATGTTCTGGCGAAGCTAATTCAATGCAGAGACGTCACCCGCCGGACCCAAGGGTGCGGGAGTTTATCCTAAATAAACAGGCGTCTTTCTTGAGTCTTAGCAAGACGCTGCGCCAAGCTGTTTTCTTAATTGCGACAAATCCGCAGCGTGCGGTTTCCACGTTTGCCGAGAGCGAGAGATGCTTAGTGGGACTAAGTCTCTTCGGGCGACGGAGAACATCGAAATGCAGAGAGGCCGTTCTCGCGCCTGCTCGAGGAGACTGCAGCTCGTTCCCGACGTTTTGTGTATTCGGGTTCTGCTGTTGTTGACTTTGCACAGATCATGACAAAGCCCTGCAAAGCAATACAGTTAACCCAGGCTTTCTGTGTCTGCTTCTCAAAGCAGATTGTAAAGGAGTGTCCCAGGGAGACACTATAATGCTGCAGGACGCTCTGAAGGCCATCGAAAAAGCACAGCAGACCGAAGACTGCACAACACCAAAATCCGTCCCCCGTTCTGCCTTTCAACACTGAGTGATCCTTCACACATACTTCACTCGTGTGGTGATATGCAACCGGAAAAGAAAGGAGGACAGACAATCTCACAAAACAAGATGTAAGGAAGCAGATGTCTAGAAACGGGGAACATTCAGGCGATCTCGACATCTGCAGTGCCGTTTGAGAAAGGTTGACCACGCCACCGCTTGCAGAGAGAGCGTTTTAAAGGCCGGAGCATCGCGGCTAAGCGGGGAACATCAACATCACGCATCGCAAAGGAGCTCATCTCAATAATCACCGTCTCCTTTCAAAACATTAGTTTGAAGGAGTGCGCTATAAAAAAAAAATAAAAATCAGCAAGTTGTACATTTTTAATAGCTGCGCTTTCATTTCTTAATTTGTGCTAAATGACATGAAAGCGGTCTTTCTTTTTAAGACGTGTGTGTGTGTGTGTGTGTGTGACGGATTCTGTACGGTTGGGTGTGTGTGTGAGGTGCGGCGTACGTGTGTGTTTTGTTCAAACCGCAGAACTGCTAGAAAAAAACACGTTAAAAAAAGAAATAAACGCTTTGGTTGTAATCCTAACATTAACTGCACTGTCAAGCCGCTAATAAAAAATAAGCTGTAGGCAGATCAAGTATCAGTAATTCAAATGCATTTCAAGCCCTCCTTAACTGCAGAGATCCAGTCGTTGCTTCTGTGACTGTTTTGGTGGCAGCTTTTCTCTCTTCTCTTCTTTATTATTATCATGATTTTGTTTTAAATCGTATCGTTTGCAGAATCTATCTGGGAACGGGTGCTGGGAGCGATCGAGTGTGTTTGTGAACATCTTGAAAACGGCAGCCGTCGTCAGAACAAATGTTAAAAACCCCCGAAGAAAATTAGTCTAGTCTAGTTGGGCTCTGCTTTGTGGGCCAATAAAACCAGTCCGACAAAGAAACATGTACAATCTGGAAGCGTTTGCTATTGCACGGGCTCATGGGGTGGTTAGTATCACAGCGTCGGCTCACCGCGTCCCTCTGGAAAGCATCGGAGCACCCCGTGAGCATCGCTGCTGCAGTTCGGAACTGGTATCGGACAGAAAACCCCGAGGCAGAGAGCGACTGTTTAAGATGAGTGACGGCTGCAACGGCCACACGCGGAGTCTCCTCTGAAGTCATAACAGGAGAGGGCCACACCGTCACGCACGGGAAAAGACTCCCAACAAGTCCGGGACATCATCTCAACATAGACGGAAACGTGGATCGGCGTAGTAGTAGTTTGGTGTTTCGGATAATTACCTTCTTATTCGTTTTCAAACTCTAATTACACACTGCTCTTGTGCAGGTTGTTTAGTGTGCTTGTGCAAATCCCATTACTGCTTAAACACCTAAGTATATTATTATATGCAGAACAATGACAAATCCAGGGGATGAGTCTGGTTACCGAATTCCCAGAAGTCAAATGAAGTTATAATGAATCAGATTATCGACTACTTTCCTTTAAGAGAAACGAGTCGTTATTTTTTTCACCTTTTCTGGAGAGCAGCTGATCAGCTTTGACTCATGGGTGTATTAGCAATGTGTGTGTTTTTTTTTTAATGTTGTTGTTTCAGTAACCGAAACGCCACTTGTCAATGTCACTGAACTACAAAGAAACCACTTATAAATGCCAAACAGCCCTTCAGTTGAAAAAAATGGAGCTTGTCACTTCGGTTTATTTATTTATTTAGTTGTTTACTTACAAAAACACACAAAAACATGTATTTTCTTCTGCAGGAGAACACAGTGCAGACGCCACATTGAAGTACAAGGCTGCGGAGATGTCTGTCTCGATAACACATCTCCGACACAGAATGATAGAGGCCTTCATTGCTGCACAGCAGCTGTAAACGACAAGTGCTTTCAAATTAACTCTTTAACGGGCATGGAAACCCCTGCGTTGTCGAACTGAAGAACGTCTCTGAGGGAACGGGGCTCAGAGGGGCAGGGGGACAGAGGGGCAGGGGGACAGAGTGGCGCGGGAGACGTGGCCGGAGGAGAGACGCAGGCCGACTGAGCGCCGAGATTAGCACCGGCTCTCTCCCAGAAGGCCGGGCAGACGCCGGGCTGGGAACGAGCGGCCGTGTCGTGCTGTCAATGCTGTAACCTTGGCAACAGACAGGATGCTATTTCCGGACCCCGCTGGCCGTCGGGAGGCGGGAGGCGGCCGGGATTGGCTGGGCGAGCGGCTCCTGGCCTGAGCCTTTGTTATGCGCTTGTGGCTGCGGTCTGAAGTCGGGGCTTTTTTTAAAATGCGGAGGAAGAAAATCACCGTCGTTCCAACGCAGTCGACACCGAGAATCTCAAGCCAGACAGCAAACAAGCAAACAAACAAACAGATCAAATCCACTACACACACAACAGAGAGCATCTCTTGTTTTGCCAAATCTCATATCTCACCCTCACGCCGAGGTAGCATGTCGGTTTGGCTACAAATCACGCAAATCAATATATTAAAGCAATCCTCGATAGTACAGGGATCACACCCGTGTCTAACTGCAGTACGCTCTTCTCTGATACGGGAAACACAGCCACAGGCCTCGCAATCGGCCAGGTGCTTAATAAGCTCAACTAAGAGTGTTCTGAACGGTGAAACAGACACACCCTGTCTAAACTTGAAAAAATAACATCTTAAACAGCCACCTGACTGATGTCGTCCATCACAATCGTTCAGAGAACAAAATCAGCGGCGTATAAGACCGACCCGTCCTCGTGTATGAGACGCGTACGAGCGTGGCGTTCTTCTCTCAAAGCCAGAGGCCCCACACGCTGCATCACCACGCACCTGAGACATCCATCACTTCTCTCAAGAGCGCTATAATGACTCCTCCGCCCCCCCCCCGCCGTGAGCCGCAGAGCTTCCCCCAAATCAAAGTCCCGTCTGCAGTCGCAGGCAGACGCTCCTCTCTGCCGCTGAAAACCAAATCACACGAACACAATAATATTGAAAATCACATTAAAAAAGATCTCCAGAGAAAGATCGAAAGAGAAAGCGCTCTGAAGTCCTCCGTTCGGCTCGCGTTCAGATTCAAAAGTTCCCTGCCTGCCGTCGCTCTCTCTAATCTGCACTTAATTTAACTGCAACCCCAGCAGTCTTTTTATCTCTTCCTCTTCCTCTCCTTCTTCTTCTTCCCTCGCTCCGGCTACCCTAGCCCGGATAATAGGGTAACGTTTTATTACAAGAATGCTTCATTTGCCTTCTGCCGTGATTAGCTCGCCGCCGATGAAGAGCCGGAGCGCCGCGGTGTATTAAAATCTAATCTCCGCACACCAGCCTGGCTCTGGCTGATGAGGTGGGGGCCATGCATCACTGCCAGGGCCGCGGTAATGAAGACGGGGCCCCTCCACTCTCTCCGTCCGCTCTCCCTTCGAAAACAGGCTGCTGCCATCTCCCTCCCCGGCACCAAGAGGCTCTCTTCCCAGGTGGCGCTATACTCCCAGTGGTGTAATAATGAACCGTGGTCAATTATGCTATAGCAACTCATAAGGCACAGAAATCCATTCATATTTACCAGCACTGGTTTGTTGTGATAATTACCATACCACTATCAGTGTGACTATATCGGGTCATAATTAATTGTATTATATATAAGATTTATCACAGTAGTCGGAGGTTTACGCTGCAGAAAATGTGTCATGTTTACTGTATCGCTGCCAAGGTTTTCTTACGTTCCATCTCTCTCTCTCTCTCCAGTAATAATAAACTCAGAGACTGTCCCCTTCTCTCTTTCTCTCTGGAAGTAAAACACTACATCACCAGGTTTGCTCCGGTCCTAAAACTATTCGTTCTCAGCAAAAAAAAAGCTCAAACAAAAAAAATTAAACGGTTCATCTCTAGTTCGCGGCATAAACCAATCCTCTCCATCTCCATAGTCTCATCCCTGGCTCTCTCTCTCTCTCACAAACATTACACACTCCAGTTTTGGCCCGGCACTTCCAAAGCTCCGGTAATCCTGCTGTAATTGTGTTTGCGTTAAGCCACATTTTCTTATTGAATACAGACTCGGTTAAACTGAATTAAGGTCCAATCAAACGTCTACTCCTCGCACAGTCTACCTCCAGTGATATTAAACCCTTAATCACCGCATCAGTCATCGACAAACAACACGTTTTCGGGAGGACCTGGGAATATCTTTGGAAAACTGATTCGGTTGAGACGGTGGAGCTGTCAATTTGATTGCATTGTGTTTGACTTTATTCCGCAGCAGACTCTGAAAAGCGAGAACGATGATGGGGAAAAAAAAGAGCACAGACAACAATAATAGCAAGAAAACTTAAATAATCGCCGATACACACGTCCAGTAAACGGATAAACCAGGCCCGGCGCGGTCCGGCACAGGTTTATACTCGGCCAGGTGCGGCACTAAACGAATACTGCGATCTACCCTGCGCTCTCCGGGAAGATAACACTGTTGTAGAGCCATTAAGGCAGTGTGTATAAAAAAAACATCTGTAATGTATATGACATGTAGCACTGCATACAAAGTGAGTCATGTTTAGGTGAGCATGAGTGCGTGTGTGTGTGTGCGTAGAAAAGACCAGGTTAGTGCGTCGCTTTCCTCAGCTCCCGCACTAATTACTCAGAGATCATAAGGGTCCAGTGTGAACAGAGAGAGGGGCGCGGTGAGGGGCGGCAGAGCTGGGAAGTCGGTAAATAACCGCATTTAATTTGCCGCGGTTCCTTCTGTGTTTTATCTTTTACTGCCTGCGTCATATAATATTCATGAAACCACGCAACAAACAAACTGCCTCTTTAACTGTCTGTCTTCTCTATCTCTGCATCTCTCTATCTATCCATTTATCTGCAACCCTGTGCTCTAATTTCACCCCAGTCGTCAACCGACAATTCAACAGGAGATTGCTTCCCCACCCCCCAACCCCTGTTTTTTCTCTGCCTTGAAAAAAATTAAATAGAAGCTCTTTAGGCAGTTTAGCTGGGAGTGTTTTCAGCACTTTACGCTATAAAAGTTTGAAATGCTTTCTGACAGCTTGATTGCCGAATTTGGGGGATTAAGCATCGGGCTCTTTGATCAGCGGTATGTATCTCAGCGCCAGCCGAGCACCAGCCAAAGCCCGCCGGCTCTGTATCTCCGTGCGATCCCAAACTGAGGACGGCACTGTTTACCAGCAGAGGGGATTGACACGGGGAAAACACACACCTCACCCACCAGACCGGTCCATGAAAACCCCAGCCACGATAAATAAACAAATAAAGGATCTAGAGGCAGTTCAGAGGAGAGCAACCAGACTTATTCCAGGTCTGAAGGGAATGTCCTACTGAGAGACTGAGGAACTGAACCTTTCCAATGGACACCAAACGAGCACCATGGGTCGAATGGCCTCCTCTCAATTGGACACTGTCTTATGTTCTTATTAGACACAGCCTTGTTTTCTAATATTGCCACTGCTCTGGATGAAAGCTGTAAAGAAGACTGACTCTTATTCAGAAGCCTGCGACTCCCTGTCACTGGTGAAGTAAAACCCACGCTGGAGGCGTAAATGCAACCCCCCGTATTCCAGTGTCTCACGGCTCCTGCCCCACCAAATCACAGCCACGGACCGTGCCAACACCTCTTTGCCCAGGATACACACCTGCCGCTCTGGCGCCTGTTCACTGAGATCACAGACATTCAGACGAATGGATAGAAATAGAGGAAGACGGGTTTGTTCCGCTTTCACACATCGCTTTCGCCGGCACTGGTCTGCAGCCCAATTAGTCATAAGAGGAGGATTACCGAGTGCGAGAGACGGCACCGACCTCGGCAGACAGACGGAGCGGCGCGTGGAGATGGGCCGACAGCCGAGAGACATGCGGAGAGGCAGGCGTGGAGAGAGACGCAGACACGGAGACGTACACTAGATCTGCTCTCGGCACCAGTTCTCCCCGTACTATTTTTAACCTCTACTTCTCATTGCCTCTCGTTCTTTCTCTCTCCCGCAGTCGTGGGGGGTGAACTTTCTTCCTCCTCTCCCTTGTTTTCGGAGGCGCAGTCGGATGGGGGGGCCGAGAAGCGATCGGCAATTATAGACAGCAGCACATCTGCGAGCGGATGAAATATTCAGCGCCGAGGCAGCGCACCGGAGGAAGGCGGGTGAGAGCGGCTCACACCTTCTGCACTGTTAATCTTTTATCAATAACCACGCTGGCCGGGGAGAGGCATCTCATTAGAGCACCACAACAACCACAACAACAACTGCTGCAGCTACACACACGGGCAGAGATGCGATGGATTGTAACCGGATAAGGGCTAGGAAATGGCTAGGAAATATAATATTTGAATAATAATATTAACGCAGATTCTTTGAGCGCTGGAGTCACGTCACGTACAGAACAAGGACTGAAGCTGCCTTCATCCTCCCCGGCTCTGACAGAAATCATTCAAGATTATACATACATGAAAAACTCAACTATAGGGATATTTCACGGGGGGATTCCGATCTCAGATACCTCAGCGTGTTCTTGGTTTTCTACAGCCTGAATGCATTTGTTTGTGGGTCACGCACGTAGCGCACCTGACCCACAGGAGCAGAGACACAAATGGATGACACAATAGGATGCCAAAAAGGGTGCCGAACTTCTGTACTTTCTGAGACACCATGAGTCGACAATAACAAAGCTGGCGTCTGACAGGGAGCAGGAAATGCCCACCGAGCAAAGAAAATAATGATCTACTCTGATGTCATACGTTTGGCAGATCTGATGCCAAAGGCTCTGTTTTGGCTTTAGTGTGACACCTTTTCCGTCATGCCTACTTGCCCCACAGTGACACAGACCGGACACTAGAGGGGGCAGGTCAGCTGGTGTGGAAACACGGTGTCCCACAGCAAGCGGAGACATCTAGCAGGTTGGGAACGAGAGGGGGGACCTATTAACCTTGGGCGTTGTTTTAAATGTCATTATTTTTAGCTGACACAACAAAAGAGCTGTGAAGGCTGCTCTCCTGGCACCGGCGCATGTAAATCACTTTCTCGAGGAGGAAATTACTTCCTGGGGCTGAATGTTATTAATCTAAATTCTCTGTTAGTCAAATTGTTGCATGTAATAAATATGGAGCAGCTTGTGATGCTTATCTACTGTGACACTCCATTCCGGGGCGGCGGATTCTCCTCGTCCAGGGCTTGACGGCGCTCTCGAAGGAGACAGCTCTACTAAACGGGTCGCGCCGGAGAGGAGTGCGGGGGTGTCGATGAGGCCGTGGCAGTGATGGGCCGAAGCCCCCCGGTGAGACGGCGGTACGGCCCTGGCTCTGTGCGTCCATTTTTTTACTACCACAGCCCTGCCATCCGTCCCCTGGTTTATAATAACGCTTCGCCATAAATAAAGGCCCCAGCACCAGTTAGATGTGTTCTCACTCGTGGATACATACACACACACAAGAATATACACGCACGCACGCATGCATGCACACAGACACACTTACACCTACACACATGCAGACACACACACTCACAAATCAGTTCCCATCGTACATCAGGTGCATCAAGCATTTTCTATCAGCGGGACCTTGAAGAAGAAAAAAAAAAAACAGGGCTGCCAACCACAAAAACTCCCAACAACCAGTGCAACGCAAATGGGCTTTGTTATTTAGTGACTTGAGAACGAGTGCGGACAGGATGCATAGGGTGGCTCCAGGAGTGTGCAGACGCACGGTCAAGGAGCCACAGTAACTCACAGCGGTGCCGCGCCAACAGCGGCTTCCCGAGCCGAGCAGCACCTTTCAAACGGCCCCTGGGTGTGATAAATCCCGCCGCCGCCGAGCAGCTCTCTGCCGCATCTGGCACCTGTGTTTGATTGGGGTTGTGCCACCTGAGCAGAACATTTGTATATCTCTTCTGCAGAGGCACTGTTTGACCTTGGCCGGCCAATTAGCAGGCCTCTCTCTGAGCCGGGTAGAGCCTGGGCACGGGCCACCTCTCTTAGGCTTGGCGTCACTAAGCACCGCACACGCGTGTCATGGCCAAAGCACGGCTCGGAGCAGCTCTATGTGTTGTAGTGGCGATAGATGTCAGTCTAGGGAGTCTTGACCCCTAAACAAGCATGTAATAAGGTGTACATGGAGGAGGAGCTGCCTTTCTTAAATGGAGACTTAATTGGGAGGCTCCGGCAGTGAAGGCGGAGTGGCTCGGTGGGCTGATTATGCCGCGGTAATTGAGCACACCAGGGCCGAGCCGCGCCCCAAGGTCAGGCCGGTGTGGGTCTCCAGCTCCGGCTGAACATCTATGTCAGTTTAATTAACTCCTCGGAGGGGCTGTTTTGCAAAGACATTCATTAAAATCACAGGCAAAATATATAATCGTGTGTCTGTGTGTGTGGATTGAATGTACATTGTGTGTGTGTGTGTGTGTGTAGATACAGAAATGCCCTTCATCATTGTCCATTACAGTAGCAGGGTTAAGTGACAAGGAATCTGTGAACGCAGGATGCCCCCTTGTTGGCCGATTTTATTCTGTTCTTTTAAACCTAATGTCCTTATTGTGCATCGGTTACAACAGGGCGGTCTGATTGGTGGACCTGTGTGTGAGGGGAACAACCTGCCTTATCTACCATGTTTAAAAACAGAAGAAAAACACTGTCAGGTTCTGAAGTGGCCGTGCCGGATCGCATCAGCGGTGGCTTTAAAGGACTACCGCCACGTTCTGCCGTAGTGAAACCTCACTGACGGGGGTCAGCCAAGACGGATCCGTATCCCGCGGTTGTGGGATCGAGACAGGCCTTTAATTAGCTCCAGGGACGGGCGGCGCGGGCTCGGGCCGGTGAGGTAGAGCCGCTGCCAGGGGGCTTACAGGTACCATCAGCCCTAATCTCCCACTGATCTGAGTGAAATTAAACCAGCAAATGGGAAATTGATTTCCAGCCCCTCTGTCTGCTGCAATAATATCTCCTTTGTCTTAAGACCATCAGCTAGGGTTGAGCTCCTCTCCTAAGCCGCTCTTTAAAACCCTCGTTAATACCGCAGCGAGGAGGCAGCCACGGAGCCCGGGCCGAGGCAGTCCCCAGCTTTCCGAAAGGGCCGCCGATGACAGGGCCTTCGCACAGCGGCGCGGAGGGGATTACGGGCCGACATCTTCAATCCACTCACGGGTAAAGCCCCGCTGTACACTACGGGCTTCCATCATGGTGAAATTCCTCGCCCCCATTGAGAGAGAAGTTGTTACTCAAAAGTCAGGTAAACCTGCTCTTATACTCGGCAATAAACACTCCGCAAAGCTGCCACACAAATGAGTGTGAATGGAGACTGTGTCTTTAAAACACAATTGCTTGTGTTGTGTCCGTTTCTTACTCTAACTTGTCTGCTGTCAATGAAGAATCCTCTTTTCCGTGTAATTTGCAGACGCACGTGACCGCGGCTCCTGAAGAGGTGCCTCAAGGACGACGGGGAACAAGGGCAGCGAAGTGCATCCGTGCGGCACAGATCTGGACGTCACCGTCGGTCAGCGCCAGCCGGGGCGGGACTCGGAGAGCGACTGGAGGCGGGCGGCTTTCTCGCAAACAAGGACGCGGGCTCGACACATAGTACACGTTGTTGTTTTATTCTTAATCATCTAAACCTGCGCTCGAGAACGCCTCCCCTGGCAGGAGAGGCGAGGGATGAGAAAAACACAGCGAGGAAACCGTGACACGAGGAATATTTCTTACGGCAAATGAGAGAGAACCCCCCCTTACAGGAGTCGAAGCCCTATAACACAACAAAGACCGAATGGAAACGACCGCATGACGCAGACAATACGTCACACACTCTTACTGAGCAGGTGCCCACCGTGTGCCCGGACCCCTTCCCACTCTCAGCAGCCCAGGCCCGGGGATTTGTGGCGAGGTGCACAGCCAGGCCGGGGAGGAACAGGACGGAGCGAGAAAGCAGGAGTATTATAAATCTGCCGGTACGGAAGGGCTCTTTTCTCATTTGTTAGGCAGCGATGTGTGAAAATGTTAATGAAGGAAGCTATAATCTAGGAGATTCTCACTATTAAAATTTTGTTCACGTCTGAGGCTTTCTGCTTACACACTGACTATTGTGCGCATCAATCCTTCCTCTGTCGTACTAATAATAGATCTAATTGCTTCAGTCAGTCTGGTAGCTTCCTCCCCGTGCATCTTAAAAAGAGCAGGCTTCTTCTCTCTCTCTCTCTCTCTCTCTTTTCTTTTGCTTTTTCCTCTGCAGACGCATAAACAAAGTAAACCGGGATATGAATAAATAATAAACGGACCAAAGTGACATTCCACTGTCCATCACCTGCCCTGTTTGTTCGTCTGCGATGAAAAATGTATGACACATATGCCAAAATATTTACCAGCTGAGCGCCATGCCACGCGAGGCTTTCACGCTTATTTATTATACATGAAAATAAATCAAAATAAACCGTATGGCGTGCGGTTTCCCTGTGACCTCTAAGATTATCCCTGTTTTATGTTCACTGGATCGTCACTCTGCACTAGAGTGAAACATACGACGTACATACAGATGACACGCATCCTTCTGCTCTGGCTGCAGTTGCATCACAAGCTCCCAGCCAATCAGAACCCTGCTCCACGCACCCACAAAGCTCGGTGCAAAGTAAACCGCTCTGACTCCCTACACTGCCCAGTTATGAGCATTTCTAGTAAGCATGTTATATAAGGGATGCTGGTATGACCCAGCACTTGGATTCAAAAGTCTTCCAGGAGGTATTTTCACAACTATACCCAAGCCAAGCCAAGACCACCGCAAAACAAATGCCCCCCCTCAGAGTCTGTGCCGGCATACTTGGGGAGTGGACATCACCCAGCAACACCACGGCCAGGACTGTGCCGCAGGCACCGTCTCTTCATGCAGAGGCATAATTTGTGGTTTTATTACTCCTTCGCCTTTCTCTTTTGTGGGATAATAAAATCCCCTGGCAGCGTCTCAGAAAGGAGCAGGTGTGCCAACCCCAGGGTCCGGAGTCCTTCCAATTAAGACACACATAGAGCAGCAGACATGCCTTAACACAGACGCTAACCTTGCTCAAGTACAATAAATAAAGAAAGAAAGGAATAGTTTTTTTTCTTCTTCTGCTTGAAGTGAATGTTCGTACCGGCGGCTTTCCAGTTTTTCGATACATTTTAGTTGTGCAAAGTAGAAAGTGAAGTATTATTTCCTGGACCCTCGGGGGGCTTTGCTTACAGGACAGCAGTCGTTTGTCTTGGTGTGGTTTGAGAACCAGATTCGGACAAATAAAACACACACACACACACACACACACACACACAACACCCACATCAAAATATATAATTGTTTGGCATCACAATCGATTTTCTCTGCTGGAATTTGGGTTACCACAACCTTGAGATGCAGAAATAAAGAGCGAGTGAAGAGGAGAGTGAGAGAAAACTCAATTCTAGCTGGCAGAGTCGGAGAGGATTACAGAGTCAAGGTCTTAAGAGTAAAATCCTTCCTCGCTCTGGAGGCCCCACGCTGGGTTGCCCAAACTCCATCTCAGGAGCACAACAACCATTTCAGATCAACCCTGTTTGCAGTGGTATAATACCATACTGAGCTGCAGACTGATACCTGCCCATCCAGTGATCCTCGTCATCGCCAGCCTCCCAGGACTAAAACAAGTCTCACCATCATAGCATGCACCCCTGGAGCGCCGCAACGACAGACACACGACTCGTGCACATACGAGTGCTTCACAGATCAAGACGTCAAGAACTCGGTTTGAGAGGAGAGATGAGAGGCAGGTTTTGCGCCAGTGTATGTGCCAGGCAGAGAGATGCGTCTAATTCTGAATCGTTCACCCCAACAAGCCCGATCGTGCCGGAGAAAGACAGTGTCCCTGCTGTGGTCCGTGCCTCATTCGAACTCACGATCCCATCGCTCCCGAACACAATCAGACCTTCACAATTTATATACAGCGGCTTCTCTTTGCATTGCATAACACAGCCATAGAATCAACCTAATTCGCTCAATTCCAGAGGGGCGGCCATCTTTACAAGATGTCCAGGGAATTAATTTAATTTTAGAACAAAATAGCTTGTACTTCTATATTAAAGCTATAAACTCACATACATATCTATATTTACATACGTACTACAGAGGGTTTACTGGCAGGGTCTTCATCACAGTCATGGAGAGACAGAAGGCCTCAGCTACTCAATTACTGATTGAATTAAGCTGAATTAGCGGAGATACTGATTAAGCCCCAGGGAGCGGGGCTGAAGACCGTGGCTATATTAACGGTTCCCTCCGTCTGAGGAGTCACGTCTTGGCGATAATGGCAAGGACTCTCCGAATTGTGTACTAAGTTGTGCAAGGCGACATTTAAAAAAAAAAAAACTCAAAGAAGAACACAAATCCGTTTTTCTTTTTTTTCTTTTTTTACTAAACGGCCACCAGCTGGCACACTTGTTCTATACGTCCTCTGTTCTCAGCTACAGCCGGCGGACCTGAAATGATATTTTCCCAACAGCTGAGAGAGAGAGAGAGAGAGAGAGGGAGGGAGAGAGAGAGGGGGAGAGCAGCAAGTTTGGTGTGAAACCAGCAACAGCAGCTTGACCTCGGTGTGTTCACGCCGCTGGGAAAATCGCATCCCATTCTGTGCAGCAGTCGCCGAGATACAGTCAATTGAATTACCGGCACCTTGC
This sequence comes from Amia ocellicauda, assembly GCF_036373705.1. Taxonomy (NCBI): domain Eukaryota; kingdom Metazoa; phylum Chordata; class Actinopteri; order Amiiformes; family Amiidae; genus Amia; species Amia ocellicauda. The sequence goes on along the minus strand of NC_089867.1, from coordinate 24,779,444 downwards.
CTCGCTATCGTGCGCCGGGTCCTCTGGTGTATGCTTAACCCTGTGTGAAGTAAATTTAGCAGGAGCGCCTTCTACATAAGTAGCTTTGTAGTTACACCCGTGTCGGGGGGGGGTTTCTCGGATGCTTCCCGACGCCTGTCTGAATCGATTGCGTTCCCACGCCGTTCTCCGCGGCTCGGCGTCGCACGTGTCAGAGTTACGGCGCTAAGAGGAACCGGGAGAAGCCGAGTGCTCTTTGCATATCCTTTGATAGCAGCAAAGTTAACAGCGGTAAACAGTGCCTTCATATTGGTGACGGAGCCGCGGTACCTCAGATGTGCCGAGCGAGAACCATCATGCATTTGACTTTGTTGTCGTTCTGTTGCGTTCGGTTGTCGCCGTCTCTCTCCCCGCACCGGTTTGGCGCTTCTTAATGAATTTCGTTATCCAGATGTGTTTGTCTTTTCCTCTAATTTGCGCTTGTTGCATTACCGCCGTGAAATGATTTGGCATTCAATCAGTCAGTCGGCGTTCTCTCTGCCGGTGCGCTGCTCTATCAGGCGCTGACAAGCTTTGTAAAAACGCTGAAAGAAACCCGGTCGAACACAATTTTGCACATTCATCTTCCTGTCATTACCATATTTTTAATTAAGAAAAAAAAAAGAAAAAGGTGAGGGAGTTTAATGAATAAATTTGAAAATACTACGCGGGGGTTACCGTTAACTTTGTTGTGTTTGTGGGGAACCGCCGGCGCGAGGAAACCGGTTCTACCCGGCGCCGCTGGAGTGTGCGGAGGTCAAGGTTGTGCTGGATTTACACGGGATTTGCTTCCCTCAGCAACAAACAGAATCGTTGATGACAGGCTTTGATAAACACAAATGGAAGTCGTGTTTGGGCTCCACATCACCTGGTGTTTGTTCTTCGGGATGACTGCTGATGGAGCGATGCTGAGGTGGATTTCAGCGGGATGTAAACACCATCATTAGAGCATACAAAACAGTGTCCTCGGGTACAACCACACCGGACCACCACGCGTTCATCCCTTCGTGCATGTTGGACCACCGCACGCTCAGGCAACACGGGCCAACGGATGACTTTCTAACGATGTCATTTCTTGAGGTCTAGGTCAAATGAAATTAATTTTGATATCAGGCGTGCGGTTTGACTTGCAAGCGTTGCAGGAATAACCTTTTCAACTTGACAGTTAATTGAACATAATAGATTCAGAATATATATATATATATATATATATATATATATATATATATATATATATATATATATATATATATAAATAAATGCACTAACTCTGTAATATATACCCTTCATGTGACATTCCTTTTATCCACTCTTGGTCACTGATGTGGCTCCTATAAAAATCTGACTAAAGTCCATGCTGTGTTCTTTCCGAAGGGTACAAGTCAAATCTACACACACGCCAGCAAATACACCATCTGTACTTTGCCTTATGTCTCGTGTCTGGGTGTTCTGTCCTCTAATATCACAATACAAAGAGCCGAGGGCACCAGGAGGCCGTCCACTTCGCCATGAATCCGCAATCTGAGCACTGCAGCCGGTTTTGGCCTTTGCAGAGGGCCGGCCTATCATCGACTGCTCTCGCCGGACGATTACCTCCCCGGCCCGGCCCCGCTCCGAGCCCCTCTGTAAATAAGACCGGGCTATTGACGCGGCGGCACGGCTCTTCTATATTTCTCATTAGGCACAGGCAGGTCCTCTCACCACACTCCATTAAGTTGGGGGAATAGCAGCCACAGCGCCGGTCTCTATCCCAGCTGCCTAGCTCTCCGTTTCTAATCGCCTCTGCCTCTCTCTGCCAGCACCTCACTCTCCGTCTCTCTCTCCACAGAAGGCCGGAGAGACAGCCAGTCACCGGCGGGCCAGAGTTAAAGGGTCAGCGGGTTGTGTGGCGCCCGATCCACCGCGAGTTTAGCTTGGCCCGAAACGGTTTGCCAGGCAGCCGTTTATCGAGGTGCTCCACCAACCGCCTCCTCCTCCTCCTCCTCCTCTAACTGTGACTCAACTTTTTTAATTTGTAATGTCCCCCCCCCACACACACGCGCGCGCCTTCCCCATCGAGAAGAAACAATAGCAGGAACTCCGAGGGGTTTGTTTGTTTGCTTGTTTGTTTCTTCCCTTCCCTTTCATCTTCCTCTTCCAAGGCTGCCCCTTCTCCCTTGCGCTCCCCAGAGAGGCCCGGAGAGACGGCATGGCACCGGGGGGGGCCCTCTGAAGGAGGCGGGAGGAGATGGAAAATGGGCCGGTGAGCGAATGTGAGGGAGGGAAGATGAACAAAGTCAATTTGCCTGCAGGGACACAGAGGGGAGAGGGAGAACGAGAGAACGAGAGAATAAGGAGGAGGGGGCACTCTAGTCACACAGACAGAGAGAGATAAAGAGAGAGAGGGCGTAGAGCCGTGCAAAGAAATACACAACAGGTCCTCCAACAGGAAGCGGCGGCTGAAAAATCGGACCGCCGAGAGATCGACACGCAGGCCGGCGCATAAATTGGTCTGCCGAGCCTTTCCAGGGAAGCAATATCCCTCAACCAAATTACTTTTTCAAACCTTGCTTGAAATATGTTTACTTACTTATTTATCTGGCGCACTTATTCATTAATGGGATCGATTTTGTTTCCCAGACACCTTTAGCCCTAAGCATCGTCTGTGCCCGGTTTTATATATAAGGAACTGTAGCTGATCTGTACTCCTAATCACCTCCTTTATGCACCACTAATGTCACGCCCTGGCAGATCATGTCAAATGTGTCGGAGCCTCGTTCCTCTCACACGTGGGAACGATCCGAGTGTGTCGTTCCAACACTGTGCGCTCCACTTCCACCCTTTACAGGGATTGTTTGTTTATTCATAGCCCCGTGCGGTTTCATTCTCATTGATTCTCAGCCCCGGGGTGTAGGGATGACATACAGAGCTACAAAGTGGTCAACGATGGCATCTGTTTAGGCGAAGACGTCGGGTTAATGAGATCATATCGAGTCCCTCAGTAACCAGGCCTTTCATCGCGGCGCTTTAATGACTAAACACGGAGATTAAAGGGGCTGTTAATCGTCAGATGGGTTGGCTTGGGCTTTCTGTTAGGGGATGGTTAGTAAACTCCTCTTGTGTCACCATCCCCTAACAGGAAGCCCAAGCAGGACAAATTAGCCACATCAAGTCACACGCTCCTTTTGCACTTTTACTAAGCATCTCCTCTACTCCATCCTCCCCGAACCCGGGCCGGCCCAGCGCACTCACTGCAGTCTTGGATTTTGCGTTCGGACCAATATGACGGGAGAAAAACATCTCTCCTGGCCACACACTCTCTGACACCGAATTACAATCCCAGATTATCTTGCATGCATATCAAATAAACTGTGTACGTTGTTCATTCGCTGGAGTATGATGTTTTTCTCTGGATTATAGTTGAATTTCATGTTAATTTACTAGGTGTTGACAGCATCCACTGGCGTCTACAAACGTGTGAGGTCACACAGTCAAACGGTCCTAAATCACTGGATTAAAATGTCGACAAGCCGTGCGATGACTCCTCTGTGCTTTACTACACGATGCTATGAGGAAAGCACGCTTTAGCTGAGAGTGAGTCAACAGAGGCGATCAGGCCAGCTAAAGGCAGATGACTACCCGGCTCGGCTCCCTTCAGCAGAGCCCAAAACCGTCTACAGGATATTCATTATCCCAGCTTCAATAAATGCATTATTACAAACACGGGAACGCCAGCTCTAGTGAAACTGTCAAACGAGAAGAGAGAGATCCAACCCAACAGGGTGTAAAACGAATCCAAGCATCCGCAGTGAGGGGAGACGCCGGCCGCTATCTGATGTTCAAAGCGCGCGTCTCTGGAAACCGCCAAGTGTGTTCTCCAAACCTCGCCGCTCAAAGTCGTGTGCGATCTGACCGGCTGTTTAAACAGATTTGTAATTAGGATTTATTTGTGTGTTGTGTTTTGTTTTTCGCTTTTCTTCATCCTCTCTCCTTTTGCTTTCATCAGACTTCGCTTTTTGTTTTATCGGTTTAATGCATATTTCCCTGCTCTGTTTGCCTATTCTCCAGATTGCGTTTGTCATAATTACAGCGCCGACGGAGAACGAGAGAGACGAGAGAAGAGAGAGAGAGGGAGAGGGAGAGAGCGCGTCTTGCATTTCTGTTTGATACCGACCAAATGGAAAACACAAAACAATCCACAAACCATCCATTATTTTCTCTCTCTCTTTCCCCCCATTCTCTGACAAGTGCGTCATTTATTTATTTACTGGTTAATTTATTTTGCATTCTCTGGGGCAGATGCGTGACTAGATAGTCGGGTTGATCTTTTTTTCTCTCTTTGCCCGTTTGTGTTGTTTACGTGTTTGCCAATCCCTGGTGGCCAGCGCATATAGGAGAAGTAAATATTAATCAAGTTCTTGACAAAAAGCACACCGGATTCAATGCACTCTGCCGGGCCGCTCCATTACACACGCGTGTGCCGGCTCACTGCCCCCCCTTAACCCCACGCTCGGTACGGCGGTCAGGTCAGGTGTGTGAAAGAACATGCCAACTCCGCACTTCTGTACGATTCAGAGGCCATTGCCATTGCAGGCCAGGACTAAAGCAAGAAGATCAGCCAGGGCATTTTTTCCCCAACTGAGATGTTCAGCTGTTCCTCTCTCTCTCTCTCACCCCTTCTTCTCTAACTTCTTTCTTATCCTACTGTCCCTCTCACTCCCTCTCCTCTACACCTTGCAACCCTCTCCCTCTCTCTCTCTCATGTCCTCGTCCTCTGTGATCACCTGTGCCTCGCGCTCTCGCTCCCCCTCTCCCCTGCCCTCTTCCATCTCTCACACTTTCTCACTCTCCTCCTTCCTCTCTCTCCTGCCCTCTTCTGTCTCTTCCACTTTCTCCCTCATTCCATGTCTTTCATACCCTACTCTTCTCCCTCTCCCTTCCCTCTTCCCCCTCTCCTGTCTCTCTCCAACTTTTTCCCTTCCTCTCTCTCCTGCCCTTTTTCTGTCTCTCTCCCAGTTTCTTCCTCTCTCCCTTCCTCTCTCCTGTCTCTCTCCAACTTTCTCCATTCCTCTCTGCCCTGCCCTCTTCTCCCTCTCTCCCACCTTCTCCCTCGTTCCTACTCCCTACTCTTCGCTCTCTCTCCTGTGTCTCAGTTATTCTTCTCTCTTGTTGTTCTTGTGGTTATCTGTATCTTGTTCACTTTCCACACCGGGGCTCCTAGGGGAAACTTTGTCCCGGCTTTTATTTCTAAAAAGGGAAAGGACTTGTGTGGATCACTTTCAACATCCGCTCCTGCCTTTACAAAGAAGAGGAAACCGAAAGAGAAAACACAAACACAAACACAAACACCGGTCTCTTGCTAGTATTAATATCTTCAACCCCCCCCCCAACACCTTCCAAAAAAGACCCAGAAAACAGAAGGTCACGGACGCCTCGAGCAAAAATAAAGAAATAGAAAGAGGGAACGAGAGAGGAAATGCAAAAGACGCAGCTCCGCATGCTCCTGTAAATTGAATACTATCTGGAATGACGCAGTTCGCCAGCAGATGGAATTCGCTGCATCTATTTCGGCAGATGGATAAGGTATCAAAGGTATTATTTGTCACAAAACCACTGGGCGACCAGCCTGAATTATAATCGTCTCTGAATAAGATGTTAAAAAATCTCTACAGATAAAAACCAAGAGTGTTTTCATGTCAGGGGCATATTTCACCCGATCTCCGCTGCGCACTACTTTACTAGGAATACAAAAAAAAGTTTAGTGTACTGCAGATTTCTCTCCTAAATACGTGCAGTATTTTTCCAAATCCCCACTACTTGTCAGACCGTTTGTGTATTTATTTATGCTCTGCTGTGCTGCACCGTATTGTCACTGGATTATTTATTTAGTTGTTATTAACAGAATAGTCGGTTTGCCGCCCTTGCTTGTGCCTGGACACGACGCTTCGTTTATACAGTTTGTGTCCTTAAATCTGTACCGAAAGAATGTAAATATTAAGGCGGATCGTATAGAGAAAGGATATACTTAAGGAAGTGCTTTGAATAATGCAAATGCTTTCAAATGCGTCTGTGTATCTGTCAGTTTAGTCGAGCTTTGGGGATTTTGGGAGTATGTTAGTAAGGCTGTGAGTGGAGGCATTCAAGACAAAACGAGTATTTCTGGGGATGCTATATCTATTTCCTTATAGATACAAGTGTGTGTCTGTGTGTCGTTGTGTGTGAACATCAGAACAGCACGGGCCTCCTTCCCTTCTGAAGCGGGGAATTAAAAAGAAATAAAAAAAACGAACGAGAAGAAAAAGGCCTGCCTTTTCACTGAAACCTCAGAAGATGCCAATCAGGAGATATGAGAGGCAGCTCGGGGTCCTCGGGGGATTCGGTACGGTTCAATGTGAAGGCAAGGACGTTCCGTCACGCCGGCGAGGCACGCGAGAGAGCGCACAGCACCACCCCGCTCCGATACCCCGCCACACAATACAACACCGTGACTCGGGCACCGTGCGGGCAGCCCCTCTTGCCTTGAGCACGGCTCCCAGTCTCCCACTTTTTCTCGCTCTGTCTCTCAGTTCAATGTAGAAACGACTAAACATCTACTTCCACTTTTTGTGGGAGTTTTCTTATCGTTGTTTAGTTCTTTGTCTCTTTTATAACTTTATCAAGAACCGCAACCCCCCCCCCCCCCCCCAACAGCTCGTGCTGATCTTGAGACATGCCCTGCCGTCCCGCGAGATCCGGGCCGTTATTGCGCAGATCCCTGTTTGGATTGTTCTTTTGTCAGTTCATCTATAACCGCACACAACAAAACAACAATGCGCACAACTGAGAGAGAGCGGTTGTTAACAAAGGACTCTATTATTCCGCATCTCGTTTTCTCTCCTTCCTTCTCCATTCCCGGGACGTGACAAGAGCAGTGTTTCGCTCACCCGGGGTATTCCGGGCTCGTTACAATCGAACGGCGGAGGGGCCCCGTAAAAAATGAGCGACACGACAACGCACAAGAGCCAACAAAACAACACGGAAGGGCCTTTCAGCTCGTGTGTTTTTCTCCTTGTTGGTGTTTGTCCTCGTCCGCCTCCTGTCTGACTGCGCGGATCCCCTGCGGAGGCCGTGTGTGCCGGGACATCACGCGGCCCCCGTCTCGCAGTCTGTCACACTGCGTTTCACACTTCGCCGTCAAGGACGCTCTCCGGGGGACGAGGGGAGCGGAAGCACGGCAAGGACACGGCACCGACACGGCTGCGCTCTGAAACTGCGTCACGTAGGACGTTCTCTCCCTCTCCTTTCACTGGTATTGTCTCTGGATGTGACCTTTTAAGCTTTATTGTTCATCCTGATATTGTCCTATCTTCTCCCCCCCCCATTTAATTTCTTTTTCGACTTTCGCCATTACAGTGATGAGAATCTCTCTCCCCGTGTCTGTGACCAATCTCTCATAATACGGTAACGGCGCAGGCCCCCGCGATCGAAAGTCTGTCTCCAGCAATAAAGGATCCACACGTGGATTTCCTGATTGGGGACAATGGGGTCAAACTAACCATTGAACACGGAGCCGTGGAGAGAGGTGTGCGGCGCTCACACAGGCAAATGTTTCTCTAAGGTCGCAGGGGAGCCGTGCTGAAGATACACGAGAGTTATCGGCATTTTGGCCACACTGTTCAGCCGCCCTTGTACACTCAGTCAAGTACGATGTGCGTGTTTTGTGTGTCGTATGTGTGTTGATTGGACCGGGGCGCTGATGGACTCATGGGTCTGGTCGCTCCAGGGGGTGCAGAACCTGTCACTCTGTGGATTATCAGGTGTGAAGTACAGCAATACGAACACGTTTCTGTGCTGTAAACGTAATTCTTGTTTTTCCTTTTGCTGTAATCTGACCGCAACTACGATGCCACCTTGGCCCAAACACTGGGGAAGGAACACAGCACACTGACGAGCCAATAAAAGCGTGGGATCGTCTCGGCACAACGGGCACTCAGTGGGGGACACAAGCCTGCCTCTGGCCCCCGTGGTGGCCCCCCACTGCCACCCTGCTACAGATCACAGCCCGGCCGCCTCCTCCGGCTCATTAAAGCCCCAACGCGCCGCTGACACAACACTCCGGACACACAGCGCTCCTCTGGCAAGACACAGCTACACACAGCGAGTTTTATATATTTGTTTGGTTCATTTGTTTGTTTGTTTGCTTATCCTGGTTCTTCTGCCAATCTCTGAATTTAAATCCACGGCATCTTAACAGAGTCTGGTTGAGCACGAAACGAGGCACAGCTCGCACAGCAGCAGACTCACAAGTAAGAGTACAAACAGGAATACACTCGACTGACAACGAACGCATCACTGTTCCTCCATCAGCCACGGGAGTCGAATATTACTCCGTGTGTTAGCCGGAGTGCGGGCGACTACAGTGTAGCTGGCAGTGGAAAAGACAAACGAACCGTTATTAGCGGTAGAGGAGCCACACCCGCACAGGCAGGCACGGTGGCATTAGTGGAGTACGGCGCGGTGTCTGTGTCAGCGATGGCAGGGTTTTTGCGTGCGCCGTGGTCGTAATTGTCATCGGAGTGGTGGGAGGCCGTGCCGGAGCAGCAGCAGCACTTGTCACTGTATTACAATAATGGCATCGGTAGTACGAGTGATATTAGAGAGAGTGGGGAGAGGAAAATGAAAGAGAGAGCAGCTGTGATGTTGTGAGAGAGAGAGTAACCGGAGTTGTCACGGTAGTAACGGTTGCTTAGGTAGTAAATTCAGCCGGTGTAATGTTAGCGGCTGGTAGGAATGGCAGGAAAGGGCAGTGGGGGGGCGGTGCGTCCCTGGGGGCAACACACTGGCAGCCTCTCGTCACACAATCTCACAATTACCGTCAGGAATGAAGTGGGATTCTTCCGCCGGCGCGGTGACCTTGGCCAGCCAGCATTCAAGGACATAGGTCTGAACTACGCTGAGATACACCTACTCACACACTCTCACAACACTGAGACACACGCACACTCTCTCTTTCAAGACACACAAACACACACACACACACTCTCTCAAGACACACACACATAAACATACACTCTCTCTCTCTCAAGACACACACATACACTCTCTCTCTCAAGACACACACATACACTCTCTCTCTCAAGACACACACATACACTCTCTCTCTCAAGACACACACATACACTCTCTCTCAAGACACACACACACAAACACACACTCTCACACGAACACTCTCAAGACACACAGCTACTCACACACTCTCACAACACTGAGACACACGCACACTCTCTCTCTCAAGACACACACACTCTCTCTCTCAAGACACACACACACAAACACACACTCTCACACGAACACTCTCAAGACACACAGCTACTCACACACTCTCACAACACTGAGACACACACACTCTCTCTCTCAAGACACACACACTCTCTCTCAAGACACACACACTCTCTCTCTCAAGACACACACATACACTCTCTCTCTCAAGACACACACATACACTCTCTCTCTCTCAAGACACACACATACACTCTCTCTCTCAAGACACACACATACACTCTCTCTCTCAAGACACACACATACACTCTCTCTCAAGACACACACACACAAACACACACTCTCACACGAACACTCTCAAGACACACATCTACTCACACACTCTCACAACACTGAGACACACACACTCTCTCTCTCAAGACACACACACTCTCTCTCTCAAGACACACACACTCTCTCTCTCAAGACACACACACTCTCTCTCTCAAGACACACACATACAAACACACACTCTCACACGAACACTCTCAAGACACACAGCTACTCACTCACTCTCGGACACGCACACTCAGTGACACACACTCTCACAGGTTCCATTACTCCTCATGAGAGACCTGGCAGCTCGGTGTGAAATCCTATTGTTTTTTCATTATTCCTACGTGAGGAGCTTCTGGGGCTCCATTTTTATGTATTGATTTGTTTATGTACTGATTTCGGGGGACGTGTAGGTGCCATCCTACATGAAGGGAAAGCAGTGCCATCCGGTAAAACAAATAATTACCCCAGTCCCAGGGGATAGGGCTGTTACCGTGAAGGATCCTCTGTGATCACTGTCTCGGCCCCCAGGTGATTAAAGCGAGGGACTCGGGGCCCGCACCTCCGAGAGGAAGTGCTCTGTAACAACACAAACAGCTGCCGGGGGGATAGCGGCCGTGAAAGCCCATCCTTCACAACGCTGCCTCCAATACCGCTTTTAGAAGCTTGCAGTAAACAAGGGCCAGGAGGGAATTGATGAGCAAATGGGGCCCCGGAGTTTATCAAAACTTTCCAAGGTGTGTCTCTCTCTCTCTCTCTCTCTCTCACTCTCACCACAGCCTCCTGCCTGACATGGCGCCGCGCACCCCTATCTATAATAGGAGAGGCTCGTTCGCACACATCTGGTGAATACATGAACGAATCAGACTTGGGTTTAATCGTGGCGGCGGATCCCAGGCACGGTGCACAACAACAACGTCGAGCAGCCAATCAGGTGCATGGATGTGAACCTCCAGCCCCCTGACCAGATGTGTGCCTGCACAGAAACCTCCTGGAGGACCCCTGGGCTGTCAGGAGTTTTCTATGCAGGCACACATCTGACCTCCTATTCCAGGGGCACCCAGAATAAAGCGCTGCGTTTGATTTATCTCTTTATCTCTCCCCCGGCTTCCTTGTCAAAGCCCCTTTTCCCCGAGCACGCATCAGTCCTCTCCCTGACACAGAAGCACAGAGACGGAAGTTGTGTTACAGCTCACAACCCTGGCAGTAAAACAATATACAAGGTGTGGACGGGGTGGGGACAGTGACCTGCCCTCACTGCTCAACAAGGGTCCGACCAGCTGGCCACCCAGAGGAATTTAAGAGTCTCTCTCGGCTGCAGACTCGGATACAGGAAGTGACACCATGAATCACAGGATCCTTTCAAGCCACAAACTATCAAAGAACTTTAATTAATGTTATATACGTGTGAAGGATAAAATAAAGAGGTTAATGAAGTAGCTTAGAGCTCGAGTGGGAAAACAAACTAGACAAGACTGTGGCCCCCCACATAAATACAGTCATACATTTAATTTATTAAGTCATGGATATACGCAAGCCCTTTATTTATTTACACACATTTCTAATTAAAATACAAATGCTTTCCTTTATCTGTCCAATTCCAATCCGAAGATGTTCTTTTCACTTGGCAGCATTTTCAATATTGTGCATTATTACCAAAATGTACAAACAAGAATGACTTCAAGCATAAATTAATTTAAAAAGAAAAGCAGAACCGAAAAACGTCTCTGTAAAAGTTAACTTGTTGAGATAAATAAATAAATAAGCGGATGAATGATTGATATCGTAATCGGCCCTGGGGGAGACCCCGGCTCTGGGAGTCTGAACTGAACTTCAAAAACACGCCAGGAAACATGAAACAGCCCTGGAGGAACAAAAAGGCTGGAGCTGCCAGTCAATCCCCACCGTAGAGGCACTCCCATCGACAGCCCGCTGGGATCCCCCCCCCCCCCCCCCACACACACACACACACACACACACAGACACACACACCCTTTCTTTCTCTCACTCTCTCTCTCTCACACACACACACACACCCACACCCTTTCTTTCTCTCTCTCACACACACACATACACACTCACTCTCTCACACACACACCCTTTCTTTCTCTCTTTCACACACACCCTTTCTTTCTCTCACTCTCTCTCTCACACACACACACACACACACTCACTCTCTCACAGACACACACCCTTTCTTTCTCTCTCTCTCTCTCTCTCTCTCACACACACACCCTTTCTTTCTCTCTCACACACACACACACACCCTTTCTTTCTCTCTCTCTCACACACACACATACACACACCCTTTCTTTCTTTCTCTCTCTCACACACGCACACACACACACCCTCTCTCTCACTCTCTCACACACACACACACACTCACTCTCTCTCTGTCACTCTTACAAAAACACACATGCGCACACACACTCTCATAGAAACACACACACACACACACACACACCTTTCATCAGTTGAGTAGCAGTCTGTCTATTCAAGAAACGGGCTACAATATGCCAATAAAACAGTATCAATGCCCTCAAAAAGTATGTAATACACACAAACAGGTATAAAAACGATTTGCCAGAGAGCCAATGGTATCAAAATCCAAACCCCTGAGCAAAAAGCGTTCAGAAGCAGTTGCTGTTCGGTCTGTATCTCAAAGAGCTTCTTCTTGCTCTGTCAGGAATGCTGGGACAGTGACTGGAAACCTGCCGGCGCATTCTGGTCAAAGGCCACTTGGCTCCTTTTGCAGACACTTTACCGCACACCCGCCGGGCAGCGCCACAGTTCGGAGCCGTCACGGGACGCTTACAGCCTCAGACAGCAGGGGGCACCGTCCGGGCATAGCGTGGGGCCAGGAGGGACGCCTTGTACGATGTGCTGCAGGCAAAAGCTGAGAGGGGGGCAGTCCTTTCACTTGCTAAACAACCACAGAAGAGTTCAATTCAGGACACAGACGATCGATAAGAGCACTAATGCACGAGTACACTAATCGAGGATCAGAGACTTAAGGAGTGTGTTTTTTTTTTAGTTTTTTTCCTACAAGTTGCGAAAGGGAGACAGCTATGAAACATTTAAACCAGAGGATGAGGAGCAAATCCCTCCACAGGAGAGGCTAATCTGGGGTTTAGTTGAACATGCCTGAGAGGAATAAGGACAGAAGATTAGCCGGACCGTGCCTCATCCCTCCCCGACACCAGCGCTCTGAAGCCCAAATAGAGCCTTATCTGTCACCCTGTCACCCTCTGAAGGTGTTCCTCGGCCGGCCCGATGTCCGTGTCAGTCAGGAGCCGGTGAAAGGAGCCAGTCATTGAGACAGGGGCTACCTTTGTGAAAACTGCACAATGTCTGCAACCGATCCCCCTCTAATTCCAGTATTGGTATGCAAATAGCTATCACTCTCTTTCACTGCAGGAAAGGAGAAGAAAGAGAGAATCTGCCAGCGCTTTTCCTAAAGAAGAGCTACTCAGGCGGGCGGGAGGGAACGGAGTAGGAGGAGGAGAGAGAGAGAGGAACTGAGGTGACAAGTCACAGAGAGTATTTCAAAACATACCACCACATATAGATTTGATTAAAATGTCAGAAGTTACAAGCGAGGCCCCTATGAAGAATGCAGGGTCTTTCTGGATTTTGTCCCAGTTACGCTCCTGGAAATGTACTGGGTCCGATTAGCTGATTAATGGGATTAATTAAGTATGTCTCTACAGGCTGTGAATGATGTTACGTAAGTAGTGCACCTCGGATCAAAAGTATCTTCAAAGCCATAAACGGTAAAAGACCTTTAAATCACGTTGCAGATGTCTAATTGAGAAAATAATGAGGTCATTTAAGGCAGTGGTTCCCAACCCTGGTCCTGAAGTATCCTCTACCCTGCTGGTTTTTGTTCCAGCCGAGCTCTCAATTACTTAATTGAACCCTTAATTGATGTAATGATTTGGTTACATTTTACTTTTTTTTTTAAAGAAAGTTGGTTCCTTAATAAGATAATACGTTCCTTATACAATGTTATACTGAACTTAAACCCCCTACTGTTTAAAATAATTAAAAGGCTCTGATTTAAGAAATGATTACTTCAATTAAGGGTTCAATTAAGTCATTGAGAGCTCAGCAGGGTAGGGGGTCCTGCAAGACCAGGGTTGGGAACCACCGATTTAAGGCACTGAGAACTCCAGTCGCCACAGAAATGAGAGGACACTGGTTCCCCCCTGGTAACTGGGTTCAAAATCCCCAATTTTGACAGGGTTGTCCTTGGGTTTCGACGTCACTGGACAATCCGGCGCCGTTCTCCGTTCTCTGAGGCAGGCGTCACTCCGGTGCGTACGGCGTCTGTGCCGACACCGCATATAGCCTGCCCTCCCCCGGCTGCCTCCCAGCCACGGCTCACCGCACCACACGTCACCGGCTCACGCAAGGCTCCTGTCAGGACCCGGCGCTCCTCTAAGTGTGTCAGTGTGACTGGGGATTCGGTGAGCGTGCGAGTCGGTGTTCCTGCAGTGCCGGTCGCTCTGGATGTGCGTGTGTGTGTCTGCCTTTGGGGGCGTCCGTCTCTCTGTCTGAAAGTTCAACTGCCGAGCGCCCGTCAGTCCATGTTAATCCACAACTCGTGTGCCTCCCCGGTTCTGTCGTCCAGAGGCGCGAGACAGAGATGCACAGACAGCCGGGAGAGGCAGCGAGACGGACGGGCACATAATGCGACGAGTTGGAATAAAGCTGGGTATTAAACGTATCCATTCAAGTCGGGCGACACATTTAAACTCGAGAACAGATCATGCCCAGCGCTGGATATAAAGAAGCAGATTAGTTTCGAGCTAACAGTCCCTCGTCATCAGAAAGAGGGATTTTAATTTCACACTCTTATCACAGAAGGCACACTGCCACTAAGCCCAGGTTCAAACCTTCAAATGAGCAGCTGCCATTGTGGTGAGTGAGACGGTGGGTACAGTTTGCACTTCCTTAGAAATTAAAAATCAAACCGGGAGTCAGAAAGCAAATGCATTATTTATAGAGAGAGGGATGAGCAAACAGAGAAGTCCAATATATATATATATATATATATATAATTGTATTGTTTTTTTAACAAGGTAAATATAAACACGCTGAAGGTTGACAAGTACTGTTGTTTGTCGAGTTTTCATTGTTTTTGTTTTCATGCTGGGGAATTGCTGAAATATGATTTATATAAAACTATATAAATATATATACTGTACACAGGGCTGTTGCTTCACAATGCACTAATTGAGATGACCTTTAATTGTTCAAACACCGCACAGGAAGACAAAACAAATAACCCGCTCCGCCGTGGCTCGGCTACAGCACCGCACTGCGAGGGAAGGAGTGCATCTCGGGGCCCTGGAGCGGGTAATTAAAGCTGAATAACAAACGCCTCACTCCTTGTGAGGCTGTTCCTCCAGAACTCAGAGTGGCGCTTCACAGAAGACCGGGGGTATATAGAGGAGGGTAACAGCATTGTCTAATAGGTCTAATACGCATTGATACGGACCGGATACCTTATTTCAATGCAGGGCAATGTCTCCAATTGTGCCATTTGTGTCTCGATGCATCCAGAGATCGCGTTTTACCATTTTATTCTCTCGGACGCTTTCTTGTGTCTCCAATTTGGCCTATAAACCACTTATAGGAGCCAATGTCAGCATACGAGACACTTACGAGCCCCTTCGTTAAAATTCGGCCCTGGAGCTGAAGATACATCTGATGCTTCCCATTCGCAATACAGGTAGAGAGAGAAAGAGAGAGAGAGAGAGGCATTCTTAACTTGCAGACGGTTTAAGATGACGGCTGGCTGCTTTAATCAGGCCCACCTGAGCTTAATTGGATTAATAAAATAACGAGCAGAGGTCACCAGCTCTGGCGTAGCTAATTAGGCTCACAGCAAAGCGCGGAATGGCTCGCGCCGCTCTTCACCGGGATTCTCGGCACTGCCGGCTATTTATCGGCGCCACCTGGTTTTCCCTGCTGGGGAGCGGGTTCAGATGCAGGTGTTTTATGTCTAGACTTCACAGAGCCAGTGGGATGTGGGGGCATCCTGATAGAGCGCTCCAGTACCGGGGTGATTAAGGCATCACCCTCCCACCTGTGCGTCCCCTCGGCTCGGATCCGAGAGGCCGTGCAACCCCGGCAGCGACCAAAGGTTCCATGTCGAGCAGCTCCTCAGTCGCTCCTCAGCTCTGGCGCTCATCCACCCATGGTGGGGGGGCTGTGCCGGTTCGTGTTCATTTGCAGTCAGAGAGAACTCCAGAGGCCTAGGATCCAATCTGGGGACACTTAATAGTTTCATGCTAATGTCAATATTAATCCATTATCTCTGCACCTGGGCTCTGTTCTGTGGATATATTGCAGATTTGTGTTAATATTATTTCCCGGCCCGACACCGCGGTCGGCTCGGCTCATGTAAGACACCAGGCACCGGCTCAGACCTAAGCACTTTCTTTTTCTCCCAGACAGGCGCTTCTCTCATGACATTCCCGAGGTGGGTTTGTGCCAAGGCTCTGCAGCCCGTCGCTGAGCGAATCCCACGCCACACAACGCAGCGCACAGCCCCCATGTCCGAGCAGCGCAGGCCTGCCCGCTCGATGCACAGTGAGGAGGCGAAGCAGATCGGCGGAGGAGGTTCGTTTGTCAGGTGCGCAGGAAAGCCACCCTGAATCACACGCCGACACCACGGGCAGCGCCGGGGCGCGTGTAGGGAACAGCGGCCCGTGCGATGGAGCTCAGACTCTCACGGCTCACGCTTTCATTCCCCGGGTGGGAATCAATATACCGATCATGTGATTTGCGTCCCTGGGTGATTGCTTAATCCAAATTGACCCCATCCCCCCCTCTGTTCACCGATCCCTCACCCGTCCCCCCGTCGCTCAGCCTTCCCTGTAGATGGAGTGGGAGGCAAAAACCACAACAGCAGGAGAAGCAACAACAACAACAACCGCGTTGAGAAAGCCCCTGTTTGCAGTGCTGTGTAATGCCTGTGGGCAAATTGATTCATCTGAAAATCAGTCTTCTGTTCAAGAGCTTAAAATAGCAAATCCTAATTGTAGCGCAATTGGCTGAGCCTGCGCCGTGCAGCTGTGCGCCTGGCTGTCACCGCACACAGCACACGTGCCAAACCGGCACTTCCCTGTGCCGGCTGGGGCTGCCGCTCAGACTCCCGACTGCCGGATCGCACTGAAAGTCCCCCCGCTCTGGCTTTGCTGAATAAATACATATACTGAAGGAGAAAGAGCACAGACCACGAAAATACAAATATGAATCTTTTCACACACAAACAACGCTGCCACGGATTAAACACGGGTTGGCTGCAGGAAACAAGCTTGGGAATACGCTGACGGAAAGTCTCCTGAAACAGCGCTGTAGAGAAACGACAATCGCTTCAAAAACAAGGACAACAACAATTCACGCAACTTGAAAAAGTCCAGCCAAACCATTCTTTACTTCACATCCATCGCTAACAGCTCTGCCATTCCCTATTGTACGTTGAAAATAAATATCTGACAAAATTCAAGTTTGAAAACACATTCTAGTGGATATGAATTAACAAGAAATGTTTCATATTCATAGCTATAGATGCAACTACTCTTAACACAGCGCCATCAGGTGGGTACAACTGTAATCGCAGCCAAGTGATTGAGAACTGATCAGGTTTGAAAGACTCTAATCGATACAACATCCAATCTGCATTAATACAGGTGTGATCACTGTATAGATAGACCGGAGCAGCTGCCGTTGTATGACGCGTCTTCTGCGGGGGAGGATTAAACTCTTGTGTTCTATGTATATTTTAATTTTGGTTATCCGTTGTTATTTCAAATGATGATTTACAAAGACGGGCGCCTGCAGCGGTTTCGACTTGGCTTATTAGCAAAGGAAAAAGAGAAGAAGAGAGAATTCAAATAAAAGGCAGTCTTTTGCGGGACAATCCAACCCAATTACAGGAGCGCGAGTGATAAAACGCTAAGCCGTGCTTTGCTCAGGGCGCCATTATATCCCATTACCTTCATCTTTGTTTCATGCGCCTCATTAGAACATGCAAAACAGCAAACCTCCTAGGTGTTGCCATATGACACCAGGCCTAATAAAGCAACTACAGGTTGGCAAAAATACATACATATCGGCACGGAACCGAACACACAGTCATCCGGACTCGATACCCAGAGCTAAACTCATGACACATTTACTGTAGGAATGAGCAGCATGTTGTTTACAAACCCAATATATTCATTTTCATTCCAATCAACACTCGTACTGACTTACTATTGTTTCACTTTTCGTTACGAATGTTGCCGATGTGTCGTAAGCACTGAGGATTAAAGCGCTGTATCAATAAAATAGTAGGCAAACCAATATTCGCATTTTTAATGTCTGCGTATGAGGCAATTTATAGTTTGTGAAACATTCATTATTTTACACTAAATTTTGCATTAGAGCAGTTTACATTATTCCTTTGATTTAAAACCCCAGGGGTGATGCAGAAGATTTTATATATAATTATATGTACGTCTTCTGTGTTTATGAAATGAGTTGGGCTCATAATTTCACTTTTAAACATCAGTGTCAGAAAATGGTACGACCATTTTCCACTTATAATTTCATTACATCACACTAAAGTGACTGTGCCGGCGCTCGCCCTCTCAGAGCGGGGACAGGGGTCACAGCCATGACATCACAGTTCATGACATCATCACAGCAAAGGGATGTCACACGCTTTATGTCATGACATCACCCTTTCCTCACACCGCACAGCGACTCGCCGGGTATCGCTGAATTGACTTCTCTGATCCTGGCTGTCTCTCTTTCTCCCCTGCCTTGAGGGTTCGATGTCCAGTTCAGTTAAGTGGATTTAATAACAAGTGCCACTGTGCGTACGTGTGTGTGTGGGTCCGGGTACAGAAGCACCGCAAGACCGCTAGCTTTGTGTGACGGTAACATGTGGACTGACACGAATTATCTTGAAATAATAAAATGTGTCAACAGCACCTAGTGAACACAAGGTCAATTTGGCGCCACAGAATATAGCATCGCTATATCGCTATTTTAGTATTTCTTAAACACCCGGCTGAAAAATAACGTGAATATGAAACAACAAAAAGACCTGAATTATATGACACTATAGACAAGATTGAATAAATAGATTTCAGTTTAACCACAATACAACAACTGCTTTCACACGGGCGCCGGCACCAAGACGGACGATTTTCACATACCTCTTCAATTGTAAAAATTGCCCCCTGTGACAACTCCCTGCATTGCTGGGGTTAGAAGTGTTCAATCTCAATGACTCGGCTGAAAAATCTTTACTCTCGGTA
Organism: Amia ocellicauda; assembly: GCF_036373705.1. NCBI lineage: Eukaryota > Metazoa > Chordata > Actinopteri > Amiiformes > Amiidae > Amia > Amia ocellicauda. Next base: position 24,760,554 of record NC_089867.1, on the reverse strand, counting down.
TTACCTCCACTCCATTGTCTGTAATAACAGTTAAAACGGCTTCAAACAGGGCCATGTCAGTATATACCTCGTAACCGTATGTTTATATTGTACTGAACACGCCAAGGTCAAGAGCAGGCCGCTACCGCGACACATCATGGCTCAGTCGGTCCCCCCGTGTTTGTCGACAGTGGCTTATGTTGTCGCCGTTGTGTTTCTGCAACATGTTTGCCATCCAGATAAGAAGCACAAGGCAGAAACAGCCCTCTCCCCTCCGCCGGGCCCGGAGAGGGATGTCGCCAGCGAGCGTGCGGTGATTAATTGTCATTACTCCAATCACGCAGAAGCAAACAGCCAATTTATGTTGATTTTTCAAAGACAAATAGAGTTTAAATCAGCGGCCGTGTGCAGGCCCTGACAGAGACGATGAGAAACTTAGGGCATATGTTTGTTGTGTAGCTGCTCTCCTCTCTCGGGTACAAGGAGGCGAATGCGGGGCAGGGAAACCGCAGTAGATACACAACTGATCAGTGTGTTCATAACTGTGGGGTTGCCGTTATTAGACCGCTGTACAGATACATTTTTATAAAGATTTCACTACGAGCGATCGAACGGTGCACAGGCCTGCGTGGGACTTCAGTGTCAGCACCACGATCTGCTTGTAAAACCCTGCTTCCTATTATTATTTCAATGAAAAACAAAAAAATATTTATTCAAATGTGTTTTTCTCTCTCTATCAAAGCCCAGGGATCGTTTGTGTAGTTGTTAATAAACACAAAAGGGTAGCGTCAATGAATGTCACGTTAAAAACAACAACTTCAGAATCACAGCTTGCAAGTAGATCCAAATAATGGAGAGAGAGAGAGCACTGCTTCTCCCGTCTCCAAGCACGCCAACTGATGCACCCTTTCAAGGTCACTGTCACTGAGAGAGCGAGAGAGACAGAGAGAAGAGAACGAGAGCGGGAGAGAGAGTCTACCACTGAGGGATTGAGAGAGGAGGTAGAGAAGTGGGGGGGGAGAAGGAGGCAGAATGTTAAGGGGGGGAAAGGAGTAGAAAGTCCTGCTGAAAGACAGAATGAGGAGCCGAGGGAGGGGGGGATTGAACGAGGGAGGAGAGAGGAGAAGGGGACAGAGGAGAGGAGACGGAGTGAGAGAATGAGACGAGGGAGACGGTGGAAGCACAGGGGGGGATGAAAAGTGGCAGCCTTCTACAGCAAAATGTCAAGGTAGAAAAATAAGAGATTTCATTTTAATGAGGCTTTTTTTTTTCTGTGCAATGAAATCTAATTACAGTTCTAAGTAAATAAGTACTGCGGAGTGTACCTCATTATCGGGTCTGAACTGTGGAAATTAAAAAGGAAATTATTTTAATGCGTCTCTTATTAGAGATACACTAATTTGCTGTATTAGGTTAGCAGTATAGTAGCTTTAATTTACATTTATTGCTATTTTAGTACCAGCCTATCCAACACGACATTTGAAATATTAACCAGTTACATCCCACACACACACACACACACACACACACACACGCGTAGGCCCAGTTTCACTGTGTGTCCTGGAATATTAGTTAGAAAGGGAGTCAGGGGGTTCCTGAAAACAGGGGCGTCCACATAACACAGTGGGCTTCCGCACACAATGGTACCACGGTACTGCGACTACCTGAATCACCATCAGAGCTATTTGTAGCAACAGAGCGGTTGTGTTACAGCGCAGGTCAGACGTCAGAGGGTTCAAAACTCTGGAAACAAATAAAAGCCTGTTTAAATACAGCGAGGAATGCCTTTCAAAATGAAAGCGACGATGCCTCACGATCGGCTTCAAGGATAATATCGGTTACACTTTACATGCATTCATTATTTATCACCTGGAATATATTAACATAGATTTAACAAAGTGTGGATAAAGTGGAGGTGGCCGACCTCTGCTAATGATCCGCTGCATGATGTCATCCGAGAGGTGTTACTTCGGTTTTATTATTACAGTTTACACAGCATTACAAAAGTGCAGCGAGACGAATTGACACCCAATTCAGCATCAGATGTCTTCCATATAAACAACAGCTCGATTATAATACACATATAAATCTATAGGAAGATATCGCTGCTCTAGAGGCAGTTCAGAGGAGAGCAACCAGACTTATTCCAGGTCTGAAGGGAATGTCCTACTGAGAGACTGAGGACCTGAACCTTCTCACCCTGGAACAGAGGAGACTACGTGGGGACTTGATCCAAGTCTTCAAAATCATGACAGGCATCGACCACATCAACCCAGAGGAGCTTTTCCAGATCAGCAGGGACACACGCACCCGGGGACACAAATGGAAATTGGGCTTCAAGGCATTCAAGACAGAAAACAGGAGACACTTCTTCACACAGAGAGGCGTCACAATCTGAACAAACTCCCCAGCGATGTGGCTGAAGAGACAATTTGGGAACATTCAAAAACAGACTGGATAGGATCCTTGATCACTTAGTTATTAATGGACACCAAACGAGCACGATGGGGCGAATGGCCTCCTCTCGATTGGACACTTTCTTATGTTCTTATGATCGTGTGCACTAAACTAGTCATTAATGTAAGTAAAACACTACTTTGTGTGCTGCGATGCAGATTTTTATGACACGGTTTCCTCCTGCTCTCAGATAGTCTCGCTCTCTCTGACCACAGCCCAGACGGCTGGTACGAGGGCCCCATTGTAAGCTGTTTAATGGCTATCGATATAGATTTAAAGTTGTTTTCAATCCTGTTGAAACAAAAGCGTGGCGCATTGGCAGCTGCTAGGAACCGGATTTAATGACCACTGGCCCATTCAAACACACAATAGGTACTTTTGAGTCAGCACATTTCAGCGGCCAGAAACGATACACCATCAATGATGGAAGCGCACGTTCTCGAAATCTCTCCTGATCGGTCGCCGGAGACCCCGAGCGATACTGTATCACATTGTACAGTACGGCAAACAGGAAAAATATTGGGGCCTTAACCTTATAATGAGAAGATAAAAAACTAAAAGAAGACAGAGAAGGAGTGACCCTGCTGCTTCAGAGCTGCTAGCGTATGCGCCGCCACGCTTCCGTCGGCCCATTTCTCAAAGCCCACCTGTCATTAAACATCCATCACAGCGCCGGCGAGAAAACACCCCTCATCTGAGCGAGAGGCGTCTCATTACGGGGGAGAGAAACCGCGGCTCTGGCTTAGCCTTTGATCTCTTAATTCGGCTCCCGGAAGACGCGCCTCGCTCAGGCCATTCCGCAGGTGCGGGGGGCTCGTCTTTCATCCTCTCACGGTCTTTGCCGACTCCGAAATGCAGGTTTTTGATCCCGGTTTGAAGACAGCGAGGAGAAGGTGGACTAAGTGTCGCACAACTACCCTCCTCTGTCCCTCTTCCCCAACCTTCAACCCCTTGCTCTCTTTGCTGTAGCTCATCCACATCAGGCCAAAAAACTCAGTGGCTGCTCGGCGAGGTTTTACCTTTTACAGAGAACGCGATACACACACACAACAGCAATTAATGGAAGGAGATTTAAACCACAGCCTCGTTCACCCAGTCAATACTCGATGTAATGATATCTGGTGACATGAAGTACTAGTCAACTGCTCTTAGCCTGGGCTTCTATCACCGAACCATTGATATCCTCCTTATATAGCTAACCATCTATGTAGCTATCTATGTATCTACATACATCTGTCTACAGATCGTCCCTCCCATCTATCCATATAAAAAGAGCGCCGTATTGCTTGTCACGAGGCTATTAGGGCCAGTTATCTCATTCAAAATAACAGCTTATAGGTACAGTCCCCACGACACTTTCATCTGCTTGGATTTACAGCTTAATTGCAGGGCTGTTTCCGTGTGGCACAATATTAAGAGACACAGCAGTTACACAATCGTTGTCATAATTTCTGTAAATGCGTGTCACCCTCTCCCTCCCCCCCAACTCGCTCTCTCTCCTCTTTTCTCGCGAACGCTGCTGGGCTGTAATAAATATCTGAGGCATTAAAGTAAAAATGAAACAAGTAGCACTCGCAGCAAGAAGGGTATTAATGAGTCATTTTTCTCTCCTGCTCTTTGTTGTGCTGCGCGCTGGAGTATAGTCGCAGCGTCGTGGCAGCGTGTCAGCGGAGGGGATAGGAGTCGGGCTCAAACCAGGGCCCTGCAGCCTGGGCAAACTCAGCATCCTTCTCTTCTCAGGGCGGCAGATAATACATTTCAGGCGAGCTAATTAAGACAGTATCAAAAAGATAGAGAGAGAGGGAGAGAGAAAAGCCCATTTACTCATTTTCAAAGCTTTTCGCTCCAGAGCAAATTCTGATCCCCTTCTCCTGACAGTAATTGTTAAAGTTTAAAGGTGCACATCGAGCGGAAAAAGAGAAAGAACGCGCGGGCCGATAAGGAAAGGGAAGTTAAACGAGTCCTCTTTAATTATTATTATTAATACAATGCTGATCACTCTTTTGAAAACTGTATTTGCAGGAGGGAGCGAAGGTGGCACGTCTTGGACCGCAGCGAAAAGCTCTGAAAGTCCTCCCGTTCGAAGGGTGTCGTGCCGGACGATCCCAAAAAGAAGAGGCCAGAAAAAATACAAACAGCGGCTGTGTCTAAATAGACTAGGAGTTAATTTATGGGACAGTAACTCCACAGTGTTTGCCCATTTATCACATGGATGAACAGCGTAATCCCCCGTATCCCAGAGAAAAGCTTGTCTTACTGCACGCCACCAACCTGACTGATAACTCTCACGCTTATTTATGATACGAGAGGGGGAAAGCAGGAGACAGAGCCACGCTGTAAATTAAGGTCAGTTAAGGAGCATGTCATCAGATTACGAAAACCAAACCGACGCAGATTATAACTGTCTGTAGGCCCTGGATGCAAGTTCCAGTCCCCGGCTGTTCCTCCTGAAGTATCGGTTGCTGCCGGTGTGACCTGCATTGCCCTGAGTTCTGCATTCCTGCCCACCTCAATAATTCATACTCGGAGCGTCTACTTCTGCCCAAACTGAGACCTGACAGGCTGACTCGTAGCTTCGGCAAACACAAGCCGGTGAGAAGACTCCGCTCATCAACTTTGAGGCCGCGATGCATTGGAACGATATCCGTGTGACGCAGCGAGAGGCACCCAGCTTCACGAAGTGGACTTTTGAGCAGCCCCATCGCCCCAACCCAACCCCAATGCATCCATTGCCTCCTCACTTCGGTTGTTACCCTGTCGATCCGCTGACGTTCCTCCCGATTGATCCTCCCTCCACTCTCCACTTTCGCCCATTTCTTTCGCTCCCAACTTTCTCCTGACCTCGGCCGAACCAGAGCCGGGAGGAATCCAAACGGGGGAGAGAATAAAACAATCATAGAAATAACAACGAAGAAATGAAAGAAACTCCCCAAAGTGCCAAACAGATCCAGGCGTTACAGAAAAAAAAGAAAGAATCCTGACATCTCTCACTAGCACCTCTCGCCCTTTTCAAATCCGCCTGTGTTCCTGACAACCCGTTAGGTTTCAATTAGTACCCACTGTCTTGTCTATCCTCGCCGGCTGCACGCGGAGCAGAACAAACATCAAATAGCGAGAGCTGAGCAGGTGAGGCTGAGAAGAGAAGAGGCGAGGAAAGGTATTGACAAGAGGAGACAGGCCGGCCCTCAGCACAGGCCGTCCATCTCCCACATCATACGAGCGCCGGACAAGATGCCTGCGAAAGATCTGGAAAAAAGCCGCGCTCCCGGCGGCGCTCGGGGATCGTACAACCACTTCCCACTCATCTCTCCATCTGTGTGGACGAGATGCACCTTTGTCCTTGGATGTCCACGCACAGGCAGCTCCCTCTGGGCTGATGCTGTCAGTCCCCGCTGATGGTTTAAAAACCCCCATGCTATCTCCCCCCAGAATCCACACAGCAGCAGGCTCACTTCGTGTAGCCCGTCCTATCCATTACGGGCGTATCTTTGAAGATTATTTGCTTTTTCAGCAGCATTTCTGCAGAAGACGTTGCTCCGCTGCAGAGTTCAGCTCGAGTGTTGGCAGTAATTGCGGTGTACATGAAAAGAGTTCGCAAACCTGGGCCAATATGAACACGCTCTTAACAGAGAGGAGCTAACCTGCTGGGGAGCTGAACTGTGCTAATGGTTAATTGCTACACTGCACGTCGGTTAATTATGTAACTGAGGACCGATTTAAACTAATTAAATGAATAGATAAATGAATCCAGAGCCGAAAAAGGCAGTTGGGGTGCGTTAGGAAGAGTCTGATCCTGATGGAGAAGCCGTATCTGTGGCCGTGGAAGCTCAGACCAGCGAGTTCGGCCTGCGTTGACGTTTGAAGCGAGACCCGGACCGCAGATCGCCCCGCGAAGTGAGGTAGGGAGAATAAGGCGATGCACCACGAGGAAACGACGATGGGGCCAGAGCCCCGAGGGGAGGGCTGACGGCAGTGCGAGCGAGGAGACGGGCATGGCAGGGGGCCAGACATACGCAGCGAAAAGAACGGGGGGGTGGGGGGACTGGACCTCATCCAGAGTGACGGAGAGTCGGCACTGAGACGGAGGAAAGACCTGCATCTCCGAGGCAATGTTTAAGTGATGCTGAGATCTGCGGACCATCGCTGTCTGTTTGTAGTAAATGTCTGGCTCGATGTGAGAGTTGGGGGCGGCTGAGTTTGGGTTTTCCTTTAAGCTTTTCTCCTAATCACTCTGCTTTCGTCTGTCAATGGCGCAACTAAATATAGATATTAAGGGAAATGCAAAAGGACTTACAGAAATTAGCACTGAACATTAAGTACATAAACTACATTTGGGACCTCCGCAGCTGAATTATTTATTCTTAAAAATTATCTTTATTTTAACAAATTTGTCATAACCAAACACGCTAAGCCCGTCTAATAACTTAACTGTAATTATTACGAATTTAGACAAGCCACTTGCTGCTTAAAAAGAGATTGTTTTTAATTCTACGGGCGAGGAAACGAATGGCTTAAATAGGCAAATGAGACGCCAAATTCAATTCCGCGTGTGCGTAGTTGTGTGTGTGTGGTTTTTATCGTCTTCTGTTTCAGTGCCGCTTGTTTTCCTTCTGGTTCGAAATTTCAAATCCGGCTGCTTGAATCTGGGCGGACTTAGCAGAGATATAACCGAGTGGCTGCTGTCAATGTCTTTCTAATCCTATTGAGAGCTGCTAAAAATCCCCCACCACCCTGTCTGGGCAGGAGAAGGGAATTCAAACCTGTACAATGGGAGACTTTATCTGTTTCCTGCTACAAATGTTAAGTTAGAGTGTCCAACTGTAGCTAAACTGGTGTATGTATGTATGTATGTATGTATGTATGTATGGTTGTATGTATATGGCCGACACTCTTATTCAAGCTATCGTGCATGGAAATCATCATCCCAATACGATGTATTATGTGTTCAAAGGAGTTGTTTTGAGCTGCAGAAAAGCGGTATTATGGAAACTGCAATGCTAAGGGAGCGTGTTGCAAACTGGACACTGTCACTGGGAGCTTTTTCTGAAGGCCCTTAAGGAGATAGCAAGGCCTTCACTATCCTGACACTCATACTGAGGTTCAGGCAGGTCCATCTACACCTCCGCTTGTGCAGAGACTGTAACCCGTCCCACTAATCTCTTACTGGAGAGAGAGAAAGAAAGAAAGAGAGAGAGAGGGAGAGAGAGAGAGGAGAGAGGGTTTCCTTCAAAAAGCCTCTCAGCCAAAGTCAGTTTGTTATTCCACCCCTGGGCAGGCAAGCACACCCTGCACAGACACCACCATCTCTGTCGAATTCTGCTCTTCCCTGCACTTTGTCCCTGTGATTTGTATTTATTTATTTACTCCCACCCCTATTCCATCCCTCCCCAGATGGTAGATGGTCTATTCATGGCTCGGAAAAGATATCGAAGTAGCGTTTGTGCGGAAGCAGTAACCCTGTTAAAGGACGTCAGCATTGTTCAACAGCTTCTAGAAACCGGGTACAGCCGTTCCATAATAAGCCAACTCTCTCAGGGACAGGAGAGAGAGAGAGAGAGAGAGAGAACCGTGATGCCTCTCATTTGGCGAAAAGCTTTATCTTGTATCGCAGTGTGACTCAGTGTGTATCAGGACATCCGTAATCAAATTACTCACACCTCTTACAGATGCTGCTGTTACTCTTTGGTTTTATTATATTTATTTATTTTTCAGCGTCAGTCAGCGCCACCCGTCCCCAGTGAAGCGGGAGAAATCGAAGGCCTGACCTTGCGTGTTTGTCTGGGAGGATGGGAGGAAGTGGGCGCCCGCTTGCCGGTGAATGTCAATGCGCGTCAGCAGTCAGACACAATCTCGCTCAAATTAGCGCCGTAATGGGCCCAATTCAGGAGAACCCAGGCGGGGCGGGATTTTATGCAAACCTCGTTAGGCCCTAACGTGAAAAGATGACAGCTTTCCACATCCAGCGGAGCGGTACCTGGTCCGACCTCTCCCCCCCGGAGACACGGCCAGAATGAAGAAATAAGAGTAGTGCTTACAGCGGCTCATCAGACGCAAATCAATACTTTATCATTTCTACATGAATAACATTCGGTGTTGCGTGTGACCTTCATCAGAGACCGACAACTTTGAATCCAGCGAAGACTGGTACAAAAAACACACTGTGTCAAGCACAGTTATACTAGCAATCGTTACTGAAATCACTGATACAATTCTGAACGTTTCCATTAGTGCAACGTGTCCAATATGTCAGACTAAAAACAATGGGGAACAATAACTCCACCACACAGGCCTAATAAGCCAATTATGACATAATTCTTCAGTCAGTCCAACCCTGCAGAATGCAGATCAATTACACACAAAAACAACAGGGCCTCTTTTCTCTCCTCCCGATTAAATCGACTGTCGATTCCTCGATGTCCGAGAGACTCCTACAACTGTGTTCATGAAACTGCAAGCAAGCCAAGCCTGATGCTGAGAACCTGTGAAAATGAACCGTCTGTAGTCCTGGAAGTCACCGGCACGGGGAGACGCCGCCGTAGGTGATTTCATCCCGGCACCGAGTAAACATCCCGGCCAGACAGACGGGAATAACCGCCTCTGACAGGTGACCTTTAGATGCCAATACCGGAGTTGTGGGCCTGTCAGTGCTTTTGAAGTCCTTCTAGAAATGTGCGTATACATCACAGGCTTACCTTTTCCAGATTGATGTCTACTTCTATTATTGTCCAAAGGTTGTGCTCCTCCTCTATAGGCTGTTAATTACAGCTTTGAATGCTCTACTTTGGTTTTGCAGGGGAGAAAGCAAGGGAAAGCCCGGCACAGATAAAATCATTGCGAATAGCAACCGTAGTAGGGAAGGGAAGCAACGTCTACACTTCAGTCCAACCCATCCAATGACTGCTTAACCGAACAAAACAAAACAAACTGCACAAAATATGCATTTGCCCAATGTCTTCATCACTCACTAGGAAATACAGTCGGAAAACCTGTCAGATTTCAGGCAGACCAGACCCTGTGCACACCTGTCAGAGCTGCAGCAGCCGGACAGCCCATTTTTTAAGAAATTGTCATTCCGGATTGATCTAACGCAAGCTTGTGTGATTTTCCAGCGAGAAACGAACGTCGGGAACCTTGCCTCGGAGAGAAAGAGGAGGGCAGGGGGTGGGAGCGCGCCACACTGCGTTTTCCGTCCATGCCGCGGATGACGCCCGCTTCTAATTAACGCGTGTTTGCTCTGCGCTCCCGTCTGTCCGCGTTGTTTCCACCGGAGTCGCCTTGACGCGCGCCTCTGCTTCTCAGACGCTATTACCCAGAGTCAATAGAACACCAATCAGTGTTTGTTCACATTTTTAGCTTTTGAAAGGTCTGTCTGCCACCCCTCTCCCCCCAGTCCCTCGCTCCGGCGGCTAATTTATCCGAGAACGAGCGGCTCTCCCCTGATAAGCCGCCCGGACCGGCAGCCGGAGCGGAGAGAGCGGCGCGAGTGACAGGGATGCGGAGTTGAGTGACAATTTTAATAGCGTCTTCCAATCACCTCGGCCCTCACGCTCTCTCTTTATCCAGTGGAATGAATTGTTTGTTTGCTTGTTTAACGCTAATATTTCCCCTGCTTTCGAATGTCAAACAAGACACTTCATTCAAACCAAGATTCTTTTTTTTTTTTTTTTAAATGCACAGCAATCCGCCTCCGATAATTAATACGAGCCGCTCTGCCTGGAACCACGGTGGCACTTTCCTGACACGCAGCTTGAGTTTCACAGTGCGCTGCTTCGCCCTCTCGGAGATGACATCTCTACCTTGGACACAGAACACTGCCTGAGCCAATGCCTCACACTTATATAGCGCCTTTCGAACTGAAGAGCTGTACACTGACCCCCAGCTGAACCAGGGAGAAACGGCACACAATAATATTTGACAATTTCCACACAAATGTGAAATGTGGGACAGCAGGTGATCGACGACTTTAAAACACTGCTAATTGAGTTGTTTTTTAATGGGTGACAAACAGAGAGAAAACAGGGGGAAGAGAGAGCGAGAGAGAGAGAGTACTGTTTGAGTGCCTTCCCGTGATGGTCGTGTGTGAACTGATCTGCTGACTTCCCAGCAGCCTGGATCGTTAGCGACGTTAATTATGAATTCCAAACCCGCCGTATCGGTTGCAGGAGTAAGGATTCCAGGTGTTTATTTGGACGGTATGCTCTCTTGCAGAAACCTACGCCTACACGCATATGGGAATATCCCTGAACACAAACGAGAGAGAGAGAGAGAGAGATTCAGCAAAGTCTACTGAATTAGTCTACTGAAAAAGAAATCCCGGGGGGGAAGCACCGGCTTGAAATAGTCTGCCAAGTTATGTCACTGATCTGAATGCACATGTATCCTTCATGAATTAGCCATGTTCAAATGACGAGGATTAGGAGGTCTGAGCCGGCTGTCGGGGGCCAGAGGAGTCCGTTCTCATTCTAGAATGATCTTCTATTCTCGTGTAACAATCTAAGCGCTGCACAAGGAGCAGAGAGAAGCACAAAAAAAGAAACGTCATTAACGGAGGGAGCATCCCCAGTCTGAATGTCCTATCCCCACTGTTTCACATAAGCCCTCGTCCTAAGTCTTTCATTTGCGAATTAATCAGGAATAATAAATTAAAGCTGGAATTTAATCTGCTGCTTTATTATTCAGGTCACTTTTTCAGAATACATAACCAGCTACTTAGAGCCCGAATCTGATACCGCGCGGCGACAGCAACATGACTCATCTCACTTCAGCACTTTAAAAATAAAACCTCTGTCTATCGGTGTGTGTGTGGGGATGTATTTATATACGCTGTATATAATCCAAGACACACCCCCCTCTGCCAGGAATGGATTGTGCCAGATCTCGTGTGCTTTGCCGAGGGGATCACCAGGACATATTGTAAGGGTCTACCACCAGTACTGATGTCATTGTCTGTTAAGGCCCAGTACAGCTAAAACATATACATCTACAAGGATAAAAGCACTGAAAATCTCTCTCAGCCTTCTCAGAGTCCTGACCTCCCTCCTACAGAACACCCCCGGGATCAGCTGACACTGGGGATTGGGCACAGAGTTGAAGCTTAACGCATTTCTGCTACAGATCCATCCACAGCATCGCTGAGCGGCCACACAGGTCAAGGCCGACGGAATGGAGTGAAGAGGAGCGGTCTGTCTGCGTTTGTATTGTCACTAACAGTCCTTGGACTGACTGTGTGAGGTTAACCACAGCAGAGGAAATTTTTGATTGCCTCTCCGTATTAAAAGCTGACGACCCTGCGATCCTGATGGAAAGCTTTTACACTCATTTTACAGCAGCTGGGGAGGAATTTACACCGGCACTGATTTAAAGGGTCTTCCGTGTTGTTCGCACAGAGGATGGAGCCATCTGCTCGGCGATAAACACATGAGTCCACACGGGCTGCACTGCTCTTTTCCCAGCGTTACCGGCGCTGGAACTGCGTGGTTATTATTATTAGAGGTGTCTATGGGTGCGCAGGAGAAGGGTTGTTTTGTAAGACTTGCTATTAAAATGAACACTTATCATGAGGGGAGGCCAACCATTCTCTCTATAAGCCTCCTAATGACATACCAGCACCGGTGTTGCCATTATTGCACTGGATTACGAGGTTTAGATTAAGCCATCCTTAACGAGCTTGAGCAATCTCAGTTTATGACCCTGATGCCCACCGTCACAGGGGGGATAAAAACAAACCGCTCGGTGATGCTGGATACCGAATCCACACGATGCCAAGGTCAACTACCTTCCAATAGTTTTGCCTGGTTTCACCCCCAAGTCATGCGCTACACAATATCCATCCAGACGCAACCGAGACCGTCAGAGGAGGAGAGGAAGGTTCAAATTTTCTTTGGGACGGGGCTGGTTTCGTCTCTGCCTCCTGGGCTGGAGTGCCGGGGAGTGGAGGGGAGCAGGAGCGCTACCGTGCCGGCGGGCAGGAGCTGATTATTTTATTCAAACACCCGTATTGTCTTCTCTGTATGGGAGCCTCAAAGGTACAGCTGATCTCCCGATATGTATCTGAGGCAGAGCAGGCGGTGAAATCTCTCCCCAGCTCAGGGGATGTACGGCGATCCTTTAGGCTGTTTCTTGCAAAAGATATGAGGAGTGCGAGATTAGCCCAGCCACCCATCCGTGACCCCGATATTACGATGAAGACAGATAAGACCGGTCTCTTACACCTGCCCAAAAGAGATATTTTAACGAGCCAGCACGGCCGTCTGACTCGGGCTGCCGTTGGAGCTGGAATCAAATTGCTTTTCACCGCGTAGGACTTTTTTAAAAGCCTTTTCTTACTTTATCTTCTCGATTTATTTATATATTTTTATAATAAAGAGGAGCAGGAGTGACAGTATTGGAGTGAACAGCCTTTTCTCTCTCTCTCTCCAGCGTGGGGGCAAATCTAAGAGTGGACAGGGGAGCGACCAGGGACAGCAGTGTCCAGCAAGAGACCACTGTGCCTCCTACACTGCCAAGAGTCTCTTTACCTCAGAGACCGGGAACGCCAGTCCTCGAGGGTCTTCAGGGCAACTCGAGGGAAGCCCCCCGTCATTTCAACTGCCCTATCCCTATAACTGTTCTCAGTTTCAGAGCTGTCCCCCTTCGCTGCGTGACGATGCTAATTGCCTCCATGGTCACCAATACAAACAGGGATTAAAAACGCAATGCAGGGACTTTTTTCCCTCCATTCTTTCTTTCCTCCCCTTCATCAATTGCTGACTACCCCAAAACGGCTGGTTAGGTTTACTCATTTCTTTCTATTTTTCTGTTTTCTTAATAGCTGCCGATGTTTTGTACCTTCTCGCTCTGGAGCCGAGCCAACTGGCAAGGCCTTTTAATTTCTGTATTTCATTTAATTTGATTTCAAAGCTAGGTAAAGCGACTCTTGTTGGCTTCGAAAGGACTGCTACGACTCCCCCACCCCGGCCCTCCAGCGATCACTGTGTACGCTTGTTCGGTTTCCTTTTTCAGAACTCTGATTTGGGTCAAGGAAATGTGAAGCTTAAAAGGAAGAAAATAAATAATGGAGCAATGCAGCAATGCTATGAAGGGAAGCTCTTATCCTGCATTTTAATAGCGTCTCTCTGCGCTGGGAGAGGGAGAGAATGAGAGATCTTTACAGTACCTGAGCAACTTCCAGAGGAGAGAGCGAGAGAGAGAGAGAGAGAGAGCACATCATTCTCTCCACTTCATTGGGGGACTGGACGGTGAAACATTAAGTGATGGCGAAACGAGTAGATAATAAAATGAGCATGTTTCTGTTATTTCTTTTCTTATCTGCTGTAATTATAAACATTTATATCCCATGATGTTTTCGGATGGGATTCCCCCGCTGTTTCTGCCGAGATGCTCTATCCGTTTCTATGTATCGCAGTGGAGAGTGCGGGGAAGGAAAACAGTGCAACACAGGGCTCAGGAGCCCATCAGCTGGGCCTGGAAACCGAGGACATGTGGATACACTTCCCTGCGGCACTGGCTGGCTCTCAGCCACCAGGCGTCGGCTCGTTTGTTTGTTTTGATATTTGCGAGAAAATGACTTGCTTGGCAAACACAAACTAAACCACACAGAATTGAGCATCGCTAAAGCCCAACGTGTTTACTACACAACTCACTGATATAGCGATCTGGAGATGACAAAAACAAGCAGTGACTCGATTTATTTCTCTATTGGTAAAAACACATTAAATACGTAAGAAAAGGAAAAAAAAGATGTGGTTTCCGTGCACCCATCTGAGCACTTGAAACAGCAGCGTCTCTGCGGTGATGGCTCAGATTAATGGACCCGGCGCGGCCCCACACCTCGAATTAGGCTGGACGGCCCTGCATAGCGAGACACTCTGTGTGGGGTCCAGGGACGCCCGTCAAAAAGGCGTTCATTACAGGGCAGATTCACCCACGCTTTTTGTTCTCCATAGCAATTAGTAGGTGTGCAAAGAGTCGTTGTGCATCGATGAATCAGAATTCCTTTGGCTTTGACTCATGGGCTTATTTAAAGAATGGGTCTCTGAATACCATAAAGAGGGAGTTTACACACACACACACAACAAAACAGGCTTGAAGAATAACACTGTAGGCCTCAATGTAGTGGATCAGCTACCCCTAACCACTAACACTCAAAAGCAAATGCAAAATTAAATTTAAAAAAAATAAGGGCCAAATAAAAGTTATCGAACACATGTCCCATGAGTACAGTCCACTACGACCTCCTGACCATTAAGCCGGTTAATTTAATCCCTGGCAAAGAGAGTCCGTGGTGCAACAGAGGGGAGCCGCACGCATATCGGTAAGCCGGTGAGGACGGGCGCCTCTAAGAGTCAGAATTATTCACTGATCCGAGCTGAAACGGCTGCATCTGATCCCAGAGAACCGCTGCTCGGAGCATAAATACATAATAAACAAAAATTAACCGACGCGCACGGCCTGCCGAGTGTTTCATCTGTCTCCGCGCTGCCATGGAGAGGGAGGGAAAAGGAAAAAAAACGCTTGTAGCAAATAACAGTCATCCATATTGATGCTGGTTTAAGCAAAGCGTCGTTAACATAACTCACGCAGCGCTGATACCACGCCGTTCGAGCAGCGGAATAAAGATCAGGCCTGGGATGGGAAACGGCTGCCAAATCTGAGAAAGGGACGGAGGGAATTAGGCAAAATCAGCTAGATAAGAGTTAGCGTAATAGCTCACTCGATCACCGCGTATGGGCAGGACACTATTGACAGTCTCCCAGGGTCTGGGGAGTGTGTGTGTCAGCGCTGGTTTCTCTTTGACCCTACAAGTTGTTTAAGAGTGTGTCCACTGGCCAGTAACGGCTCAGTGCTGAATTTAAAGACCAAACTCAGTTATGAGCACCCTCAGTCGACGTGTCTTTCAGTATGTGGTAAATGGGTACACATGGGGTGGACGTCTCTGGGGTTCCTGACTGACTGCAATTCATTTTCCAGATCAGCAGGGACACACGCACCCGGGACACAAATGGAAATTGGGCTTCAAGGCATTCAAGACAGAAAACAGGAGACACTTCTTCACACAGAGAGGCGTCACAATCTGAACAAACTCCCCAGCGATGTGACTGAAGAGACAATTTGGGAACATTCAAAAACAGACTGGATAGGATCCTTGATCACTCAGTTATTAATGGACACCAAACGAGCATGATGGGGCGCATGGCCTCGTCTCGACTGGACACTTTCTGTGTGTTTGTCTCTGTAGGGTGGGTGGTGTTGAGTGAGTGTGGTCAGTGCTGTACAATGACATTCTGATGTACAAAAAGATATATAAAATCAGTTTTCCCAGGACAAAGGACAGTGGGACACAAGAGACACATGCATGCACTCGAGTCTAGTCCACCTTAAAGAGGACTCTTCCTGCACTCTCATGTCTGTCTTTCTCGTTGATTCATTTGGTTTAGACTATAGGGGTGTCCTTTCCTCGACTGCCTCTTTTTGAAAGTGTCTAAAAGACAGTAATCACGGCATTTTGGTCACTTAAGCAGGTAATCAGTCAATTGAGATGCCCTGGAGTCGAACCCCACACACTCTCTAGCCCTCCATAGCTGAGCTGGCCATTGCCAACCAAATCAAACTGATCATTTGTATTTGATCGCAGAACATGGGGGGCTTCCAAGTGGCACCTCCGCCACGCCACAGGGGAACGAGGGAACGAGGGAACAAGAGTGTCGGTGGGACGTGAGAGAACTGGGCCTCAGTAGCAAGACAACAGGAGCTGCCAAATCAAACAAACAAACAAACATGTCAGGGTCCATTTCCACAAGGAAAAGTACAATCTGTGGCTTTTGTCTCTCTCCCTGAACACACTGATAAAGATCTGTATCTGAAGCAACAACATAAATAAGCCTCCAGTGTTTCAGTCGAGTGCCACAGCTCTCCGATTCATGCGTCCTCGTCCACTTTCTATGATTAACATGTGCAGGCAGGCAGCGTTTGAATAAATTTGAAATTCCACTCAGCATCTCAGCCGGGAGAGAGAGAGAGAGAGGGGGGGGAGACAGTGAGAGAGAGGGAGAGTAAGAGAAAGAGAGAGCTGATACATCTCTGTACGACGATCCTCTAAAGACTGGGGTAATTGAATTTCCACAAGTTCCTTGTTTATGCCACAACAAAGAAAATTAGATCAAGAAAAAAACGAAGGAGCGAAAAAAACACAACAAAGAAGAACCAGACATTGCTGTCACGCAAAAAAAGCTTAACGATTTGCCAAACCCCCCCACCCCATAAAAAAGAAATTAAAGAAAATACATAAATAAAGGTGCGTTCACGTCGAAGTGCACACTGACAAGCGAGGAATCCGTCTCTGGTGGTTTCCGTTTGCTTAACAGAAGTGAGGAAAAAAAGAGGAAATGAATGAGAGTCATTCTTCATGATAATAGAGCCGTCCTGTGTGGAATTGTGGGTCTTTTCCAAAACCAGGGCTGCAATTAGACCTAATCAGGGCATGTAATTCAAATTGAGGTGAGGCGAGGTAACACACCGAGGCCGGCGTTCAGAGGGATAATGAAACTGAAAACAGCCGTGACAGCAGCCTCGGCCACCGGGAGGACCCTCCATCACACCACCACCACCACAGACATCTCTCCTCCGAGGAGCCCACGGCCGAGTCGCAGCCTCCCCGCCTCCTGGCTGAAGGAGGAGCTGTGGTCTCAGCCGAGGGGGGGCGGTTTTTCGTTTGCAAGCCTCTCAGTGGGGTTATCGACATGACTCGCCCCGCTTCACTGATTACTCCTCTTATTAAATTCATCCTGGTTTTTGGGGGGTGGGGGATCTTTTAGGAAGCTCAAGCAGGATTTGATTTGGTTTGTTTTTCTTTCACTTACAGCCCCCCCCCCACCCCCACCCCCCCCCCACCCCCACCAGCATGTTGCATAAACATAGATTAAGTCTTTGTTTTAATATAATTATAATTCATAATAATGATAGACACTAATAAAACGGTCTTATACAGGTTTTACTTAGTCAATCGCGCAATGCATTCTGGGTATTAAAAATATGGCGGACGCTCCTCCGAAACAACGACGATCCCCGCTAACTGAAAATCTGTGCTCCTTATTGAAATATAACGCAGAAAAATGCACACTTTAGGGAACTTTTTCAGTAACTTGAACTAACGCACTCAAACACACGGCTTAAGATAAAACAACAGAAGTTATTTTATATACAACAGCGGGCTGTAAACGAGCAGAATCGATAGTAAAATACCAGGCCGGGCAGCGGCTCTCTCACCTGTATGTCTCTGGAGCGACACCTTGGCATGAGGCTCCCTGTTCACTCATCTCCCATTTCATCTGGATCCACTGCCTCCCTGCACTGCTGCTGTGTTTTAAGACGGGACCGGTCCATCTTGTCAAACGGTGTCGCCGCTATATCTATAACCGGTACATGTGTTCAATTTCGCCCTCACAGCTCGCCAACTTAGCCGCGTTCGTGCAGCGCAGATATCCGCAGCTCTGCGCAGATCTGCAGAATCCCTCTGATCCCATTGGTGCAGCGGCGCAGACCTGTGGAAACCTGCGCGATGCGTAAGCAACCGTAACCACCCCGATACTCTCGCGTTGTTTCGCTGCGTTGCAGAGCAAAGACGGGTCTGTGATCACTGCGATGACGTCATGATTTAACGGGACTCGTAGTGAGGGCTGGTCTTACAGTGCAGCTGATCACACGGTCCATAACTGGCGCTATTGCACAGAATGACAGAGAGAGAAACAGAGGAGTGTTGTGACTGCTTTTCGTTTTGACTTCCACACAAACCTTTTCCTTCACCTGCAAGGGCTCGGCTTCAGCTCCATTTAAATTAGATTCTGTGTCCATTTATTGAAAATGAGAATACTGAGTAATGAGAACTACAGACACAGGTCTCACATCCAGCCCGGTGCCAAACCCGAAGGTCCACGTAAACCCAGAGCGCTGGTGCTGGTTTACATGAAGGTGGCAGAGCTATAGAAAACCTGCGGGTCAAACTCCAACCTCATGTTATAGTCCTATAGGATATCTGTAGCCTGGTAGCATATAGAGCCAGTTCACTGAAGAGCCAACGTCAGTCTTTGTTATTAGCGTATGTAAATCTGCATGCTGCGATCTTTACCCCAGGATGGCCTGCCAGTGCGTTGCCAGCATGAACACACTGATATAGGAGTGCCAGGTCGGGCCAGGCGTCCAGTGCTACCCGTGGACGGGGCTAGGGAGGCAAACGTGACTCCCGCTGTGTTACTGCAGAACTGAGATGGGAATGGAAGGAGCAGGACTCGGGAGCAGGTGAAGACACGGCCCGCAGGTGTGGGGAGTAATTGCGGTGAAGCCTGATGCAGTTGTCACATCTAATGAGCAGAGCTGCCAGCCAATGGCACACCAGGCCTGATGTGAGCAAATAATCAGCTGCGATGAAGCCCTTTCTGTTGAGATTCACCTTCTGCTTGAGAACAGATGAGGAAAAAAAATCAGTGTATGGTTTAAAATATGCCCATTTACAGCGGCGCACGGGCTGACGGGTCCAGATGTTTTTAACGAGTTCTGCATATACTCTCTCTGCCGTTAAATGAGCGCTCGGACCCGATCAAAGCCCTGCATCGATACCTTCAGAGCTGGTTCCACAGCTGTAACACAACAGTCACCACTGGCGTCCGCATCGTGAGACACTGGCTTGGCTCCTTAAAATGCTCCGTCACATCAAAGCTGCAAACGGTTACCTAACAGACTGTAATTTCAGGAGAGCTTTGAAGTTCTCTTACAGCAGAAGATATTACCTTCGTCCCAGTCATCTCCTCAGTATGATAGCATTGTAATTGTCGTTAGGCTCTGCTTGAGGTACTGGAAAAAGTCTAACATCTACATCAAGCCGATAGTTTCAGGCCTTTATTTTTTTTCAACCAAAAAAGAAGAGTTACTTTTCTTCCTATTGAATTATTTATTTACGTTTACAGTTGTGTGAAAGTAGACGCTCGTTGCATAAAATTAATCAGCGTTTGCAGTAATATAGTGGATTGCTAGGAGGAGTTTGCGTCCGTGTTTATGACTTTTTTATAAGGAGGTTCATGTATAATGGAGGCTGCAGGAGAAGGCAGGGGTGTAAATAAAAAGAGCAGAGGACCGGGGTTTCGAAACACCCCCTCCGGTGAGACCAGCGCACCGCGGAGGGGCCAGGAACACCGTGTGGCACCAGACTCGGATATCACACGGCTGGGGATCCGAGCGGTGATGTGTTGTGAGGCGACCCCTATAAAAAAATATTAAACTATCATTCCCCACTCGTCTCTCTCTCTTTTCTTGACAATATTGCCAAACCCTAACGGTGTTTATTGGCGATAAAACCGCATCCAACTCAAGGATATTGGAACTTTCTGTTTCCCGCACTGAGTGGCGCATTAAAATATTTTAACAAGTAGGCCATCGCAGTGCCAGTTTAAGGTGAAACAGACTACAGGGTGCAATATATCATGCTGTCAGAAACCGTAATGCCAACAGCGAACCGCCGTGTTGTCGGCTTATATAGGAGAAGTAATTGAGCTTTATTGATATATGTTTTTTTTTTTTTTATCTGCCTATTTAGACACAGGAAAGCAGAACCAGAATAAAAGAGTGGAAACATGTTGACTATGAGTTGTATGTTCCAGATTAGATGTACCTCTCTTTCATTAGTTTGTTGTGTTAAAAGCTTCATAACAGGCATTTTGTGTAACTAAAAGAGATGGAATGCACATCTATACAGCTGAAAAAAAGACTAAAACCTTCAGCTAAGCAAGGCCTAATCTCCTACAGCAGCCCTCTCTGCTCTTAGCTCAGGGAAGGGCCCTGGGAATAGGAAGCACAGCCCAGCCAAATAAACTAGGGCTAATTTCCCCGGCTTGCCAGAATGCATCAGTCGGAACCCCGTGATGAGAGCGGACGGAGGAAACAGAAGTGCAAGTGCTTTCTGTCGAGAGGAGCCGGGCGAATTTCTCTGCTCTGAAGACAGGGGCTCTGGGAGGGTTATTAACCTCTGACGAAGCACGGCGATCTCGTCTCTCCCGTTCGCTTTGACGGTTTCCGTGTGGCTGCGGATCAGGCGGGGGGGAAAAAATCAGCGGAGGCAGATTGGGGATGCCCGAGCTGATCGCTTCCCCGGCCATGAATGCAAGGGTTTAAATAAATAAACAAACAAATAAATATCTTTATCGGCTCCTGGTTTAGATGCGACTGTACAAGCCACAAAACACAAATCTGCCGCACACACAGACAGGGCTGCCGAGTTCACCTGCGCCGGGGCAGGGGCGTTAAAATAATTAATACGGAAATAAAAGCCATAATGCATTTTTATTATGAGCCTAATTAAGCACCTCTGGGCTAGAGCCAGCCAGCACTTTAATACAGCCAGAACACAAGAGCGCCTCCTCACAACAACAACATAAACATAAATAAACAACATCCGACACCACATCCTTCTCTTTTCCTGGACTGGTGTCTTGATAATGACTTACAAGCATGAAAAACAGGGAAGAAGACAGGATGGTTCAGGAGACAGTTGTATTCAGGCTCCTTGTGAATGGTCGTCACCGTCACAGTATTATCGGACACAGTGAGTTTGGCCTGGCAGGGGCCCGAGTGAGAGTAAGGTCCCCATCATGCTGCCCACTGCAGTGCCTGTCTGCAAACCGCACCGTCCCTGGACTCTCCTCAACAAACCCACCTCTTCACCCACAACCCATCATGAACACACGCGCACACCGTCAGCGGAGGGAGGGAGGGAGCCGTGAGTTTCACATAAGCACCGGATGTACACGTGTGGAGCCGAGGAGGAGAGTGGAAGCCCTGCTGCTTCGCCCCCCGCAGCTGATTTATGACCCAGAATATGTGAAGAGAAGTAATGGCATCATCACCATTATTGCATTGAGGAAGACTGCGGGAGGACGGGCGTCAGCGGGGGCACGGGCCGCACAGGAAACACCACCGCGCCGTAACCCTTTCGTGATTCAATCTCCGCGGATGTTTAATCGAAGTCAACGAGTTTAAGTGTGGGGAACCCATCAGGCTCGCGTACGGCTGGCAGGCGAGAACAGCGCTGATCCGTCGGGATGTGCCAGGAGAACTAACTGATGGAGCGTGGGGGCACGGATCAAGACCAGAGTGATTGACAAGCAAGAAGAGACTAAAACAGCACCAAGAAATGAGTGGATTCACCTCTTTAGCCCGACCAGAGCTTTCTGACTGGACCGCATCGTACCCTGAGGGAAGGACTTGGCCCTCACCCCCCAGAGCCGGCCCATTCGGCTGCCTTCGTCCCATCTCTCCCGGCTGCCGGAGTGGAGAGAGTAGTGATCCGGCACATGCAGCAGAGAGATTTCCTGCCTTTGACGACAGGCAGCTGAACGCAGGCGGAATCCCATTTTCCCTGTGACCTTAAATAAAATGACACCTACCCTGTGGGCTCCCTCTCAGTCCAAAATCAAATTGCTCTATTTTATTCCGGTTCTATCCCACTGACAGAGAAAATGAGGTTTGACTGTGGGAAACCACGAGCCACATAAATAACTCCCCCACCCCCTCCACTCTCTCTCACACACACACACGTACACACACACCAGATATCCATTTTTAAGCACTGCAGCAGCCGAGACACAGGATTGGGTTCAGTTTGGGTAATTCTCCCGGACTGCGTCAAGCCCCGTGGTCCCGCAGTGTCTCTCTGCGGTTGTGCCGGCCGTCTGGGGTGGAAATGTTGAGCAATTAAGAAAGCACTGAAGATATTAATGTGGAATTATGCACGCCCGCTTGATTAAGTTGGTTAAGTTGATTAAGCAGAAGCTCGGCGTCGATTAACTAATTTCTCGCGGCGCGTACCTGGCTCGGCTCGCGGCTCAGATATCCGTCAATAAACGCCTGGTAGGGGCCAGGCATCTAAAGTGTGAGTGCAAGTGCAACTGACTGTTTAGTTTGCAGCAGAAGGCTGATACATCCCAGACGGCAAATATCAATCAAAACAGGCCTTAATCCGGTTTCTCCCAAAAGTTTTGATCCTGTGGAGAAGATGCGTCTCGCTGTGATTGACCTTAAACTCATACGGACCCGTTATTTTAAAGCTACCCCGCCAGAAAGTATCCAAATGTTCTGGGCACTTACTCGGAGCTGTTCGGTAAAGGTCTTGGAGATGGAGGCACCACGCCAACTTCATACAATCTGACTGATCTTCCGATACCTTCAGCGCCAAGGAAGTCTTGATATTTAGTCTATCAGGATGAGTTCATTTGGGTCAAGGGCAGAGACCCTCACGGGGATTTCCATGCCCATCTGCCCCCAGTCATGTATTTCTCCTCATTGTTGATATTATTAGGTGTGTGTGTGTGTGTGTTTGATGTGTGTGCAACCTGTGTGCGGCACCACAGCGTTAACGCTCTCAGCAGGTCGTCCACTCACGAGATAACGATCGCCACAGTCAGAGGAAGGCGCCACGTGAAGATAATTGAAACGACTCGGCTCTCCCAGGGCGACGCAGTGGCGTTTTTCTCCTGATTTTTATTTTTTACCTCATTCTTGTTGTTCTATTATATTTGATTATTATTTTCCCTTTTTTCACTTTTCTTTTTCCCACAGCGAGTCCTTATCGACGGCCGCGTGGCGGTAGCCCGGTCTAGATTAACTCAGACGTTTTTATAGAAAGCTTAAAAATAGCGCCACTGTTATTGAAAAGCCAGGGGTGAAACTCAACAGCGATCAATTCAAATTTAATTAAAATATATCTAATCGCCAGATCAAAGTCTAATAAATTCAGTACAATAATAACCAAAGGGTTTTTTTTGTTTTTTTTTTCCTCCCCAGATTGAAAACTGTTTTCTTTTAAGCGCTACTACTGTTGTGCTCGAGATTTCTCATTGATTTCCTCATTCCTCACAATGGAAATACAGACAGACAGTTGGCAGGGTAGTAACTGTCATCAAGGGCACCTCTCTCTCTGCCAATGGAAGATGGAAGATTTCTCTGCCTCTCTCCCTCTCTCTCCCAGTGGCTGAATGCTCCGGCACTACCTCGAAGCCCCACTCAAACCCACACCGCCGAGCGCCAATCGGTGACTCTAATTAACGCCGAGCTAATCGTGAATATCTGAAAAGGGCCACTATCAAGGCATATGTTCAGAATAAATTACTAATTAGAGCTGGCGAGTTCAGGAACGAGTCCCAGGCCACTTACAGAGTCTCGACACGTTAGTAATGTACGAGAAGGTACACACAAACAGCAATCTGGTGCTTTAGCTTCTCCAGCCCACTTGCAAGGATCCAATTATGACGGATCCCGGGAGCCGACGTCGGCGAGGAGAGTGTTGGTATTAATTGGGAAGGCCACAGATGCAGGGCCGAACGCTGCGGTGACAAGGAGCTCTGATAGAAGAACGATGCAACGGGGATAATGCTAATCCTGTAGCGCAGTTACAGCGGACAAATTAGAAACGTGTTTTCTACTTTTAGGGGATGCTTTCCTGTAGGTCCCTGGCGTGAGGGACTCCACAAGACAGCCCCCACGCGAAACAGCTGGTTTGTGGAAGCGTCATTGATTGCTGCCAGTGTGGACAAGGCTTGTTTAAAGGAGGAGGGGGTCTAGAGAGTCCAGACCACTCTACTGGAAAGATGAGACGGTCATCTTTGTTCAGTGGTATCATGAAAACGAGAGGTCATCCGAGTGCCAATCAATCATTCCGGATTAGACAGCAGATCCACAGGTATGTCACCAGTCTCTGTTGTCAAAGGCTCCACGGGTATCTTAATACGGGCGATTTCGGTGGGAGTGGCTGTATCTCTCATCACGGCGAATATCTCACCGAACACGACCCCCTGTTGTGATGTCACCGGCCGCCACCCCTCAACAGAAATCCCCGGCTGTGGCGACCAAGGAGCGATGGCCCTCAGAGCAAAAACACGCTGCCTGGCTCGATTCCCCGGCGCCTCAGCAGGAATCGGGAGAGGCAGGCGATCGGCTCGGAGCGCAGCGGAAGAGACGCACTTCTCTCGCCATTCATCACTCAGAGCAGGAGGTCAGGTGCGGTTAGGCAGAGCGGCTCCCTGGGATCTGTAAAACACACTCCCTGACGCCCAGCTGTCAGCCGCAGTCAGGTGCCGGCAGACAACAGCGGTGGCGGAGACAGACTGCGGGAGAACGCCTTCAAAGTCAAGGTGTGTTTTACAGCCCCACAGGGGAGTCACACATCTCTGGGATCATTCGATGGGAACCTACGAGAACACTTAACTGCCACAGGAGACGAGCACACAAACACTGGGAGCAGCGGCCCCAGCCAACCCCCTCCTGAAATCTCCCCAACCGTCGACTGCCACGTTGTCAAGAATGAAGTGAAACACGGTGTCAGTGTCAAACCTCCCATTAATATCTACACAACTCCGCGTCTGTCGAGACACAGGCATCCCCTGACGTGCCTTTTCGCCCCGGCACAATAAAGCAATTCATTCTGATATTGTAATATCCATCAGGGCGTAATCATATAGTGCCCTCTTGGCAAGACAGCCAGACTAATCCAAAAACATTTTCTGTCTCAACACCCCACTCCCCCTTTCCACTGCCAACGACAGCGCAGCCGGTTACACTCAGACGAGCGCCAGCCCAATAAAATGTATACGAGACCTGCAATGACGATTGCTCTAATACAGGCCAGGGAAGTCCGAGAGACGATTCACTTAAAGCGCAACTGAAGGGGTCTCCGGTCTGTAAACATACACAGTCACGAATAACAGAACACACTCGATGTTCATGACTGACGTTGAGATGAGGTTTTCAGTCTGGAGAAAGAAGTACATCGTTGTCTGTTTTGGTGCTTAAATTGGGCTCCGTTTCTTGAAATGTATGTATTTTGAGGTAACTGTAAGATGCATGGGGCAAGGCTGTTTTAATAAATACAAATAAATAATTAGATCAATAAATTCATGTTGCCATCTCTCCCTCTCTCAACTGTCATCTTGTCACACACAGGGAGCAACCCTGTCCCTAACCGTACAACTCCAGGTCACAAACTTACACACTTCTACACATTATACAGGGATGGCGGGGAAAGATAGAGGCAGAGACAGAGGTGAAGCATGAGATCTCATCCTGCGACTCCAACCATCTGTGGCATCCTCTGCTCTGCGGTGTTGATTGTGTGTGTGTGTGTGTGTGTGAGAGAGAGAGAGTGAGATTACATACATTTACTTCTGCTGTCGTTCAAAGCACGGAAACATAAAAAGTCTCTCCAGCTCCGTCTCTCCCCTCCTCCCTGCACGGTGTGAAATCCTCAAATTAACTACGCACCCCCCTGCGCGCTGAGCTGCTGGGCTCATCGATGTCTCTGTTTTGGACGTTGCACTGACCTGCCCCCCAGACTCAAAACGTGCCCTCCCCACAGCTCCTCTCCAGCGCCCTCAACACCACAACACCCTCCTCCCCATCCGGGACAACGATAACAGAAGAAATAAATAGTCGATAAATATATCTGTAAGAGGCGAAGAGAAAGCCCTGCTCCTCTAATTAGAGAGCCTGTCTGCGTCCCTCTCCAGCGGGGAGCCATGCAACCTTCAGCGCCTGCCAGCTTCCCCGTCCTGGCTCCAATCTGGATCTCCTCGGCACCTGGCCGTGTCCACGAGCTGGAGCGGTCGGTGGGAGAGGGGAACGTGTACGATGCATTTGTGTTTGTTTTTCCAAGATTAATATGCAACGCATTTGTCTAGCTACTGGGACAGAAAGGGAAACGTGTCAGGGGTTTAATTAACAGGGTGCTGGCCAGTCTTTGTGGGTAATTGCAGCTCGGATTCTCTCTGACCTTTCCCATTTCTCTCCTCCTTTAACAGTTCACCTTCGGAATATGTAGCATTGATTATTTTTTATTTTTCCGTGTGGCTATCCAGTCTTCCTCTCTCTGCTGCAGTCCAGGACGACCCAGGACCCCCAATCGTGGGGAAATCGAAGTCTGTTTTTGGCTTCGGACGGCCACGGCATCAGTGGAATTGTAGTGTGATTGTAGGAGATTATGTCAGGGGTCAGAGGTCAGGGCTGTGCGATTCTGCATGGCCAGCACAGAGCAATATATGTATTTATGAGCGTGTCGGTCTGCTTACACTCAATAAGGATTCAATATTGCACCGAGGCCAAGAAATAAACTTTTGGAAAAAAATAAATGAAGGAAATCTCCCTGTTAACCGCATATTGCACACAAACGGCTTCCACTGACTACAATAAGAACAAAATATATGGAAATATGTCCCGCATCTATCTTGAACTTTTGTTTGGTGCCAGAGAACTTGAGTCGCTAA